>NC_138347.1:147662337-148087337 GCF_046562875.1 Panthera onca
AAAATAGTTTATTTAAATGCAAATGCACAGGTTTGAATCATGTGCACTAAGGAAGGTCATCAGTAATTTACTCCCTTTTTTTTTTTTTTTTTTTTTTTCAACGTTTATTTTTTTATTTTTGGGACAGAGAGAGACAGAGCATGAACGGGGGAGGGACAGAGAGAGAGGGAGACACAGAATCGGAAACAGGCTCCAGGCTCCGAGCCATCAGCCCAGAGCCCGACGCGGGGCTCGAACTCACGGACCGTGAGATCGTGACCTGGCTGAAGTCGGACGCTTAACCGACTGCGCCACCCAGGCGCCCCTAATTTACTCCCTTTCTAAAGACGGTTTAAAACTATCGTGTTTGGAGACAGGTGATGGAATATCTTCCGGTTAAGAATTCCGTTCCTTCAGGATGGCCTCTGAAAGGTAAGTTAGGTTGGGTCATGAAAGGCAAAAGCTCTCCTTACAGCACTAAGGAGGGCAATCTGGGTCGGTCACATCCCCTGGGAGGAAAGAAATTAAATTTGGTTTCCCGCAGGGTCAATGCTCTGTCACGTATGGCTGTTCAGAGCGGGCAGCAGTATCTGAAAGTCACCGATTTCATGCTAAATGGGAAAAGTTAGCCATAAATTCTCAACCAGGCTTCAGAAACCCAAGTGAAGTTGCTAAATAAAATCCTCACACATCCTTACGGGTCTTTCCTTCTAGAGAAATGATAAACACAACCCTAATTCCTACTTTTTTTAATTAACGTCTTTGAGCTTTAGTCCGCAACCTGACTGATGTGCGGGTGAATTTAGTTGGAGAGAGAGAGAGAGAGAGCGAGCGTGTTTGATTCGCCGTGTTGACACGGCAAAGAATGTGCTGGGGAGAGAGACCCGGGGGAGAAATCCAATCCACGAAGAGCGCCACCTTAATGGCTAGGAGGCCCGCTTCCTGGGCCACTGCTGGCCGATTCCAAGGCCAGGAGCCCTGGCAAGTGACAGGCCACCTCCTCGGAAGGGCTGGGGACCAGCCCCCGCCCGCTGCTTAGGCTTCAGCCCAACCCCACCGCGTTAGCCACGCCGCACAAGTGCACGCACACGCTCACAGGCATTTCCACCCACATACCCGTGCACGCACACATCCGCCGACACTCACACGTTCTCACACACGCACCTGCACACATGTGCTCAGATACTCGCATTCCTGCTGACGCTTACGGTCACATCCACTCTTGAACTAACTCACGTGCTCACACACCATACACTTTTAACACCCAACGTGTGCACACACATTCACACTCTCCTGCACATGTTCCCACTGCCCCCCCCCCCCCCCCCGCCCCCCACACACACACGCAGCTGCTCCCTTTCCTAACACTGCTTTCCAGTTCTCGCATCCCCGGGGGTCATCTGTCCACGCCTGCAGCCTCTTAATCTCCCCAACTGCCTGACAGTCTCATTAAGGTTCAACTTTAGGATCTGAAAGTTGAAAAACATCCACGTTGGGAGCAGGGAGAAAACGGGGCCTGGAACCACCAGAACCACCATGGCCGGACTCCGGCCAGGCGCAGAGATGTAAGGGGAAAGGATGGGAGGCCGGCTTCGGGAAGAAGCTCGTTAATGCTGAGGGGCAGAAGGTGCAACCAAATCACAAGAGAATTATAAAGAGAAAAAAAAAAAAATGCAGCGAAAAAACCGAAAACAAAAACCTGCCTTTGATGAGGAACTTTGCTCGACATGCTGGTCCTGACAAAAAGCTACATCTTTTCATCTGAATTGAAAAGTGAAAATTAAGAGACAGGAGCAAAGGCCCGGGGAAAAGGAGGCTATACCATCCTCTCCGTGACGACTGAGCCGACGCCTCTCATACCTGTGTGGTTATTTCCACTGGACTGGCAGGACTCTTCCTGCTTCCCCCAAGGCTCGGCCCCTTCTCTCCACATCTGACTCTGGGGCCAGGGCCTCGGGGCCCGCCGCCCCCATCCCCACTTAAAAGAGGAAGAAAAGGGGCGCCTGGGTGGCTCGGTCGGTTAAGCGTCCGACTTCGGCTCAGGTCACGATTTCGCGGTCCGTGAGTTCGAGCCCCGCGTCGGGCTCTGTGCTGACAGCTCAGAGCCTGGAGCCTGTTTCAGATTCTGTGTCTCCCTCTCTCTGACCCTCCCCCGTTCATGCTCTGTCTCTCTCTGTCTCAAAAATAAATAAAACGTTAAAAAAAATTAAAAAAAAAAGAGGAAGAAGGATCCAGCTCCCAGCTGACCACAGGCGGACAGGCGGTCCTTCCTGCGGAGATGGGCCTCACCCTCCTCGGGCACCCTGTCTCCCGAGAAGCACCTGACCGACTGCTGGAACTCCCTGGACACGGCAGAGTGGGGACGTCCGAGCACCGGTCTTGTCCCCACCAATGACAACAGCGACCCTGGTCTTCCACTTAAGACGCTTTTCTGGGTTGGATCATCTCCCAACTGACTCTCTTGGAATCCCAGTCAACCCCCTGCCAACACACCAACACGGCAGAGGCAGAGACCCTCTCACAGGGGCTGGGTTTCTCCGCCTCCGGCATCCTGCCCTCCCCCACGGAGACAAGCCCCTGGAGAACTTGACCGGTGCAGGCACAGGGCTGCAAGGAGCCGAACTTCCCAGCACTCTGCACACGGACTCCTGACATTTCGGCTGCCCTCCAATTCCCTTCTGTCTACAGCCAACCGAAAGATCACCCTTTCTGACATCTAGAATCCCATTTCTAAATGGTCCAATCCATTGTTTACAGAAAATTAAAATTGGGGGAAATCAGCAAAGCACATTCAGTCTGTGAAAGAGGAGCGGAAATGTCAAATTTGTGGATGTATTTTCCCAAATTTACCTTAAGTCTTCCGACCATCTGTTGACCATTTTTATGGAGGCCTTCTCGTCTCGAGACAGCAAGATATCAAGGTTCTCCACAAAGTCATCTCCTCCTCAAGGCTGCCAGTCACAGTCGAGAGGGTATTTGTGCATCCCCGGGGGGCAGGGGTCCAAAACACCTGATCACTGTGGTCTCCTCACCAGGGAAGGAGGTCACACTCATGACCCTCAGAGTTTGTGGGCTGAGAGAGAAGATCAACGTTCCCGGATTTCTCTCATGCTAACCTGAGATGAAGCCGCGGGGTCCTAGCACCAAAACCTTCCAAGTTCCAAGACGCGACACGTGCTGGTCACCTCGCTCCTAGTCAAGCTTTCATGTCCGAAATCCTCTTAACTCCTGTAACTTGTGAGGACTTGTGGTGTTCCATCTCTGTGGACTCCCAACCCTCTGGGACCTTCCTGAGTGTAATCTGAAGAGCAAAGGGAACTCGCACAGGAGGCTTGTCTTGGGCGGCAGAAGATGGGTGGATGCACATGCCCACCCTCCAAATCATAAGGGTTTATAAAGAGGCTGTAACTGGGTGCAGCCACGGGTACCACACAAGTGTTCAACACCCCATCACTATCTCAAGGCTGTGTCCTCGGTGCAGCCTCGGGGAGCAGGAAAGGCAAGCAGAACCCACATTCCAAGGACAGGGGAGGGAGTGAGGAGCCTCCCGGTGCCCGGGTCCAGCTCATGGGTCAATAGATGGTCACATCTTCTTGATGAACTTCCCCAACAGTCTCCACTACCTACTACTCAAGTTATGACCAGAGATTTCCACACTGCCACAATCATGCACCAAAACACCACAAGACAGAGATTCCAACATACTCCAGAAGGTACTAAGTTGTCAGAGGGCGTTAGGGCTCATCACCAACCAGGGGACAAGTTTATCTATTACATAAGAACACGGTCAAGGCACCTGGGTGGCTCAGTTGATTAAGCATCTTACTTCGGCTCAGGTCATGATCTCGTGGTGCCTGAGTTCAAGCCCCATGTCAGGCTCTGTGCTCACAGCTCAGAGCCTAGAGCCTGCTTCAGATTCTGTATCTCCCTCTCTCTCTGTACCTCCCCTGCTTGCACTCTCTCTCTCTCAAAAATAAAATAAACATTAAAAAAAAAAAAAAAAAAAAGAACTCGGTCATTATCATGGGGCACCTAGGTGGCTCAGTCAGTTAAGCATCCAACTTCAGCTCAAGTCATGATCTCATGGTTCACGAGTTCGAGCCCCATGCCAGGCTCTATGCAGACAGCTCAGAGCCTGGAGCCTGCTTCAGATTCTGCGTCTCTCTCTGTCTCTCTCTGTCTCTCTCTCCCTCTGTCTCTCTGCCCCTCCCCTGCTCACACTCTGTTTCTCTCTCTCTCTCAAAAATAAACATTTTAAAAAAATTAAAAAAAGAACTGAGTCATTATCAAGCATTTGTGCATGCAATACAAGTCCAGTCTCAAGGGATCAGAAAAACTTAGTATGATATGGCTTGTCTATAGCGGAATCATTATGCTAGCCTTCCAACCTCTTAAAGACATAAACTGAACCATTAATAAAAATAATTTCTAATATTTACAGAGCACTTTCTACATGCCATGTATTATCACTCGTACTAACTCATCTATGCCTCCCAGCAGTCCTAGGAAATAGAGGTGATCATAACCTCTCTCTACAGATGAAAAATTTCAAGCGAAAAAAAGGTCAACAACTTGTTCAGGATCTTACAGAGAGGAAATGATGTGGCTAGGTTTTAACTCAGGCAATCTAGCTATATAGCTCATGGCTCTAAACTGTAAAGATCCTGTGTGTGGATTAAAATATAAAGACGGAAAACCAGAGGGTCAAAAAACACATAAAGCAAACAGAAATGCAAAAAGAAAATAAAACACAGTCAGATCAGGAGGCGGCAGAATCCTATCACCCAGAATTGGAAGGATATGCAGAAAACAATACATAGATTCAAAACAACATAATCACAAGTGTTATTTTAAATTTTACAAATAATTGGGGCACCTGGGTGGGTCAGTTGGTCGAGTGTCCGACTCTTGATTTCGGCTCAGGTCCTGATTCCAGGGTCGTGAAATAGAGCCCTGTGACAGGCTCTTTGCTGAACATGGGGCCTGCTTGAGATTCTCTCTCCCCCTCCCTCCCTCCCTCTCTCTCCCTCCCTCCCCTCTGCCCCTCCCCAGCTGGCACATGCATGCATTCTCTCTAATTAATAAATAAATAAGTGTAAAAGAATTTTACAAATAATTATATACCCCAGTGAAAAACAGGACTTCTTTTTAAATATGCATGGAACGTTTCCCAAAACATTGCCAAAAGAAAAAAAAAAGAAAAATCAAGAAGTAGAAATTTTTATAGGTCACATTTTTTAACTATAATTCATAACGAAATGACTAGTATGTTAAAGACTTCAGTTTTTAAAAACTAAAAAGTTTAAATATAACTGTCACATTCTAATTTAATATACATTTAGGAGAAAAACATGGGGGAGTATTTTTAAACTATTAGGGTGCGGAGGGCCTAAGAGGCAAAACCATAAACAAAAGTGTTGACACATTTCTAAGAAGAAAAATCTCTGAAGTAAAAAACAATCCATAAATAAAACTGACAACTAATAATGTATAGTTTTAAAAAATATTGAAATGTCTTGCCTTCCAAAAAGAATGTTTCTTACAGTTTGGGCCGGCCACTTCCTACGTTTCAAACAGTTAAGCAGCTTGTTAAAAATGTGGATTTCTGACTCCGACCCACACCTAGAGAATCAGAATCTTGGTGGATGAGTCACGAAGTCAGGAATGTGAATTTCAAAGTTTCCCTAATTCGTCCTGAAGTAGAAGATCCAGTGCAAAATCAGAGACAGAATGAAACCTGACAGTATTATTCACCACCCTAGTTTCTTCTCATCCGTCAGGTTTTCCCCACAATCATTCACTTGGCAAACGTCTGAGCACCCACACGCCCATACGACCTATGACCAAGCAGCATTTATTATTTAAGCGTGAGACGACCTCATTTTGTCTTAGTCTGAACGAGCCCGAGCCCAGCTCCTAAATCACAACATCCCAGGCTGCGGATTTCTTGACTCTGGCACTTTGGAATTATTTTTGACAAAGATTTCAGGAAAAGTTACTAAACCACCCGGCATAAAACTGCTGCATGATGGGATCATCAAGCAGCATCACGTAGGGGCCCGCCTGCGCAGAGGGGTCCGGGGGCCAGGTCGAATGAACCACCCCAACATTAAGAGCCGGCAGCCAGAGCGGCTGTCGCCTCGGGAGCCACCTGATAAAGCACCGGCATAAGTCAACGTTAACTCTGAACGCAAGATTTGATGCCCTGAGCTTGGATTTGATCTATGATGAGATTCGATCTGCTTTTAAAGACTCGGTGATTTAATTCCAAAAGCAAGAACTGAGACCTGTCTAACAAGGATGAATACAGGCTTTCAGAATATTGCCTCTCACCTTCTGAACTCCTATTAACGCTTGAGCTTCCGGTGCCTTTAGCGAAGAATTTCACGCCACTCTAAGGAAACTGTAAAATATCAAGAGGTGCCTATGGCCTAGACGGGTGCTTCTCAAGCGTTAGCTCCATCAGAATCACCTGGAAGCTTGTTAAAACACAGCTTCCACTGGGTGTTGTACGGAAGCAATGACTCATGGGAATCTACTCCCGAGGCCAAGAGCACACTATACACACTGTACGTTAACTGACTTGACAATAAGTTGTATTTAAAAAAAAAACAAAAACACCCACCAACACAGCTTCCTGGGCCCCTCTCCCAGAGTTTCTGATTCAGGTCTGGTCTGGAGCATGAGAATTTGAGTTTTATTATTATTATTATTTTTTAAGATTTTAAGTAATCTCTACACCCAACATGGGGCTCAAACCCACAACCTCAGAATCAAGGGTCACACGCTCTACCGACGGAGCCGGCCAGGTGCCCCGAGAACTTGAATTTCTAACTCGTCCCAGGGTGAAGTTGATGCCGCTGATAGGGCCTCATGTTGAGAACCACTGGGTCTCACTTTGGTGATAAGGTACTTTTCCAAATGCAGACAGCAAATGGGACCTGATGGGGACGTTCACCTTGCATCGTATCAGCAGTCTGGCTAATGGACTACAATGCCAACAAGACAGAACTTAAAACAAGAGCCTGGATTTCTTCTTTTGTCAGGGTGCCATGGAAATATTCTTTGGCAAGGACTAGCACCCGACTGTCAACACGATCAGTTATACAAGGGTTCTCTGATGATACTTTCACTCATTTTATGGTTCAAGAAAAGAGAATCGGGGCACCTGGGTGGTTCAGTCGATTGGGTGTCCGACTTTGGCTCAAGTAGTGATCTCACAGTTCGTGAGTTCGAGCCCCATGTCGGGCTCTGCGCTGAGAACATGAAGCCTGCTTGGGATTCATTCTCTCTCTCTCTCTCTCTCTCTCTCTCTCTCAAAATAAATAAACTTTAAAAAAAAGTATTATGCCAAGTAAAGGAAGGCAGACGCAAAAGATGATGCATTCTATGATTTCATTTATATATTCAGAAAAGATAAACTTACAGTGAGAAAAAAGCAGATGAACAGCTGAGAACAGGAGCAGAATAAACCAAAGACCAGCTAGAGGGGATTTTTTTTTCGGTGACAGAAATGTTCTCAGGCGGGACTGTGGTGACAGTTGCACGACGATATAAATTAAAAAAAAAAAAAAAAAACCCAAAAACTGATTGGTACAGTTACAATGGGTGATTTTTACGGTGTGTGAATTATAAAAGTGTTTAAAATAAAACACCTCGGTGTTCCTGGCCCTAGCCTAGACCAGGGAGGAGTGGCAGAATTACTGCAGGGCACGTCGACAAGATGTGGTGATGAACAGGGTAATTCTGCACCTGAGACACAATTTAAAATTTCCAAGAGAGGTCAATGAGCAGCTGGGTGAATGGGTCTGGAGCCCGGAGGAGGTCTGAGCTGCAGCTATCAAGTTGAAATCACCTGTAAATAACTAGCAATCGAGGCCAAAGGCATGTAGAAGATTACACGGAAAGAGAATACGGGGGTGGGGGAAGAACCGGGGCAGAGAGGAATATTCTTAAAACTCAGATGAGGGGGGGGCACCTGGGTGGCTTAGTCAGTTAAGGGTTCAACTCTTGGTTTCGGCTCAGGCCATGCATGATCTTCTGGTTTGTGGGTTCCAGCCCCATTCTGGGCTCTGCACTGACAGTGGGAGCCTGCTTGGGATTTTCGCTCTCCTGCACGGGCGCTCTCTCGCTTTGTCTCTCAAAATAAATAAATAAACTTAAAAAGGGGGGGGAGGGGCATCTGGGTGGCTCAGTCGGTTGAGCATCCGACTATGGCTCAGGTCACGATCTCACAGTTCGTGGGTTCGAGCCCCGAGTCGGGCTCTGTGCTGACAGCTCGGAGCCTGAAGCCTGCTTCGGATTCTGTGCCTCCCTCTCTCTCTCTGCCCCTCCCCTGCTCGTGCTCTGTCTCTCTCTCTCTCACTCAAAAATAAACAAACATGAAAAAGAGTTAAAAAAAAAAAAAAAACCAGATGTGGGGAAACCTAATCATAAACAGCAAAAGAGAGAACACAAGGCAGAGAGCTAGGAGGAAACCAGACTCCCAGAAAGAGACGGTTTAAGAAAGGAGGCTGTGACCAACTGGG
Organism: Panthera onca; assembly: GCF_046562875.1. Taxonomy (NCBI): domain Eukaryota; kingdom Metazoa; phylum Chordata; class Mammalia; order Carnivora; family Felidae; genus Panthera; species Panthera onca. Next base: position 147,670,845 of record NC_138347.1, read on the forward strand.
CTGAATGCTGACAAAAGGTCAGTAAGAACTGAATCGTGCTATTTGTGACCATACCCGGATCCGCCTTTTTCAAAAACTCCTGCATTGCCATGGCCCTACTTTACGGGCAAGCAGATCGGTTCTGGTTGGTGCAGCAAACACAAGCAAGAGAGGAAAAGAATTTCTCTCATCTTCCCAACCTTTGTCGCTCAAGTTTCCCACATGTTTCCCAACATGCACGTTCCGTGTTTCCTGGGAGCAATGGAGAGATTACTGGGTTGAACCCCAGGTCTGCAACCGGGCTCAGACGCTGCCTGACTCACAGTCTGAAATCAGGTGTAGCAGACTCCTGGCTACCCAACTGCACACCCATTTTCTCCTCGGTCTCAAATCGAGAGAACTCTAACTTTTAGCCGGTGGAGTACCCAATGCCAGAATGCACGTCCCACCCTTCCTTTCAGCTAGGCGTGGTCACCCAACCACATTCGTCCTAGCTAGTGAGGGACAGTCATAGACTAGATTCCTTCCCCTGAGCTCCTGGAAGACGGAGGTGAGGGCTAGAGTTCCAACATTCCAACTTTGGACAAACGGTCCCAGCCTGGGGATGGTGAAGGAGAAAGGCAGAAAGAGCTTAGGAACATGCCCCCCAATGCCAACCCTAAAAGAGCTTACCTCCAAACTTCTTTTATGTGACATGAAAATAAAGGCAGCATATCAGAATCACATCATGGACTGACTTGTGTCCCGCCCCCCCCCCCCACACTCGTATGTTGAAGCCCTATCCTCCCACATGACTGTATTTGGAGACAAAATCTCTTCCTACAAGGAAGAGATTCAAGGGAAATTAAATTAGGTTATAGAGAGTGCGGCCCTGGTCTGGGAGAATTAGTGTCCTTACTTGAAGAGACTCCAAAGAACCGGCGCCCCCCCCCCTCCCCCTCTGGGTGTGTGTGCACACAGCAAGATGGTAGTCATCTACAAGCCAAAAGAAGAGGCCTCAAAAGGAAACCCACCTGTTGGCACCTTGCTCTTGGACATCCAGCCTCCATAACTGAGAAATGAACTGCGGTTGAAGTCACCCAGTCCGTGGAATGTTTCAGCCTAGGACCAAAACACCTCGAGAGCCTTTTCACAACACCCAGTCTCCGGCACGCACACACACGAAGTCAGTGAGGATCTCTGGGAGTGAAAGCCAGGCGTTAGTAGTTGTCCCAGCTCCCCAGGTGGTCGCAACTGCAGCCAAATTCGAGGGCCGGGGGCTGAGTCCCCCTTGCTGCAGTTCTATTAGTCGCAGCTGAACACCGTTCCCGACACATCAACCCATTTGATGCCTCTTCCCGGCCAGTATGCGTTGTTAAAACAGGAGCATAACGCAGGGCACCGGGGTGGCTCCGTCGGTCGAGCGTCCGACTTCGGCTCAGGTCATGGTCTCGTGGTTCGTGAGTTCAAGTGCTGACGGCTCAGAGCCTGGAGCCTGCTTTGGATTCTGTGTCTCTCTCTCTCTGCTCGTCTCCCACTTATACTCTCTCTCTCTCTCTCTCTCTCTCTCTCTCTCTCCCTCCCCCTCAAAAATAAACAAACACACAAAAAAAGTCTTAAAAAAAACAGGAGTATAATACTCCCACTACCACCAGTATTTAGCAACCCTACTAAACGCCAAATGCTAAGGATACACTGGGAAACAGGGCACAGTTTCTGCTCTCAAGAAGCTTACAGTCGTGTTATCTGAAAACATACATGAATTTGCTCTATGGGCAAAAACATCAAGTCACATAACTGCTCTAAGCATTTGGGTTAAACGCAATGGGGAACCCCGAAAAAGTAACATGGATGAGGAGTTATGTCACCGTATTAAATGAAAGGCAGCAACCTATTATAATCCTAAATAGTGCTTCAGAAGTCACTCAACAATTAATCACGGAGAATAACTTAACATGAGTACTATATCCCCTTTACACACACAGCGTTAGACATTGTGCTTGGGGCGCCTGGGTGGCTCAGTCAGTTAACGGTCCAACTCTTGGTTTCGGCTCAGGCCGTGATCTCACGTTCTGCGAGTTCGAGCCCCGCGCCAGGCTCTGTGTTGACAGAGCGGAGCCTGCCTGGGACTCTGTCTCTCGCTCTCTCCCTCTGCTTCTCTCTCTCTTTCTCAAAATAAATGAGTAAATAAACTTTAAAAAAAAAAAAGACAGACAGACTCAAGTCAAGTCCTTGGGCGGAGGAAGAAAAAAGAAGACTGAAGCATCCAGACAGGGCAACGTCAGCCCCGAGGACATCTTCCCCCACCAAGTCATGTCGCCTGGGGCAGCCAGGCAAGCACCCAAGCCTCTGTCACTCGTCTCCCACACAGAGAACAGGCAGGGCAGCTAAGCATCGCAAAGCAGCAGAGGCTAGAACCAGAAAATTAGAGACGCATGTGTGCTGTAACTGGGGATGGGAGGAAAGAATGGGACAATTCACACTGGCAGCAGCAGACCTAATGGGAAACAAAAAACCAAAAAACCCTTAAATACTTTAAACAGCCTCTGCCAGCCACGGGAGGCTACGAGCAGTTGGAATCAAAGGCAGCAGATAAAACCACCTACTGAAAATCCTGAGTTTGAAAGATAAGTTTTGTAAGAGGGCCCTTCACGGATTGGCGGAAGAACAGAACGAGGTGGAAAAATGAACTGGGGAGCCGGAAGATTAATCAAGGCACTCTCGCTGAACGCAGGAGGACCGGAGTTTAAAGGTGGGGGAAAACGTGATGCAACAGAAGTTCAACACCCATCTCGTAGCACTTCCACAGGGGAAAAAAGAAAAAAAATAATAAAACACTGTGAAGGAGAAACGTTTAAAGAAATAAGAAGCAGGAGTTCGCCACAATTAAAGAAAGGGCTAACGCTTCGGGCCGAAAGAACTCACAGAATGCCGAGAAAAAGCCCCTACCTAGATCGATCACAGTAAAATTAAGAATCGAAGGGAAAGAACACATCTAAAAATTTCCAGCGAGAAAAGGCAGAAAACCTATAAAGAAACAAATATCAGACGGACATCAGAGTTTTCAATAGTAATACCAGATGCCAGAAGACAACGGAATACCTGCAACCCCAAAGGAAATGAAATCCGGCCATTTGCAGCACCGTGGATGGAACTGGAGGGTATTGTGCCGAGTGAAGTCAGTCACTCAGAGAAGGACAGATACCGTATGTTTTCACTCATATGTGGATCTTGAGAAACGGAACAGAAGACCGTGGGGGAAGGGAAGGGGAAGAAAATAGTCACAGAGACGGAGGGAGGCAAGCCATGAGACTCTTAAATGCAGAGAACAAACTGAGGGTGATAGGGGGTGGGGGAGAGGGGAAAGCGGGTGATGGGCGTTGAGGAGGGCACCTGCTGGGATGAGCCCTGGGTGTTGTGTGTAAGTGATGAACCACGGGAATCTACCCCCAAAACCAAGAGCACACTGTAGACAGTGTATGTTAGCCAATTTGACAATAAATTATATTAAAAAAGAAAAGAAAAAAAAGAAGACCACAGAACATTTTCCGATTGCAAAGGAAATAATCTTGGAATCCTTAGTCTGGTGTTCAGCTGATTTATCATTAAATGTAATGGTGAGGGGTGTCTGGGTGGCTCAGTCGGTTAAGCATCCGACTCATGATCTCACAGTCAGGGGATCAAGCCCTGCATCAGGCTCTGCACTGACAGTGTGGAGCCTGCTTGGGATTCTCTCGCTGCCCCTCTCTCGCTGCCCCTCCGCTGGTCATGTGCACGCACACGTGTGCTTGTTCTCTCTCCCTCTCTCAAAATAAATAAGCATTTTAAAAAATAATTAAAAAATTAAAAAAATAAAAAGCCTTAGCGACGTACTAAGGACTATTTTTAAAATGGTAGTTTATAAACCGACAAAGTTAAAAAATAAAACTTCTTAAAAAAAAAACAAACAAATAATTTACCATAACACTGTCCCTTCCTGTTCTTCAGCCGGCCCCTGCTAAAATCTCCATCTCTGGTCTCTTGACCACTTTGACTAATTTCTCACCGGCCCGTTTTTCTACTCATCCCCTGGTCTCCCCTCATACCAAACCCATTATTCCCCCAAGAACTCTCCTCACATATCTCCACCCCTCAGGTGGGTCCTCCAAAGAGAAATTATACAGTATAGGCAATCTGTTGGCATTTAAGGCAATTATTTTATCTCTGTTACACTAATATAGATTCTTCTTAAGTAATCGCTATGCCCAGTGTGGGGCTCAAAGTCATGACCCCAAAACCAAGAGTCTCATGGTCTACTGACTGAGCCAGCCAGGTGCCCCAACACTGGGATCGATTTTTAGATATTTATTTTACAATTTTACCATTTCTCTGATGTCAACTTTGGGAGTTTTTAATTTAACTCTTTTGGGTATTACAGGTAATGAGAAGGATGGCTCTCTCTTTTCTAATTGTTCCTTATTTCCTTTTCTTGCCTGTTTACATGGCATAGAATGTTCTGACGTAAGTGAGCAGGCAACCATACATCATTCTTGTCCTAAGTGGAAACATGTCCCCGTATTTACCATTCAGGATGATATTGGCTGTTTCAGAGAGATATACTTCACTCTAATAAGGAAGTAGCCATTGCTAATTTATTAGGAATTTTTTTTAATGTTGACTCATTTTTTGGAGACAGAGCATGAGTGGGGGAGGGACAGAGAGAGAGAGAGACACAGAATCCAAAGCAGGCTCCAGGCTCTGAGCTGTCAGCCCAGAGCCCGATGTGGGGCTCGAACCCAAGAATCATGAGATCATGACCTGAGCTGAAGTCGGACGTTTAACTGACTGAGCCACCCAGGCGCCCCATTAGGAATGTTAATTCAAAATAGATGTTGGTTAGGAAAGCTGGGGGAATGGTGTATGAAAATGTTCTTACTATCTTTGCAACTCTTAGAAATCTAAAATTCTTTCTTTTTGTTTTTTAATTTTTTTAACGTTTATTTATTATTATTGAGAGACAGAGAGACACAGAGCATGAGCAGGGGAAGGGTAGAGACAGGGGGAGAACAGAATCTGAAGTAGGCTCCAGGCTCTGAGCTGTCATCACAGAGCCTGACATGGGGCTCGAACTCACAAACTGCGAGATCATGACCTGAGCTGAAGTCAGTCGCCTAACCAACTGAGCCACCCAGGCGCCCCAATCTAAAATTATTTCAAAATCAAAAGGTTAATAAAAAATAGATGTTGACTTTTGTGCAGTATCTTTCGGCATCTATTGAAGTGATCACTGAATTTTTAAATACTCTTTTAGGGACGCCTGGGTGGCCCAATCTGTTAAGCACCCGATTCTTAATTTTGGCTCAGGTCGTGATCTCATCATGGTTTGTGGGTTCGAGCCCCACATCAGGCTCCAGGCTGGCAATGCAGAGCCTGCTTGGGATTCTCTTTCTCTCTCTCTCTCTCTCTCTCTCTCTCTCTCTCTCTCTCAAAATAAATAAAATAAATTTTAAATACTCTTCTAAAGGCAAAAGTCAAAACATAAAGTTTTCCTGTGGATCTCCCCACATCCATTCTCACTCACATCTAATCCATTTTTCCTCTGCTTAACATAAAGATTTTTCTTAAACTGCAAACGAGGCCATCACGTACCCCTGATCAGAATCCTTAAATGGCTTCCTGTGGCATTCAACATAAAATTCAAAATCCTTAACGGGCCTAAAGACCTTGCATCACGCAGCTTGCCTCTTCTCATCTCCTCTTCCAATCCCCTCCCTGTCCCCTCTGCTACTGCCACACTGGCTAGCTTCCTGTTTCCAAGTCTCTCCTACCTCAGGGCCTTTGCTCATGCTGTTCCCACTGCCTAGAAACCTGTTCCCTACTCTTGACCTGGCTAGTTCGTGTCCTTTCAGATCTCAGCTCTGAAGTGTCTGCTATTCAGCGAAGCCTTCCTCCCACCAATCTACACCAGGTCCCGTCACTCTGCCCTAGGGCATAGTGCTTCCCAAGTAGTCTCACAAGCCATCATGTTTGTAATTATTTGTGGGATTATTTGTTAAAACACATGCTCACTAGACTGTAAAGTCTTTGAAGGCAGGACCACAGTGGGTTTCTCCACTGCTGCCCGCTCAGAGCCTAGCACAAATGACCAGCACAAAGGCATCTAACATATATTCAAAATACCACATCACTTTGAGCAAATCACTTAACCTTTTGGTGCCTCCGTTTCCAATCTGTAAAATGGAGCTAAGAAGACGCTGCTTCATAGAGCTGTACTGGGGCTTGTGTGAGCTAATATACATAAAGCACTTTAGAGATGTGCCTGGCACACGGAAAGCCCTAAGAGGCTGCTTCTTGCCAGCCCTAAGGCAGTCCCCCAAGTCAGTCACCAGTGCCCTGGCACCCTGCTATGAAGTCCCAGATTCCACAGGGGAAAGCGAGGGAGACGGGCCAGCCCAACAACGCAGAAAGCTGACAGCGTGCAGGAAAATGATTCCAACTTTCCAATTCCAGGCCCTTCCTCCTTGATCCTCTCTGTATTCCAAAGATACGCCAAATACAAGAGGCCCTAGCAAAGAGCATTCCCGCAGTCTTTCCCATATTTATTCCTTCAACAGATATGCTGAGCACCTACTAAGTGCCAGGCACTGTTCTAGGTGCCAGCAATGGGGGTGGGGACGTGGGACAAAAATTCCACCTTCATCCCATGGTCCCTCTACGGAGGAGAGCTGGGAAGGTAGAGGAGAAAACAATTGCTAAGAAGAAGTTGCTATTATCACCCTCTTCTTAAAGACAAAGAAGGGGCGCCTGTGTGGCTCAGTTGGTTAAGGGTCCGCCTCTGGATTTCGGATCAGGTCCTGATCCCACGGTTTGTGGGTTCAAGCCCCACACATCGGGTTCTGCGTGGACATCGCAGAGCCTTCTTGGGATTCTCTCCCTCCCTCTCTCTCTCTGCCCCTGACCCGCTCACATGCGCTCTCTCTCAAAAACAAGTAAAGAAACATTTTTAAAAAAGAAATAAAGACAAGGAATCCAAGGCACCGAGAAGGTCTCCCCCTTACCAGACCCACACAACCAATTAGCAGCAAAGAGGGGAGCCTAAGCGATCCGGCCCCTAACCACTACCCTATCCCGCCTCTCTCCAAAAGGCAGGAGCAAACTAAATCTTCCACCTCAGAACCGGGGGCCTCAACTTTAAAGAATCTAAAAGCAGGGTCGCAGCAAATAGGAAGGAACACCGCTCAGGAAATGTCGAATGTTCAGCCTGGAAGCCAAAAAGGTACGACGTTTGCGAAAACCAACGAGCTGAGCCTGTCCGGGAGTAATTTCTCCTCAAAGGATTCTGCGGGCAGCTGACGCCTGGAAGGAGGGAAGGCGAGGAGATAAAAGGGGGAACTCTGAACCTCACTCCCCAAGGCCACCGGGCTTCAACCCCCCATCCGAAAACAAAACTGCCTGGAGGTCGTCTGGGTCCGCCTGGGTGGCTGTGGGCTCTCTGGGGAACACAGAATCCCAAGCGCGGGACAGAGCGGGCCAACATTTCTGCACGCTCTCACTGTCCACAGACTCCCAGGGAACCTGAAGCAAAAAGCACTCCCACCCTGGTCTGACCTGGTGGAAACAGCTGGTGTTTCGCCACTTGAGCTCAAATAAAGGTAGAACGTCCCCGATTTTCTGGGAAGACGGAGGGGGCAGTTAATGGACAGAATTCCGTTTTGAGGTTTTCTCCAAAGAATTTTTCTCGAAAGAGACGCAGCTACAAACACGTGTCTGCAGCCGCCACGTGAGCACAAAACAAACATCTAAGCAACCAAAGAATCGGGGAATCAAAGTATCTACCTTGCAGGACTTCTGTAAGGATCAAATACGTTGTTATTTGTAAAACGCTTAGAATGGCACCCGGCCCATTCTACAGTGCATATACATATATATATGTAACTATTTGCCAGGTAACATAAATTAGGAAAATATTTACCAACTACTCTTCTTAAAAATCCTACTCTTGGGGCACCTGGGTGGCTCAGTCAGTTAAGCGTCCAACTTCAGCTCGGGTCATGATCTCACAGTCTGTGAGTTCAAGCCCCGCATCGGGCTCTGTGCTGACAGCTCAGAGCCTGGAGCCTGCTTCAGATTCTGCGTCTCCCTCTGCCTCTGCCCACCCTTGCTTGCGCTCTGTCTCTGTCTCTCAAAAATGAATAAATGTTAAAAAAAAAATTTTTTTTAACCCTACTCTTGCCTCCTACATAGCTTATTTTTTCAGAGGGATGTGTTTCTGATCTCACACTGGACACACATGAGTTTTACTTCCTATGGCTCAAGTTACATGATGACAGCAAACTTAATCAATGTGCCAAAGAGCATGTGACAGTCCACAAAGAGCAGCATGTCAGAGACTGCTCATCTCAATAATAAGATAATTCCTGGGGCGCCTGGTTGGCTCAGTCAGTAGAACATGTGACTCTTGATCTCGAGGTCATGCGTTCAAGCCCCATATTGGGTGTATGGCTTACTTAATAAAAAATAATAAGTTAATGCCTAATGAGAGAGGAGAATGGAAATTAATGACTATCCACCAAATTCCAAACATCAACTATATTTTCCAAATCTGGTTTGAAATCTCGATTACACCACCTCCAAAAAAAAAAATGTCTAAGATTCCTTAAGCAAGGCAGTCAAATGTTGCCCGCCAAGACACTGTCACTTGATTCACTGTTCTGGCCCTTCCCAACATCTCAACACAGGGAAAACCAGGAGAGACAGAAGAATGAAGAGACGTTTGTTCACCACTGATGGGAACAGTCTAGCCTGAATTCTGAACGCCAGTCGCGACTGTTCAACCTTATGAATCTACGCAGCCATGAAGTGAAATGAGTTGGGGGGTGTCCCCCGAGGCTATTCTAGATCTCACAAATGGCACTCAAGACCGCATACTCGAAGATGTACATTATGTTCAGATGTGGGGAGGGTGCCCCATCCCTTCCGTCTGCCCTGCACATCACCTGCTGCTTCAACCTGCCAAACTAGAGCAAACGAACAATCCCTTCGCAATAAGCGAGCCAAGCTGCTGCTTCTTTTTTTTTTAATGTTTATTTTTGAGAGAGACAGACAGACAGAGCATGAGCGGCAGAGGGGCAGAGAAAGACGGAGACACAGAATCCGAAGCAGGCTCCAGGCTCCGAGCTGTCAGCACAGAGCTTTGATCTACTGATTGATCGCCGTCAGCATATTCATGCTAGGTCTGTCTGTCCCTTCGAGAGATGCTTCAAATCTCCCGATGGCTGTCTGGTTACAAAAGGTTTGTAGTGGGTGGGAGGTTGAGGATTTTATCCTTTAGCTGGGAGTTAACCAGTTGCAGTCAGGTTAGGACTCTGGGTGAGCAGGCTCTGGATTTTAATTTGTTTCCCAGACTCTTGTTCCTTCCCTCCTGATGTGCCTCCGGAAGCAGGACTCGAACTCACGGACTGCGAGATCATGACCCGAGCCAAAGTCAGACGCTCAACCAACTGGGCCACCCAGGCACCCCAAGGGGAAGCAAACTCCTACTCATCTCTTTCCACTTGGTTCTTTGAATTTCTGAGCCTCCCCCACAGCTACCTCCTAAATTGTTTTTCATAAAATATATCTGACCCCCCACCGACTCGTATCAACCTCAGCCAGAAATAACCCCTTTCTCATCAGCTCTGCCCTGAGCAGGCTGATGGAGCTGAAACAGTGGGGACTCATTTGGGGCAGTGGCTGCCTCTGCATCTTTATTATTATTTATTATTATTGTTGTTGTTGTTGTTGTTGTTGTTGTTATTGTTATCAGCTACCTATCTTTGCCACCTAACCTGGAAACCCCTTTGGGGCTGTGTCACTTGATGAGGCCTCCCTCTGGGCTTAGCAACAGCATCGCACATACAGAGGAGGCTAAGACAGGTACCCTGATGAGCCCACGGAGAAAGATCAGTAAATAAAAACTAGTCACTTCATTGTCATCATCCTCATTTACCTATTATCACCACTGTCACAGCCAGAATATAAGGCTCTCGAAAGCCAAAACTATTCTCCATAAACAAAGACATTTTCGATGCTCAGGGAATATTTACAAGACGCTGCACCAGGCTGGGAAAACGTTTAAAATCACCGATTTGGCATCTTGCCCAGCGTGCTTATCGCTGACCAAAGACCAGCCAGTTAGCAACATAATCAATTCCCAATCATTCAGGACCTAATTTATCGATCTAGGGACCATCCCGAACGCCCTGTCCTCTTTCCCCACTGGCGCCTCGTCCTCTCTGAGCAGGAAAGAAAGGGTGAGAACCACATGTGCCAACCGTGGCTGACCACCAGCAGACGGACCCAAGGTTCAGAAACCAAAGGGGCTACACCTGATGGCGACAACGATGTTTCTAGATCATCCGTGGCTCACAAAGAACCCACTGAAGTAAAACCTAACCTTGAAAAAGCATCACTCAAGTCATGGAAGACAGCTTGCCTGCCAAACCCACTTCTGTAGACACTATGTCGAGAGAACTTTTGCGGCTCTGAGAAGCAGGACATTTCTCCAATCCTCCGGAGAAGCAGTGAAATTACACAGTCGGACTCTGAATTATTCATGTCACAATTTACTGAGAGGTCTCCGTGAGGTCGTAAGTCACACCCAGATGCAATGCCACGCACCCACCCAAGGGTCTGTGACTGGGGATGAAAGGAATGTTGAGCCTACTGTTTGTGAACATCCTCTGTACCCAAGGCTTTATTCCAGAGAAGCGGTGGGGAAGGCTTGTGGAGAGCTCTGACGCTGGAGAATCAGTCCAGAACGAGGCTCCAGTGGGTGGGTCAGAGAAGCAGGGAAGTCTGGGAAGAGCTGATTGCAACGGTCCAGGCAGAGATTCGTGTCTGCAGGTCATGCACAACATGTACGGGTAGTTCACACAGAAGTCCTTCCCTTCTTATTTGCCAGCACACTAAAGGAGCCCCCGCCCCCTTCTCACCCACCTGCAGCCTGATAGCTTGTTTCTCTGTGAGCTGATTTAGAGGCAAGGTGGCCAGCCTGGGTGACGGCACCAGGAGTCCTCTCTGTACAAAAGCCTGCTTTACATCTGCTGCGGCTCACGGGTAAGGACGAGGTCAAGCAAAGGGCTGGCGAGGAAAACCGCCACTTTGGTTTCCTATTCCTTTAGGCTGTTTGCTTGCCTCTAAAACATTCTGTGACCCTCTGGGTTGGGGCAGTCAATGCCCCGATATAATACTCCATTTCCATAAGCCAGGATGTTTTTTAAGCACCTGGAGGATATTGATCTGCTACAGATGACGGCGGCCTTTACGGCAAAGAGCTGGAGAGAGGAGACGGGCAGCCCCCCCGGGGCAGAGCTAGGAGCGTTGTTTGATGTGGCTTTCACTTAACTGGTGAAGAGTAACCAACAGGAAACCCTGAAATCATCACCTCTACAACAGCATCCGTCAGAGAGCTGAGCCTGTAGACATCAGGTCGCTGGAGGGACATATCATCCAGCTTAGAAAGAGGTATCCTAAAAGAACAGAATGTTGAAACATACTGAAACATAGCTGGCATTCATCAGGATTTTTTTTTAATGTTTATTTATTTATTTTGAGAGAGACAGAGAGAGTGTGTGAGTGCAGGAGGAACAGGGAAAGAGAGACACAGAATCTGAGGCAGGCTACAGGCTCTGAGCTGTCAGCACAGCCCCACCCAGGGCTCGAACCCATGAACTGCGAGATCCTGACCTGAGCCAAAGTCAGATGCCTAACCGCTTAACCGACTGAGCCACCCAGGCGTCCCTCATTGGGATTCTTAAATGATGGTGTTCATTCTTTTGCCTTTCTCTAGATGGAGCTCAGGAACCCTGCCTCTCAGGTTAGTGAATTAAGTAACTGCAGCTCGGGCATCACGTTTTCCACTGCATGCTGGGACCTCTGGTGGCACATTTCCATAACCACTCTCCTTTATACTGGAACTACTGATGCAATAAATCATTTTATCACCAAGACCTACAGTTTCTAGGTAGCGCTCTCTACCAAAAGAAACCTATTGGCTTTTGGCCAGAACGGCAACTTGACTTGGGTTTTGGCTATTTTTGAAGGTACCTGGAGTTTGGTCCTGGGGAAAAGAGCTAGCATAACGGAAAATAAAAGACCTCATTAACTCTATGACTCTTGTGGCTAATGAAAGCCATTGCTGGTGCAGCTCGAGGTTAAAAAAAAAACAAAAAGGAGAGGGAACGTCTCACTGAATCGCCTCCTCCCAGCCAATTATTTCATTAGCAAACAAGAAAAGAAATGCAAATGAACATTTCCATACTGACTCATTGACTCAGCACAGCCACTCTGGCACCCCAGCCATTTCAGATCAAAAGAGCGTGCTGGAACGTCCATAGACCCTCAGCGTGCACATTTAGCTTCCCTTTCCAGAGCTATTGCCCACATCCCAGGCGAGACAAGTGCACTTGGCCGTCTGTGAACTTCACATCAATCTACTTGAATCACTCCCACTCTGAACGGCAGCTTTGAAACCAACCACCTAACACCCTTAAGAAAAAAAAAAAAAAAAGCTGAGAAGTTGAAGACCCTGAAAAGGCAAGTCCAGTAGGTCCCAAGAGGCTGGCTTCCCTGGAACTGTGGAAGACAACCACTTGGCCTCCTTGCCCTCTGGCCTTCAACGTGGGGACACAGCCTTCGGTAAATGGACAAGGCATCTGCAGAATTCAGAGGCCAGAAATCCAGAGGCTCTCTCTCCCCGCTGAACTTCTTGGCAAAGAGAATGTACGACGAATCAAACAAAGGTGGTATTGAAATACTGCTCGGACTTACATCGCAAAATGTAATGAACACCCGTCACTTCCTTCAAGTGAATCCATAAGTCTCCCCAGCCTTCCCAATATTTATAGCGTGCGCAAATTACCTTCCTAATAAACCACTTCATGAATTAAAGGGCCGCTACTTCCTTTATTCAAATCATTATGTAATCCAGCATGCTCTCATCTCAGGCATGGCCCAGAATAAAATGTTCTCCTTCACCAGAGAACATTGTTTCAAGGTCGGCCCACCTGGGCTGCTCCTTTGATACTTCTCACTGCAACAGCACAGCCTCTCGGGACACCACAGCAGGGTCCCTAATTAAACGCATGACCACAGGGAGCTCAGATGTGGCCCATCCTGCTTCAGCCCTCTGTCTGAGGTGGAACCACAAGGGCACACACGGCTGATTATGTTCAAGGCCCAGGGCAGACAGCGCTCCTAGAACAGGAGGTGGCAAACCTTTTCTGGAAAGGGCCGGAAAGCAAATACTTTAGGCTCAATGTGCCATACAGTCTCTACTACAACTACTCCATTCTGCTGATCTAGGACCGAAGTACCCACGGATGACAGTAAACAAATGCCTGTGCCTGTGTCCCAAGAAAACTTTATTTGTAAAAAGGCAATAGGCTGGATTTGGCAGATCGCCTTGAAGCTACTGTTGTAGATGAAAGGAAAGGTGTCTTCTGAGCCTTTTATCACCTTGCCCAGGCCAGTGACTGTAGGTCTTACGGTGAAATCTCCCCTCACCCTTGTGGGAGTGGCAAACACCATTCAGCTTGGTTATTTCCACCTCTACAACTTTCTTTTGCCCTGTTTGGGACATAAAGTGCCTTAAGCAGGGAACGTTCAAATGCCAGTCATTCTCTTTATGTATATATGGCTACATTACAGAAATAGTTGACTTTGGTTGGCAGGCCTTGCTTACAAACAAGAGTCTTAATTTAATAATACAGATGAAATTTCAAGTGACAGAAGGTCAGGCCCCATCGGGAATTTCCCTACCTCCTCCATGCAAACAAGCATTGATAAAAGGTGCTTACGTTTGACGTCTGCAAAAGAATGTGAATGCACTTAATACCGCAGAGAGTTAAAATGCTTAGAAATAATTAAAACAACTTTATGTACTTTACCACAAGAAAACAATTACTTTCTAAAAAAATCTTGTGAAGGGAAAAACACTGATAGCCACAGGAAAAAAATTACGGTAAACAGGAGGAAGAACTGGTGGTCGAGGAGTTCCAAATGGGGGAAACAAGCCAAGTTTTCTAAACTGTCAGAATGAAAGGCAAAATTAAGGAACCCAAGCAGCTCTGGGCCTCCTCCAAGGCCAAAAGCCAAGTTCATCATACACGTTTTCTTTACTGAAGCCTTTACATATTTTGAGCATGCCTCGCCTATGATGCTGGAATTCGTTAGCCCACAGTATACTTTTTTACTACAAAGAAAACTCTCAATAAAGCTGTCATCCAAAGAAAGAAATTCAGCACTGAAAGGGACCTTGGAAGATACGCCACTCGGCATTTGTAACCTTTTCTTGTCGCATTGGGCATGATGGCTGATGTTCGAAGCATGATGGATAACTCGAGATCCACTCCCGTGGTTTTGCTCGTGCCATTTCCCTCTCTGCTGCTCAAGAAAGTATTTCAGAAGATGAGTAAGAGTGGCATTATTGTATGAATAACCTTGAATCCAGTCTAGTTTTCCTTCTATGTAAGGCATTCGCAAACATAGATACCTCATGTGTGGGTGGGTGTATACACACACACACACACACACACACACACACACACACCAAAACACACACACCCCAAAACACCTACACCCATAACAGCATGAGTGAGAACCGGTGTATAATTCAATCTAACCAGAATTCTTAAAATACCTATGGGTAGATATATCCTAGACTCTGTGCTCTTAATTTATTCCAAGGAGCTGAGGGAACTTAAGTAACTGTCATAGGCTCCATGTAGGTCTTTACAGATCAAGTCAGAACGTAGAAATGGCCACATGAGTACTAGTTTTACATACCCAAATAAATAGAGAGACAAGCAAAATCAAACAGTTTGACCTATCTGTACACCTATGAATTCAAGCTAACTCAGACCACAAGCTAGCTTAGAAAAACTTAGACTGGCAAGAAAAAGTGAACAAAACACTGTATATATGGGTGTATGTGTGTATATATATACATATATATGTACATATATATACATACACACACACACACACACACACACACACACACACACACACACACACATATATATATATGTATGTATATACACATACACCCATATATACCAAACTCTCCGAAAATTCTAGTTGTTACTGAAAGGAGCAAATGTATTCAGTACCCCCAAAAGTATAATATGTGTTCCTATGCCCTTGATCTGGTCACATTTCTACCCACCCAAATCTAGGAGAATGGAGAAATTTTCATATTCTTGAAAAATCAAGAACTAAGCAGACTTGTCTTAGTCTATTCAGGCTGCTGTAACAGAATACCACTGACTGGATGGCTTATAAACGGGAATTTATTGCTTACAGTTCCAGAGGCTAGGAGAGTCCATGGTCAAGGCACCTGCAGAGTCAGGGTCTGGTGAGAACCTGTGTCCCAGTTCACAGATGGCTGTCTTTATGCGGGGTCCTCGAATGGTGGAAGGGGACAAGGATCCTGCTGAGGTCTCCTTTATAAGGGCACTAATCCCATCCAGGAGGGGTCCACCTTCATGACCTAATCACCTCCTCAAGGCCCCACCTCTGAACACCAACACACTGGGGATCAGGTTTCCACATAAGAATTTGGGCAGGGAAATGGGGGACACAATCATTCAGTCTACGGCAAAACTATGACCATTTCTTCCTTTGGTCTCTAAGCCAGTCCTAAAGTTAGTTCAGTTGTCTCCCTGGAGTAGCACTGCCCAAAGTGTGTGTGTGTGTTGACAGGTGTCAGGGAATGAAAGGGTGCTATCACAGGTTCTCTTTGAGAAACCACCCTGACCGAAAGTGAACAAAACGTCAGTTTCTTCCCTGCGTGACTTCTCAAAGCAGAAATACGCTGGTGCTCACTGCATGGCCCCATAAGGACATGGCAGCAGGTAGTGTTACTAACCATAGGAGTTTTATGGGCAGTATATCTCATGGAAATAGCGTTCCGTGGAACTCACTTTGCAAAACTATATCCACAATGGGACTCTCCTGTCCCATTATGTGGAATCATTTGAGCCTGGTACTCTAGCCCTCAGTATCAAATTTTTCTAATTTCCTGGAGTCTAAATAGGAGGACTGTTAGGATCCACATGACCCACTATAACTATGCCATATAAAGTCGTCACTAGCCATGTGCAGCTATTTAACTCAAGGTGATGAAAATTAAATCAAAGGGGTGCCTGGGTGGCTCAGTCAGTTGAGCCTCTGACTTCAGCTCAGGTCATGATCTCACGGTTCGTGGGTTCAAGCCCCACGTCGGACTCTGTGCTGACCGCTCAGAGCCTGGAGCCTGCTTCGGATTCGGTGTCTCCCTCTCTCTGTGTCCCTCCCCCACTCATGCTCTGACTCTCTTTCTCTCTCAAAAATAAATAAACATCGGGGCGCCTGGGTGGCTCGGTCGGTTAAGCGTCCGACTTCAGCTCAGGTCATGATCTCACGGTCCATGAGTTCGAGCCCCGCGTCGGGCTCTGTGCTGACAGCTCAGAGCCTGGAGCCTGTTTCAGATTCTGTGTCTCCCTCTCTCTCTGCCCCTCCCCTGTTCATGCTCTGTCTCTCTCTGTCTCAAAAATAAATAAACGTTAAAAAAAATTTAAAAAAATAAATAAATAAATAAATAAACATTAAAAAATTGTTTAAAAAATTAAATTGAAAATTTTAAATCGGTTCTTCAAGGGCACTTGGGTGGCTCAGCTGGTTGAGCGTCTGACTCTTGATTTTGGCTCAGGTCGTGATCCCAGGGCTGTGGGATCAAACCCTGTGTCAGGCTCCGTACTGAGTGTGGAGACTGCTTGGGATCCTCTCTCTCTCTCTCTCTCTCTGCCCCTCTCCCCCACTCACATTCTCTCTCTCTAAAATAAAAACATATTAATTAATTAATTTTAAAAATGAGCTCTTCAGCCATGCCAACCACATTTCAAGTGCTCGATAGCCACATATGGCTACTGGCTGCAGGACTGGGACAGCATGCCTATGGATCATTTCCATCACTGCAGATACGTTCTAACAGCGTTGCACTAGAATATAAGCTCCCTGAGTTCAGGGATGTGTCTGTTGTTGTTTTCTACTGTACCTGCAGCTGCATCAACCACAGTGCTTTGAGCACGGCATTTTTACATCAATAGTTGTTGGCAGGTAACGGGAAAGACGATTGTCTTCAGTAAGACTTGCCCTGCTCTGCAGTCGTCTGACCGCCCCCTCCCCTCCCCATTCCTGTCCTCAAATTCTCTAGTGACCAAACATACTGCTCGCCTCCACACGGATGGACCTTGAGGGCATTATGCTAGGTGAAGTAAGTCAAAACAAGACAAATGCTGTATGATCTCACTTATATGTGGACTCTAAAAAAAGCAAACTCGGGGCGCCTGGGTGGCTCAGTCAGTGGAGCATCCGACTTCGGCTCAGGTCATGATCTCGCGGTCTGTGAGTTCGAGCCCCGCGTCGGGCTCTGTGCTGACAGCTCGGAGCCTGGAGCCTGCTTCGGACTCTGTGTCTCCCTCCCTCTGACCCTTCCCCACTCATGCTCTGTCTCTCTCAAAAATGAATAAATGTTAAAAAAAATTTTTTTTTTTAAATAAATAAAGCAAACTCACAGAGACAACAGATTGGTGGCTGTCAGGGCTGGGGGTGGCAGAAATGCAGGGATGTTAGTCAAAGAGTATAAACTTTGAGATATAAGCTGAATAGGCTCTGGGGCGCCTGGGTGGCTCAGTCGATTGAGCGTCCACTTCGGCTCAGGTCATGATCTCACGGATCATGAGTTCGAGCCCCCGCCTTCGGGCTCCGTGCTGACAGCTCAGAGCCTGGAGCCTGCTTTGGACTCTGTGTCCCCCTCTCTCTCTCTCTCTGCCCCTCCCCTGCTCAGTCTGTTTCTGTGTCTCTCTCAAAATAAATAAACATTAAGATGAATAGGCTCTGGAGATATAATACACAGCATGGTGACTGTAGTTAACAGTACAGTATTACATACTTGAAAGTTGCTAACTTTTCTCACAATAAATAAATAAATAAATAAATAAATAAATAAGTACCAATTACGTGAGTGATAGATATGTTAGGTAACCTTATTATAGTAACTATTCTGTAAGATATACAGATCACCACAGAGTACAAACCATCACATAGTACGTTTTAAATCTATACAATGTAGTATGTTAATTATATCTCAATAAAGCTGGAAAAAATATCTCCTCAGCATGGATCTGGCATCGTCTCCAGTTAGTAACTAATGTATAGCAAGTTTTTATTTCCTCTCGCCCACATTGTTCAAATTCTAAAAAAAATTTTTTTAACATTTATTTATTATTGAGAGACAGAGAGACACAGAGCGTGAGCAGGGAAGGGGCAGAGCGAGGGGGAGACACGGAGTCCGAAGCAGGCTCCAGGCTCCGAGCTGTCGGCACAGAGCCCGACGCGGGGCTCGAACCCACAACCTGCAAGATCATGACCGGAGATGAAGTCGGACGCTTAACCGACTGAGCCACCCAGGCGCCCCTCAAATTCTATCAAAAAGGCTAAAACGCACAGTTCAACTCAGAAGGCGTACAATTCTAGAACATTTTAAAATTAGTCAACCTGCAAAAACCAAGGTGCTTGTGTTACACATCTTTCCACCCACATATTTAATTGTAAGGTAAGAAGAAAATGTCCCTTGTCACTTTGCCTTCCTGGTTGGGGGGATATGGCAGGTGTAGGATGAGTACCAGCCCCTGCCCTTAAATGCACAGGGATCCGGGGTGACAAGAGGTCTGTCCCAAGTGTCAGGATGCCTTTGTTCTCACGAGCAGAGCACAAGGGAGAGCAATACATCTCACACCTTCTTTAGCCACCAAACCTCCCCCTAAATTGACTTAGCCTCTTACCACCACTCCCAAAAGTGACCGTTTTCCACAGTCCACAGGGCGGCAGTATGTTAATCAGCGTAATAAAAATGTAAATGTTTGCTCCACTCAATACTCTTACAGATTGGAGTGGACATTTTCACAATCACCTTTTTCCCCTAACATAAAAGCTCTATAAATCCGAGATTAATTACTTCTCAGGCACCTGTTAATCTCCCTCTTTCCAACGAACAAAACCAACATCAGAGGGGTTTTTGTCTTCTTGCCAAAGAGCTCAACAGCGTGGACTCGTCCACCTGGCCCTTTCCTGAAAATGCCGCTTATCCGTCCTTTTGCATTTTATTTGAACTCTTCCGTTTAACAAATGTTTTTATTGTAAGCCTCAATTCCTATTAAGAAATAGACTTAGGGCACCTGAATGGCTCAGTCGGTTCAGCGTCCGACTCTGTATTTCAGGTCATGATCTCAGGGTTCCTAAGAGTGAGCCTGCCTTGGGCTCTGTGCTAACAGTGTGGACCCTGCTTCGGATATTCCCTCTCTCTCTCCCTCTCTCTCTTTCTCCCTCTCCTTTTCCCTCTCCCCCTCTGCCCCCTGCCCTCTCCCTCTCTCAAAATAAATAAATAAACATTTTTTAAAAGAAATACACGGACTAGATACATTTTGCTAAATACATCTTTTACTCCAGTACTTAGATTTTGAGAAATGTATTTCAAGCCTCTCCAAAAGCATTAATTCTAAATAATGTGAGCTCTGTCTCCTTGCATCACGTTACTTCACTTGTGCACATCAATACTGTGACCCCAGGAAGGAGGGCAACAGGACCCTGGAGAGTAAGAGAAGACAAAGTCACTGTGGCCAGGGATCAGCATCCCCTGGAGGGTCAGTCACGAAGTCACAGGAGAGGGCTTCCAGAGGTACATCAGGAGGGAAGGAGCAAGAGTCTGGATAAGAAATTAAAATCCAGAGCCTGCTCACCCAGAGTCCTAACCTGCCTGCAACTGGTTAACTCCCAGCTAAAGGATAAAATCCTCAACCTCCCACCCACTACAAACCTTTTGTAACCAGACAGCCATCGGGAGATTTGAAGCATCTCTCGAAGGGACAGACAGACCTAGCATGAATATGCTGACGACGATCAATCCATAGGTCAAAGCATATAACCTTGACTGGGCTAAGGCAAGCTCTTTTCCTCCTGGGATTCAGCAGGATTACGGCATTCTCTGCAAGATACAAAAATAAGCCTAAAGATCCTAAGGAAATAAATTTAAAGCCCACGTCCTCAATGCTTGTGCTAGTTTTGAGAAGAGGTAAGTTCTGAGTTACTTCATGACTTTGAGATGTTTCAAACACTTAAGAAAATCTGCTCTGCAAAATGGATAAACGTGATTTATTAATACTCAAGGGTTATTAGAATACTGAAGACGACCTTGCTCCTTGGTTTTCTTATCAACTTTAGTTAAGGTCTTTGAAAGAAACAGATTCTTTAAATTTGCAATTCTGGTTAAAATGTTAAAGGAGTCTGGTTAAATTTGTAAGGTGCTAAAAGCCTTAAGAACGTTAATTTGTTAAATTTAGAAGTGAATGTTAGTTGATAAATAAGCGAAACCCCTCCTAACATAAAAATTACTAGTTTATAACTACAATAGCTATAAGTTGAGGTTAAGGCTTAAGAAACAGCATGTTTTGAAATTCACAATTTTAATAAACTGAGTAATAATAATTGAACAAAAACAACTCACTGTCAATGTTCCCTTCCACGCATAAAAGTCATCCTCAGTGAGTAAAAACACACTGACAATTCACTTAGCTGTCATGTTGTTATTTTAAACCTTCTTCTTGGGGTTTTTAAAAAAAATAGTAGTAATAAACTAGATGATGGTGGCCAGGGAGGGGAGTGCGGGGATGGGTAAAGTTGGGGGTGGGGATTAAGAGCACACTTACAGTGAGAAGCACTGAGTAATATATAGAATTGTTAAATCACTATACTGTACAGCTGAAACTAATAACACCATGTGAGAATTACACTTGGATGACAAATAAATAAAAATTAAAATCAAAAAACAAAAAGTCACTGACAAAAAAAAAAAAAGAAAAAAAAAAGACAGCAAGACAACTGCCCTGGAAAATTAAATAAGCCCTTCTTAGAAGACAGATGCGAGAGCTGTTTCTCATCTAAGCATTTGGAATGGAAAATCCCCTCCGAAAGGAAATTCATTGACGAGATGATAAGGTGGTATCATCGTTGGAACCTCTGCCAAACAGGAAAGCAACCGGAACTCAGCAAGTCACCGGTCCCGCTGCCTCCTACTGGGTGGCCAAACCTGTACGGATGAGGGAGGCAAGGTCAGTGCGTACGGCAGACCAGGCGAGACCAGGGTCACAGGGCCACACGCACCTTAGTTCGTAATGTCATGTGGAAGACAGGCCCACTAATGCTACATCATCTAATTCCTCCAGAAAATTCTGACCTTTGATGTTCACACGTATCCAGATTTTTAAATGAAAGCATTTCATTTTTAAGTCTTGGCAATTAACAACTGAAGACATTTGCACAAGCAAAACAAAACACATAGGTGAACCACAAATGGCCTATCCCAGGCCTATCTGTGGCTTTTGATCTACAGGATGAAGTTAAACTCCATAGTGAGTCTCTCATAACCTGATCCTGCCTGCCTACCAGCCCCAGCCCAGTTCCTCCCCAGTCAAACATCCTGCAACTCCTAAAGATGATTCCATTCCCTGCCTCTGGGCCTTTGCTCATCACCTTCTATGCAGAATGCCCTGACCTGTCCACCTGACAGGATAGCCTCTTTCACGGACTCTGGTCTGCTGCTCCCGGGTAGATTCGACCACTCCTTCCCTTGCCTCTTACACACACCTGAGAGCATTCCTAACACTTTGGTACTGACATAGATACGTCTGACACCTAAAATATACTTAGAACAGCAGTTGGCAATGGAAAAGACCAATCTAAAACCCAGATGACTTCAATAGGATTCCCTCACTGCAAAAAAACCCCAGAAACTTAATTTGAATTTGCTTGAGCAAATGCAGAGGTGGCCTACCGAAGGGGTTTAAAAGGTTCTCACAGAAGCCAAGAAAGGTAGCCAGGCCTTAGAAACACCCCGGATGCAAAGACTGGAAATCCAGCCAACTGAGAGGACGCGTTCATTCTCTCTGATTCTAACCTCTGTTTCTTCGGAGATAAACACAACTGTCGCAGTTCCTGAGGTGGCACCTTGCAGACATCCAGGCATTTGCCTACCTTCATTATCTGTGTCTCCAATTCAAAATCTCCAAGAGAAGGGAATACATATCATCACTGAAGGCCCACGAGAAGCAGTTCGCAAATAAGGAAGAATGGCCTCCAGACTGGACCTCCCAAACTGCTTGCTGAGTAAGTGGGGTCGCTATCCTGGGCTCAGGAAAACAAGGATGTACAACACAGGCGAGGCAGGTCTCGTCACCAAACCAGGCAGTGCAGGAAGCCCGAACACGCGCGCTTTTGACCGGAGGATAATGGCACCAACAGCACAGATTGCAGCATATGGACGTCCCGTCAGGGTAATACGTCTTAGCTACCGTAATTATCCTCTATTTCATTCCAGAGAGAAGTCCAACTTCCTGTACCTCCCAGAGCAGCGGAGTAATCGCCGTATGCTCTGAATCGCTGGTCATCCTCAGTGCATACTCACTTAAGAGACTCAGATATAAAAAAATTTTTAAATGAGAAGTGGAGAACATTAAAACCATAGAGAAGGTACACAGAGTGGTGGTTGCCATTGGTTTGGGAGGGATGCACAGGGTACTTTAGGGTGGTAAAACGATTCCATGTAATACAATGATGGTGGGTATATGACATGCATTTGTCAAAACCCATAGAGCTGTACAACCCAAACCGTGAACTTTGACGGTCTACAAATTAAGAAAGAAAATAATTTAGAAGGTCAAAGGATGCCAGGAAAGAATCCAGACTGGCAACACAATTCTAACTCTTACAAATATATGAAACAACCTCACTGAAGGGAGTGGGGGAAAGGTACTGACCTAAGTAACTGTGCAAATGAGCGGAAGACTAAAGACACGAGAAACAATACCTAAGCACCATACTCTAGCTAGCAAAGTTGTTTCCCGTGGGGGTATAGGTTAACAATTCTAATACAGCCAGGCATGTATACTAGAATGGAACAATTACATCAATGGCCATCGGAGGGTATAAGCCAAGTTTCTCACTGTTCAAAAGGGAATTTACAAATACACAAGAGGAGCCTAGAATGATCCATGCAGTAATGTGTCAGAGTTGGGGACATCGAGATGCTAAACACGAGTTAAACTTACGCTTAGATACGGACGGGTTACACACGGAAATATTTATAACTATGTGTGTGTGCGCGTGTGCGTGTGTATATACAGGTTAGCACTGAAACACTTTTTTCCTCTGTCAGCTGAGAGGACCTACAAGAACTGACACCCTTACAGCAATAAGCACACCCAGCACCCAGATCTTGGTCTCTAATACCATTTTCCGATAAAAGGAACAAGAGCTCCTTGGAGAAATGGTGGATTCTAGGACTGGGGCAGGAAATACACAAGATGAGCCTGGAGGGGTCTTACACTGCCAGAGAGTAAGGAAATGCTCAGAAACAAACAAAAAGGCCACAAGGATGGGGGCACGTGAAAGTGACACAGAAGCTAACTGAAAGCGTTTCCAACGGCCAAAGCTGGAACAACTGTAGCAACAAAATAAAGTAGGGTTGGGTCATAACCCAAAGTAAAAAGCAAATACCCATGATTCCACACTGACGTGACTAAAGGAATGAACGGAGAAAAAGAGACAAATCTCCCATGCGGAAGAAGTCCAAATAAATGACAGAAATACTCTCCTCTCAAGGAAGTGGAGGAACGCTCCCCACTCCTGAAGCGTGAGCTGCCCACAGTGACTTCCTTTCAAAGAGCACAGTCCGAAAGAGCAGGGAGAGCGGAGCTTTTCGGTGGAGAAACCGGGCCGACACGACTCGAGCCAGGTGATCAGTTAACAGCAACGGTCTTAAATCACAGAGATACACGTACCCCTGACGTGACGTGATGAAAATGGCACTTGGCCTCTGCGGTCTTCCTCTCGAAACCCGTAACTCCATCTCATCGTGAGAAAAACATCAAGCCCATTCCAATAAGGGGCATCCTACAGTCTCCTGACCAGCAGTCCTCAAAAATGTCCAAGCCATCAAAATCAAGGAAAAGTCAGAGAGAGAAACTGTCACAGTCCACAGGAGCCTAAAGAGACATCACTACTAAATGTAACGGGATACGCAGGACGGGATTCTGGAATGGAAAAAGGACATCAGGTCAAAACTAGAGACATCTGAACCACCATACGCTTTAGTTCATAATAAGGTGTCAGTGTGGATTCATTAACTGGGACAGACATACCACATTAACATAAGACGTTAATGACAGAGAAGCCCTGGGGGTGGAGGGGGGAGTCCGCAGGAACCGTCTGTACTCTCTGCTTAATTCTTCTGTAAATCGAAAACTGTTCTCAAAAACAAATAAAATCTATCAATTGCTTTTTAAGTGGGAGGAAAGGAGGAACGCAGACCAAGGGCTTGTTGGTTTTCAGAGAGCGTGACAGCGATCTGGTCCCCTGGCTGGCTTCACGCGTGGCTCTGTCTCGCTGGGGCGGAATCTTCCTCTCAGCGCCGCGCGAGGCTCCAGACGAAACCTCATTACCTCTAAGATGGAGCTGCTGGCAGTCGGCAGCAAGAACTTTCTGGAGCGCAAAAGAGAAGCTATTTTAAGTGACAACCAGGGACTGCCAGACAAATCGCAAGCAGTTCACGTGAGGGGTTCACAGGGTGTGAAAATCACTCGCAGCTTTTGAAGGAGCAAACACGAAACGAGGGAAACCCTCGCGCGAACACTTCCCCAAGAACAAGGGGCGAGGCCCAGGACCGAAAAGGACTCAACGGCATTGTCCGTTTCTCCGAACTGGTCTCCCAGGGTCGCCACTCTCCTTTTACTGCAGAATCCCTGAAGGCAAGCGGCCAAATCCCACAAGAGAGCTGAGCGATCCAGACTGGCAGAGGCAAGGGAGTGAGGCCACCAATTCCGGTTAATTCCCCTCGGCCCTGGCTAACGTCTTGCGGTCCCGGGCTGTTCCTCCAAAGGTCCAGCTTCTAGTCAACATCAATGTGCAGCCTGACACTGACCAGATTGCAAGTGTCACTCTGAATGGCCCTGAATAAAGAAACACGGCCATTAAAACACGGACAAGTGAGAGAATTAGGAGGAGGAAAGGCACGAAGGCCAAATGACTGCCTCTTCTCCTTCTTGTATTTTTTTAAAATTTTTTAATGTTTATTTATTTCTGAGAGAGAGACAGAGCATGAGCAGAGGAGGGGCAGAGAGAGGGGGAGACACAGAATCTGAAGCAGGCTCCAGGCTCCGAGCTGTCAGCCCAGAGCCCGATGCGGGGCTCGAACCCACGAACCGTGAGATCATGACCCGGGCCAAAGTCGGACGCTCAACCGACGGAGCCACCCAGGCGCCCCCCTTCTTGTATTTTTTAAAAGCTAAAAGTATCCTCGAACACACACGTTTACGTAAAACAACACTTAAAAAGGAAAAAAAGTTGACATTTTGAAATCAATTCGTCCTTTCGGGCTTTGAGTCTGGAGGTGAAAAAGGAAAGCCGCCAGACACGCTACGGGCCCCGGGAGAGGAGCGAACGCACCATGTGGCCTTGGCCGCTGCAGCTCTGTGTGAGTCTGTAACAGAGCCAGGGAGTAGACGCTAAACTTCCTGGAAGACACAGAAAGCCAAGTTCTAGAGCTTTATGCCTCTCTCAGGTAAAATCCTGGATAACACAATTGCTCCTGTAAGACTGGAAACACAGGCTCCCCTTGGAACAAATACACGTGTTGCACTGAAAACAGTATCATCCGGTCTGTTCATAAAACCATCCTAACCAGAGTGGAGACGAGGAAAATATTTGAGAGGGTTACTACTGACTTTATGAGAAAAGTTATCAAATTTGGTTGAATTTTTCTCTAAAAGGTCCGACAGCTGGGGTGCCTGTCTGGGCAGCACAGTGGGTTAAGTGTCCCGCTCTTGACTTCGGCCCAGGTCATGATCTCGCGGCCCGTGAGTTCGAGCCCCGCGTCGGGCTCTGTGCTGACAGCTCGGGGCCTGGAGCCTGTTTCAGATTCTGTGTCTCCCTCTCTCTCTGCCCCTCCCCCGGTCATGCTCTGTCTCTCTCTGTCTCAAAAATAAATAAACGTTAAAAAAAAAAAAAATTAAAAAATAAATAAATAAATAAACATTAAAAAAAATTTTTTTTAAAAAAGAAGAAAATCAACACGAGTCCCCCAAGAGTCTTCTTTATAGACAGTTCTCGAGGAAACCCAGTGGAAAGTCACACAGTTGGGAACGGTAACTGGATGTAATCAAACAAAACTTGGCCGAGGGTACCTTCTCGGGAAACTATTTTCTCTAAGTGGAAGTGTTTGGGAAAAGCACACACCATATGGATCAGACTGAAACTTCCCGAGGATCCAGAAAGCTGATCTTCCCTCATGGTGGTCCTGTCAACACACTCCCCCACCTGGACGCTCTGAAACGGTCCCTAGAAAGTCCAGAACGAGTCCAATCTCCGTAACGGATCACACCTGGTTCCAATCTCATCTCTGCCACATCCATTTCTACCCCCAAACTCCACTCCGAGAACTAAGAGGACTCGCGATACCTCAAATACATCATTTGTCCTCGTGTTTCCAAGCCTCCAACTCCTTGGCAGGTCGACTATGTCATTTACTTTTCAAACTAGGACATTTTTGAGAGTCAAAGGAGTGCTATTAGTAACGATGTGGGGACAAAAAGGATAACCCAAGGCATACCACAATGTAGACTCCTCTAGCCTTCATTCACGATTTATTTCTCTGCTGTGAAGCCCATTGCAAACTCCCTCTGGTGAACTCCTACTCATCCTTCAAGGCGCAGGATAAATATCTCCCCTCCCTTTTTCTTGTGCCATTCTGACCACTTTCTGTTAGAGGTAACCACTCCCTCGTCTTTGTATCTCTCACAGACTTTACCACACAATGTTATACTTACTTGTCCATGTGTATATTTTCTTTGAAGACAGGAATGTTTCCCCTGTACAACAGGCTTTGTGCTGGAACTGTTTTTTAGTCAGTGCTCAACACTGACTAAGGGCAGAGAGAGGGAGACACAGAAGCAGAAGCAGGCTCCAGGCTCTGAGCTGTCAGCACAGAATCCGATCGGGCCTTGAACTCACAGACCGAAAGATCATGACCTGAGCCGAAGTCGGACGTTTAACCGACTGAGCCACCCAGGCGCCCCTGCTAATAAGCATTCTACAACATACAGGACAACCCTCCCGACAAAGAATTACCCAGCCTAAAATGCCAATAGTGCGAAGGTTGACAAATTCTGGAACTTAAAACTTCAGCTCCCTTCCTCCTGAAGTTACTACAAATTCTGGATTACAGAAATAGAATGTCAAGAAAATTTCCTGCACATATGCCATAGACATATTCAGAAAGCCAACACATTCAGGGATTTAGTATAAGACATGTAAAAATGGCACAGACTTATTGTACAGATTCATGAATTGGTCCGAAAAGCAGTGTGGATACACAACGTTACACAGAGTGCTTTCAATGCTGTTCTCATGCAGAGGTTAGGAATCTAACGCATGGATGTTACAAAGCAGGTACGATAGGAAAAGGAGTAACACGAGTGGAGTTTCTTCAACCATCCACAAAATCAAAGACGAAAGAAAAGCTACAAACTCTGGACCATGTCGAGTCACTGACATCTGGGACTTGAATCTGAAACTTGCTCAACTACCACCAGAACCAAATACCACTATTACGTGGAACAGAAACTCTAGAATACGTAAAGGATATTTTCTTTTTGTTTTTTAATGTTTATTTATCTTTGCAAGAAAGAGAGAGAGAGAGAGAGAGAGAGAGCGGTGGAGGGGCAGAGAGAGAGGGAGGCAGAGAATCCCAAGCAGGTTCCACGTCGTCAGCACAGAGCCCGATGTGGGGCTCAAACTCACGAACCATGAGATCATGACCTGAGCTGAAACCAAGAGTCGGACCCTTAACTGACTGAGCCACCCAGGCGCCCCTAGAAAACATCTGCAAACACAGAATCTTAATAAAATTAATTTCTAAAGAAAAACGTGACCACCAATTATGCAGCCGCTTCCATGAGAACAAATTTTCCAAGCTTCTCTATTAACAGATATCTGCACTCTTCAATTTTTGCTTGGTAAACCGTCCTTGTAATAGAGTCTAAAACATACCGCATACCTCTCTGCCTTCATTAACAGAACTATGTCAAATTTGCTTCTCCTGGATGCCAAGGGTACCTTAACTACTTCTAATCTTGTACTATACTAATATAACCCTCACAGCCTATTGAAAAGGGATGGAAGGCTTGCCCCTTCAGTGAACGGACACGAATGGCCTGTTTTCTTCTGTTACAACTTCTGAGTCACCCACTAGGCCACAACTACAATTCCTGGGGTACGTGCCTCTGGCCTTCACCTCCAGCCTCTTCTAACGTGGCTCTTCTGGAAATCTGGTATGAAGTAAGGAATCAGAAATACCTTACCGAGGGGCACCTGGATGGCTCAGTGGGTTAAGCATCCAACTTCGGCCTTGGTTATGATTTCACCGTTCCCGAGTTCGAGCCCCATGTCGGGCTCTGTCCTGACAGCTCTGAGCCTGGAGCCTGCTTCGGATTCTGTGTTTCTCTCTGCTCCTCCTCCACTCATGCTCTTTCTCTTTCTCTCTCTCTCTCAAAAATAAATAAACATTAAAAAAGAAATTTTTTAAAGAAATACCTTACCTAAACCCTGGGAAAGAGGCTGAGTGAATCCACAGCTCAAGCTCTATTCCACTAATTCCAGGCAAAAAGCTCTGTAGCCTGTGAATATCCACATCCATGTATGTTCCTTCCTTGGACGTCCTCTTACCCACTGCAACCCCTACCCCTTGTAGTCAAGAGCAGGAAGAAAGCCACATGGGTAAGGAATAAGAAGTAAAAAGCCCACAAAGGAGTGGTTACCTGGGCAAAGGAGGAACGAAAGGGGAGAGAAAATTAAACATGAGCCACAATCAGTAAAAATAAGGTCATTAAACTCCCAAGGCTTGAGATCAGGTTAGTTACATTTACGACAATCACCTTCTAATCCTAAAGCACACATCCCTTTAAGAAAGTAAATGAGACTTGCAGATGTTATTTAAAACTCCACAGAAAATGAGCACTTAGGTACTTACAAAACTTTAATTCAGAGGTATTGATTTTTTAAAACAGGCAACACATAACCAAAGCATCCTGTCCATTTGGCATTTATCTTAACCTGCCTGGAACCCACTAATTGAGAGTTTCAGGAAGGACTCATACATCAAGGTGACTTTTAGAAGTGTGCCTCCAAGCTCCCAGACAATAATAACCGTGTGAGCCCTCTCTCCCCACCTCCCAATACTCTACTCCTGACTCAGATGACAACACCCTAGCAGTGACCTCAGCTCCCACAACCTACAAGGTCCAGAACGTACATTTACAATCGTTTCACTTCCTCTGGACTAGACGTTTAACTTGAAGCTACCAAAAGCTGTTGACGGACGGTAACAGACATAGAAAAGTCACTATCTGATGTGTATCTGTCACCAAGTCTGTGTTTATCAAATATTGGCAGCATTTGATAAAAGAGATGAATTGTACAACGCCATCACAGAGACCCCCAACCCTGAACTATCTCCTTTAGCACCTCACCTCCAGCCAGGACTAAATGGAAGTCTTTTCGATGGCAGGTCATACCGCATTGCCATAGGTACTAAAAAGGCATCTAATAATCCATCCTTGGAAGAAAAAAAAAAAAAAAAAAACAAGAGAAAGATGGAGACATATACTTTTCTAGTATCATAAAATATATCTCAACATAACAGCCAGCACCACACTCAACAGAGAAATTCTAGTCAGGTACAAAATAAGAATGTAACCTATCACTGGTATTTTTTAACACAGACCTAGAGATTCCAGTCAATGTGATAAGACAAGAAAAAAAGGAAAAATAAGATAAAAACTCAGAGGGAGGCATACCATAAGAGACTCTTAAATACAGAGAACAAACTGAGGGTTGCTGGAGGAGAGGTGGTGGGGGGATGGGTTAAATGAGTGACAGGCATTAAGGAAGGCACTTTTAGGGATGAGCACTGGGTGTCATATGTAAGAGATCACTGGGTTCTACTCCTGAAGCCAAGACTACACTGTATGTTAACTAATTTGAATTAAAAAAAAAAAAAAAGAATCCGAAGGCTTGACAACATACCCTGTTAAGAAACACTCTCATATTTTGCTGACGGAAGTATGCGATCTTTACGAGAAGCAATTAGGCAATGTATATCAGAATTAAAAAGGCACATACCCTCTCACTTAGTATTTCCAGTCTCATTTACTCCACAGAAATAGTTACACATGTGAGAAATGATGCATGTACGGTATTACAGTATACATTCTTTGTAATATCAAAACACTGGAACTAATCTAAATAAGTATAAATAGGGAACGATGAACAAATTAGAGCACAGCCATACGATGTACTACTGCATAGCCACAACAAAAAATGACGGGACCTTTATCTCCCACTCTGAATGATCCTAAAAAATACTGTTTGGTGAAAACGAAAAATGCCATTGGCTAGACTAAGAGATGGGAAGAGTGCCCACACTCACATATCTGCTTGCGTAAGCATTAAATGTCACTGGAAGCACGTGTAGGAAATTGACAACATTGGTGACAATCTCTGCGGAAGGAGACCACAGGAGAGAGGGGAACAGTTCATGCCACACCCTTTGGATTATGGCCCATGCGAATGGAATACCTGCTAAAAAGTGAATTCAAGTTAAAAAATGTTTAAACCTTAGTAAACACTCAAAGCGCTCCCAACCCCAACTCCCAACTAGTTATTAAGTTCTGACGATCTCTTTTCAAAGCATGTCCTATTCACCCATCTCCTCTCCAATTCTGTGACCATAACCCAGTTCAGTCCTTGGGATAACTGTCAGCAGCCTCCTGGCTGGTCTCTGCCTTCCCTCTCTTCCCATTACAGAATGCACCTAATTCCGCCACTACATTCCTCTCTTTAAGTTGATCAGTGTCGGGGCACCTGGATGGCTCAGTCCGTTGAGCATCCAAATTTGGCTCAGGTCACAATCTCACAGTTTGTGAGTTCGAGCCCAGCGTCGGGCTCTGTACTGACAGCTCAGAGCCTGGAGTCCGCTTCGGATTTTGTGTTTCCCTCTCTCTCTGCTTCTCCCCTGCTCACACTCTCTCTCAAAAATAAATAAAATTTTAAAAATGAAAAAAAAAAAAAAAAAGATCAATGTCACCTAGATCTGGTTAAGTCCCTCCTCTATGCATCAGTAGATGCTATCTGCTACCCAAACTACTTTTCCAGCTCTATTTCCCAGGGGTGTTTTGGGCTCGTTTTTTAACTTTCCAATTATACTACAAGTTTCTTAAAGGTCAATTATCGTCTAACCCATGTTTTTATTTTCAAAAAACTCTTATATGGCATCTTGTACCTAGAAGGTACTCAAGAAACGTTCTCTGAATCAACGAACACACAATAAATATTACATATAATTAATGGAATTTAAATATCTGATTATCTCATACTAAAAAACGGAACAAAAATGAAAAGCATGGTCTCCTGTTTAAGTAGCTTGAGAAAAAAGAAGTTCAGGAAAACCAAACGCTGTGGCTGGTGATGAAAGTTTATTCTGGGGGCACCTGGATGCCTCGGTGGGTCGAGCGTCAGACTCCTGATTCCGGCTCAGGTCGTGATCTCACAGTAAGGGGGATCGAGCCCTGCATCAGGATCTGGACTGACACTGTGGAGCCTGCTTGGGATTCTCTCTCTACCCCTCTTTCTCTGTCCCTCCTCCCCTGAAAACAATAAATATTTTTTAGAAGCTTACTCTGAAATCGTCCACTCCACCAGAGTTTCACCTCCAAACGTGTTCTCCTTCCCACCTCCCATCTCATCTCCCCACTTCGCTAGGGCACCTTCCTCACCCTCAAGAGGACACTGCCTCCAATTCTATATCCTAAGTGACCTGATTTAGTTCATTTCAGGTGGGACACAAATGTGTGTTGATGCTGCTTATTCTGATAATGGCCTTCACAATAACAATGTAAGAAAAAAACAACAACGTCAAGAAGTCATACAATGTATGCGGCCCAGAGGATGCAGCTTCCCCGTGACCGAAACCTAACAAACACTTCATCTTTGCAAACCCACAGGAAAATCGGCAGTGTTTCAAATTGCATATAATCAAAATAAGTCCAGTCTTTTGAATTCTTGTCTACCACTTTTTCTTCCACCTGAAGACTATAAAGGGACATTCCACGCTCTCGACATCATCAGGAAGCTATTTAACATCATTTTAAAGATATTTAAATCTTTTTCTTTTAAATTCGGTGTCAGCAAAAAGCAGAGAATCAAAAGTTTAACGGCTTTCATGAAAACAATACATGAATTTTCAAAGCATTCCCAAAATATTAAGATTTTTAAAATCTGGATAAACAAAAATATTTTTATTCCAGGAAATAGAGTATTATCGTTTCTCTTTTCCCCCAGATTCCTCCCAAAATTACGGCAGGAGTTACACGAAAACTGACAACACCAAACGTTTGATTTCTGGACGGGACTTCTAAGGGCCATGCAGACAAATTAAAAATGGGTCTTAAGGGTTTTTTTAACTTTTAAAAAATCTTTTGTTGTAAAGTTTTATGTGATGAAATCACATATGGTAGCAAGAAAAGAAAAGGCCAAAACTGACCACTCTACCTCATTCCATCACTTAAGCTGAATAATCAATTTAGGAAGTGACTGGGATAAGTTTTTTAGATGGCTAACCTCTCTAACCACCAGTATCCTTACTTGCAATTTTAAGATCCATAACAATTAATTAATTGGTAGCACTTAGGGGAAGACTACATTATATATTGTGTGTAAATCACTCAGGATGTCTAGGAGTAGTGAGTGCTATATAACTAATGACTACTGTTATTTGTGAAGAAGTTAAACACTAGATTCAGAAAAAGCAGCTGACAAAATTCAAAGTCCACTTATGATAAAAACTCTCAACAAAGCGGGTGTAGACAGAATGTACCGCAACATGATAAAGCCATCTATGACAATGCCACAGCTAACGTTCTACTCAATCATGAAAAGCTGAAAGTTTTTTCTCTAAATCAGAGATAAGACAAGGATGCCAACTCTTGCCATTTTTGCTCAACACAGTATTGACGAGTCCTACTCATGGCAATTAGGCAAGAGAGAGAAATCAAAAGCATCCAAATGGGAACAAAAAAAACTAAAACTGTCACTATTTGTAGATGACATATTATACATAGAAAATCCTAAAGACTTCACTAAAAACTGTTGGAACTGGTAAATTAATTCAGTAAAGTTGCAGGGTACAATATCAATTTACAAAGATCTGTTGCATTTCTATACGGGAATAATGAACTATCAGAGAAACTAAGGGAAAAAAAATCCCATTTATAATTACATCAAAAAGAATAAAATACCTAGGAATAAATTTAACCAAGGAGGTGAAAGACCCGTACATTGAAAACTGTAAGACATCGATGAAAGAAATTAAAGATACAAATAACTGAAAAGATATTCTGTGCTCATGGACTGTAAGCTTTAAAATCATTAAAGTGCCCACACTACCGAAAGCAATCTACAGATTCAAAACAATCCCTATCAAAATTCCAATGGCATTTTTCACAGAAATAGAATAATTCTAAAATTTGTACAGAACCACAAAAGACTCTGAATAGGCAAAGCTATCTTGAGAAAGAACAAAGCTGGAAACATCATGCTTCCTGATTTCAAAGTATATTTTTAAAAAACTATAGTAATCAAAACAGTATGGCACTGGCATAAATATAGACACATAGATCAATGGAACAGAACACAGTCCAGAAATAAACCCAAACACATATGGTCAATTAATTTATGACAAAGGAGCCAAGAATATACAATAGGAAAAGGACAGTCTCTTCAATAAATAGTACTAGGAAAACGGGACAGCCATAAGCAAATGAATGAAACTAACTCAAAATGGATTAAAGACCTGAACGTAAGACCTGAAACCATAAAAGCCCTAGAAGAAAACATAGGCAGTAAGCTCCTTGACATTGGTCTTGGTGATGAGTTTTTGGATCTGATGCCAAAAGCAAAAGCAACAAAAGCAAAAATAAACACGGGGGACGACAGGAAACTAAAAAACTTCTGCTCAGCAAAGGAAACCATCAAGAAAATGAAAAGGCAACTTACTGAATGGGAGAGAATATTTGCAAATCATATATCTAATATGTGACTAATATCTGAAGTATCTAAAGAATTCATATAACACAATAGCAAAAAAAAAATCCAATTAAAAAATGGGTAGAAGATCTGAACAGACATTTTTCCAAAGAGGTACAGATGGCCAACAGGTACCTAAAAAGACACTCAACATCATTAATCATCAGGGAAATGCAAACAATGAAAACCACAATGAGCGACCACCTCACACGTGTGAGAATGTCTAGTATAAAAAAAAATGGGGTGCCTGGGTGGCTTAGTCAGTTGAGCTTCCAACTCTTGATTTTTGGCTCAGGTCATGATCCCAGGGTCATGGGATTGAGCCCCGCATCAGGCTCTACGCTTAAGATTGTCTCTTTCTCCCTCTGCCCCTCTCCCCCACTTACCTTTCAAAAGGAAGAACAGAAAAGAACAGAGAGAGAGAGAGAGAGAGAGAGGAAGGAACGAACGAACGAACGAAGGGAAAGAGAGAGTTGGCAAGGATGTGGAGAAAAAGAAACTCTTGGTGGGAATGTAAACTGATGCAGCTATTATAGAAAACAGTATGGAAGTTCTTCAAAAAAAACACACACACACACAAAACTAAAAATAAATAAAACTATTACATGAGCCAGCAATTCCACTTCTTGGTATGTATCCAAAGAAAATGAAAACACTAACTCGAAAAGATATATGTACCCACATGTTTATTGCAGCATTATTTACAACAGCCAACATATGGAAACAACCTGTCACAGATGAATGAATAAAGAAGACGTGAGGGGCGCCTGGGTGATTCAGTTGGTTGAGCATCCAACTCTTGATTTCCGCTCAGGTCATGATCATGATATTGAGCCGTGCATCAGGGCATCCCTCTGCACAGAGGGTGAAGTCTGCTTAAGATTCTCTCTCTCCCTCTGCCCCTCTCCCCCCTCTTGTGCTCTCTCTCTCTCTAAAAAGGAATATAAAATAAAAACAATGTGAGATATATATATGTGTGTATATATACATGTATATATGTGTGTGTGTATACACACACAATGGAATACTACTCAACCATAAAAAAGGATAAAATCTTGCCATTTGCAACAACATGGCCTGACCTTGAAGACATTATACTAAGTGAAATAAGTCAAACACCATATGATCTCACTTTTAAGTGGAATCTAAAAACAAAGATAACAAGCTCATTAATACAGAGAACAGAATGGCGGCTGCCAAGGTGGGATGGGGCGGGGGGGAAGGTGAAGGCGGGTCAAAAGTCACAAACTT
Source organism: Panthera onca (assembly GCF_046562875.1). NCBI lineage: Eukaryota > Metazoa > Chordata > Mammalia > Carnivora > Felidae > Panthera > Panthera onca. The sequence continues at coordinate 147,706,302 of NC_138347.1, forward strand.
TCCGTTATAAAATAAAAAAGTCCTGGGGATGTAATGTACAGCATGATGATTATAGTTAATAACACTGTATTGTATATTTGAAAGTTGCTAAAAGAGATCTTAAAATTTCTCATCCCCCCCCCAAAAAAAAAATGTTTTGTGACTCTGTGTGGTAATAGATGTTAACTAGATTTATTGTGTTGATCATGTCTCAATATATACAAATATTGAGTCATCATGTTTTTCACTTGAAACTAATATATGTTAATTATACCTCAATAAGAAAACAAATTAGTTGGCCTTCCCTAAAGACACACAGACTAGCAAAGAAAGGAGGAGCTAGGAAAGGAAAAACTATGTACTTAAAACTTGTATTTAACAAATATGGCGGGGTGCCTGGGTGCTCAGTAAGTTGAGCGTCAGACCCCTGATTTCAGTTCAGGTCATGATCTCGCAGTTTGTGGGAGTGAGCCCCACGCCAGGCTTTGCACTCACAGTGTGGAGCCTACCTGGGATTCTCTCCCTCTCTCTCTGCCCCTACCCTCCTCACTCTCTCTCTTAAAATAAATAAATAAACATTAAAAATATTGCTATGGGCAATCGGCATGTGAGTAGTGGGAACTGTACCACAGAGAGTATTATTCCTACTAATCAAAGAGCATAAAGTTCTCCAACTTTTGAGGGTGGTGGAAATACTCTTATTTGTGATGGTGGTCTCACAAACCACATTTATTTGTCAAAACTCACCTAACTAGGGGCGCTTATGTGGCTCAGTCAGTTAAGTGTCCTACTTAAGCTCAGGTCACGATCTCACGGTCCATGAGTTCAAGCCCCGCGTCGGGCTCTGCGCTGACAGCTCGGAGCCTGGAGCCTGCTTCGGATTCTGTGTCTCCCTCTCTCCCTGCCCCTCCCCTACTCACACTCTGTCTCTCTCTCAAAAATAAATAAACATGAAAAAAAAATTTTTAAAACTCACCTAACTATACATAAGACTGAATTTTACATGCTGCAGTAAACCAGAATTTTAAGAACAGAAACTTTTCTGAAGCCAAATATCCCTCCTCTCCAATAAATATGGAACACAGGGAAAAGCATTCAATCCCAAGCAACTCGAAAGAGTTTAAAGATTTTACCATGAATTGGGTAAACAAGAAGGTACTCCAATTTTACTGATGGAGAAACTGAGGCCAGATCAGTGAAATAAATTGTGTACATTCCTACACTGCGATTGTCAGCTCACCACCAGAGTGAGCCGGGCTTGTGGCACTGAGACCCTGCTGTGCCATCATTTGCTAAACAATGAGGCCTTGGGCAAGTTCTTGAGGCCTTGGGCAAGTTCCCAATCCCTGGGGCTACAGAGTGAGGCAGTCAGACTCATTTTCTGAGATCCCCTTCAACTGTAACATTCTGATTTTATATTCTACTCAAGATCTGAAATATAATTGAAATGTCCTTTAAAAAACCACGAGTCAGGGCATCTGGGTGGCTCAGTCAGTTAAGCGACCGGCTCTAGATTTCAGCTCGGGTCATGTTCTCACTGTTCATGAGTTCGAGCCCTGCATCCGGGTCTGTGCTGATGGTGCAGAGCCTGCTTAGGATTCTCTGTCCCCCTCTCTCTCTGCCCCCCTCTCTCTGCCCCTCCCACTCTCTCTCTCAAAAATAAACTTTAAATAAACAAACAAACAAACATACCAAGAGTTGAGGAGACACCTGGGTGGCTCAGTCGGTTGAGTGTCTTACTCTTGATTTTGGCTCAGGTCATGACCCCAGGGTCTTGGGATGAGCCCCAAAGTCAGGCTCCGAGCTAAGCATGGAGCCTGCTTAAGATTCTCTGCCTTCTCTCTCTCTCTCTTTCTCTCTCTCTCCCCTTCTATCTCTCTCTCTCTACCCCCCCCCCCGCCTTGCCCCCCACTTGTGCTCTTATTCTCTCTAAAATAAACCAAGAGTTGAAAATTCCGTATCAGAGAATTGAGCTTACCACTATATTAAAACAAAAACAAAAACAAAAAACCCTACAAACATCCAATTTATAGAAGAGACAACCATGGAGTATTGAAGCAAAGATTTCCAACTTTACAAAAATCATTCGCATGAAGAGCTTCCCTAGGATATTTAGGTGTTGGTTTACACATTAATTTTGAGAGAAAGAAGACAGAAAAGGTTGGTAAGTGCCACAATCAAAAATAAAATTATTCAAAACAAACTAAGTATCTCTGACACTGGGATGGAAATAAATGTACGTCTGAGTCAACTCACCTCCAAATTTTGAAACCAATTTCATGTGTAAAGAAAGCAAAAGAGTAGGATAGTAAAACCATCTCAGTTTTTTAAAAATCTGACATATAAAGTATGTTGGTGAGGGGCATAAATAACTAGAAAGTGTTTTTATAAAGAATCAAAAACTTGAGGCACCTGGGTGGCTCAGCTGGTTAGGCATCTGACTCTTGGTTTTGGCTCAGGTCATAATCTCTCAGTTTCATGATTTCGAGCCCCACATCAGATTCTGTGCTGGCAGCATGGAGCCTGCTTGGGATTCTCTCTCTCCCTCCCTCTCTCTCTCTCTCTCTCTCTCTCTCTCTCTCTGCCCCTCCCCCACTCACAGTTTCTCCCTCAAAATAAATTAATTTAAAAAAAAGAATCAAAAAACTTGTCACACGAGGGGAAGAAGTCAGAATAGAAGAAAAAGCCCAAAATTCACAATTCTAATTCCACAAAGAACATCAGAAGATTTACACTTGGGGCACCTGGATGGCTCAGTCGGTTGAGTGCCCAGTTCTTGATTTCGGCTTGGGTCATGGTCTCAAGGTTCGCGGATTCGAGCCCTCCATCGGGCTGTGCACTCACATTGCAAAGCCTGTTTGGGATTCTCCATCCCTCTGTCTCTCTCTGCCCTGCTCTCTTGCTCTCTCAAAAATAAATAAATGTTATATATATATTTTTTTTATTTTTTAATTTACACTTGCAGAAAATTTACACTTGCACAACTATCTTTCTATTCATATTCTCCACAGCACCATTTCCCAAAGGGTCTTCTACATAGTTTCAAAAGCAAAACAAGTGTCCCTTGTTAAAAGTGTCCCTTGAATAAAGTTCCATTACTGCTCACCACATTACCCTCACGTGAATTAGGACCGCATTCAGCTGCACGTAAAGAAACTCAACTGCAATGGTTTCACCAAGCAGGGCTTTATTTTTCTACGAGAACAAAGTCCAAAGATGAACAGTTCAAGGCTCATGAGGTAGAGTAGCTTCACGAGGCCAGCAAGAACTCCTTCAGTCTCTCCAATTTACAACTCCTAGCATGTGGCTTTTGTTTTCATGGTGCAAGATGGCTACGGTGCCTTCAGGAAGGAGAAAGGCAGGCATCTAAGGTCCAGCCTCCTTAGATCCTATTTATTGAGGAACCAGTACCTTTCCCGGAAGCCCCCCCCTCTGCAGAGACTTCAACTTCTGTCTCATTGGCCAGCACTGGGTCACGTCTAGTGACAAAGGAAGTCTGAGGAGGTGAGAATTTTTAACTAGGTACATTGCCACCTAGAGGAAAATCAGAATCCCAAAAAAGAAACAAGAGACTGAATGTTTGTTTAGCCATTTAAACGACCCATCCCACTTATCTTAGAAATCCAAAAATGCATATTTGACTTTAAGGGCTCTGAGACCCTGCACAGTGAAATACACCTGTTTCCCTTTTTTAAACGGAGTACTTCACAAACTTCTTTGAACGCTGAAATGCCGTCTTTCCTTTGGCCTGTCGACACACCATTTGCTGCAACCCGTCTTGGGAAATAATTACTCTGGGAACTAAGAGAAGAAAAAAACTCTGCTCTTGTGCAAGAGACCGTTCCCATACATAGAAAAGTAAGAGGAATGGGCAGGGTGCATTTAAACAGAGAGTTCTGGATACAGAATTACTGAAGGGATAACAGAATTCTACAATCAGGATCTGCTGTGTTTTCACTTTTTACCGAAAGTCGCACGTTCAGTGAGAAAAAGCTTTTCTCTTTCCCTGCCTTCAGAGGGTGAGCCACGCCTCATTTCCTATTCATCACCTCTTCCCAACTCCCGGAACTGTCATTACCTTATGTAACTTCCCTCTGTTCTCAAATTTCAGGCTGGCCTTTAAATGTCCATTCCAGAGTGCCTCCAAGGTATCACTCAGCCTTTGGTTCAGCCTTTCATGCTTTAATTACTTTTTTTTTTTTTTTTGCCTCTCCCATTTTCTTGTTATACCACCAAAACACTTGGGGGTTTAGCATTTATTTGAATCAGCCCTTCCCATATATTTCCTACTCAATCTTTTCAACCACCTTTCTTCGATACCTCGCGGAAGCTGGTGTCAATTAAATGCTGTCCTAAATGCCAGTGTGACTTCCAAGAAGAAATGCCCCGATTTTTACAAAAAAAAAAAATACAAAAAACAATCAAAACATAATTTTTCATTTTGATTACTGAAGCACTCGAAAGAAAGCTATTCGTCATAACCAGTTCCACTAAAGTATTGTTTCTTTTCATTCAATTTGATTTTTTTTTTTTAAAGAAAAGGAAGGGATGGACTACATTTTTCACATCTCCAAACACCATGCATTTCCGGAGCACATGAAGGGATTTCTCTGCCAAAAACTCCAATGCATCTCTTTCTCTGGAATGGAAGTAAGAAAATGCCATCTTTTATTTCCTGAAGAAAAAAAAAAAATTAAATAGGTCAAATATATAAAACTTTCATGAAAAAAGGCAACACTTCATTTAAGCCATTAAAGAGAAATGTGTTTAAACTCCCCAATGGAATCCCATGCTCTGTAACAGGAAAGGATTATTCACTGCTGACTTTAAAGAACCAGGCACGGCTTATCACACCATTTTATGAAGGCACTGAATGGAACTGAACCCCCACAGGGCCTTCTTTGCCTTCTGTTTTCTAGAAACCAGGGGGAAAAAAGCAGTTGAGACTGCTCACCTCTCCAGTAGACAGGCCTCTCTCTAGAAAGTCAAAGGACCACGTTAACAGAGGCCATAAAAAGCCTTTTCGTGACAAGGCCTGGCTATAGGGATTCTCCACCCCCTTTAGAGGCTATTGTCACTCACGAAAAAGAAGGTCACTCCAAGCTGGAAATCTGGACAGCATTACTTAGGGTCCAGCAGAACACTTCCCAAATTGCTTCCAGAGAAGAGGACTGGATTCTCCCAAACGCCAGGGGGACTACTCCCTCCAATCATGCCTCTCAGCCTCACCTCACGCTTAGTCCCCCACGGCCCCAGCCATCCTTTCCTGTGATTTGACACCCACGCCCCTATCCTCCCACACTTTTTTTTTGGCTGTACCCCTGAAAACCACCTCTCACCCCAACCTCTCTTCCTGTCTTGGCTGAAACCGGACTTTTGTTGGAAACACACTGCAGCCATTTCTAATTCCCCAAAGGCAGTATAACAGTTCTCCACCCCTGGGCGAAACTTCCATCAACCGCTGTGCATCACAAGAGAATTCCTTGAAGACCTTGTCGAATGGCTTGGTCTTCCTTGAGACACCAAGTGCAGCTGTCACTCTGAATGACCTTAGAATTCACCACGTACTCAGCGTGGTCACTTCCTTGTCCCCATTCTGTCACCTCCTTCTCTGCGTTACTGCCTTCCTCTCAAAGGTCCATCCTGGTCTCTCCCGTCACCACTCAGAACGGCTCCACATCCGGCAGCTCCTCCAGACGTGTCACCCCACTGTCCTTTTACCCTCTATAAACTCCTTCCCCCTCAGATCTCCCTCACAGCTTCTCCCAATATGGCCACTCCCCCGGCACCCTTTTGGTGCCATTTTGCCAATCCCTTTATTTTCTACTTTTCTGACCGTCCTCTGTCTTCACCTCCTTTCCCCTCTGTACTACATCACCCGCCCTGTGGCCAACGACCTCAACGCCCCTGCACTCTCTACACCTGCCCGGCCAAATCCCAGCCCCAGGTCCCTCCACCCATCTCCGCCACCGCGTCTCTCTCCAGGATGCTCAACACAAAGACGAAAACCACATGTGCGCTAAAGCTGACGTCCTAACAGATTCATGGTCTTCATGGTCTCCATGGTCAAGAGGCCCTCAGAACCACCCAGCGATCCTGCTCAGCTCTTCCCCCCAGTCTCTTCAAAGGCAGTTTCAAACCTCCTCCATTCTACCTGAGCCTTGGAGGCCGTCACCTCCACCTCTCCCCGCTGCACCCTCAGAAAATGGCCTTCCCTCCTACTTCACAGTTCAGCAGGAATGCTTTTAACTTCCTGCTTACCCCCAAACTCACCTGCATCTGTATCCTTCCTCCTTCCTCCCCCCCCCCCCTCCTCAAGCCAACATGCACCCCTGCTCAGGACTCCTTTGACTTCCTAGGCACCAGCTCCACTTGCTTAATTCTCTTCCACACCCTCACACTTGCCTCCCTACCAGCGCCCTCCCATCATCGTCTTAATGCTCCGACACTCTACCATCTTGAAAAAAACCAAGTCCTGCTTCAAACCTCCTGCTCTATCACTCTTCTCCTTCTCAGCCAGGCTTCTTGAGACATCTCTCTCATCTTCACTACCTCTGGGCTCCTTCCCCACACCCCCTGAGAAATTCCCCTAGCCACGGTCACCAGCAAGGTCTTAGCGGCCAAACTCCACGAACATATTTCAGACCATGCTTCACTTGCCCTCGTGGAACATCCTCCCTCAGCATCCTATGGCCACACACGCTCCTGGTGTTCCTATCTGGCTAGACAATCTTTTCCCCTGCCATCCATCCCTGCTTTTCAAACTGTTAAGTCTTCAACCTGCATCAAGAAATCAACTTAGAGCAGGGTTTCTCAACCCTGGCCTTACTGACATTTGGGGCTGCACAATTCTTTGCTGTGGGTGGGTGGAGGGGGTCACCCTGTGCTGTCTAGGCCGTTTGGCAGCGTCCCTGGCGCCTACTCACTAGAGGTCAGTCACGACAATCAAAAACGTCTCCAGACATCATCAAACTGGCACCACTCCCGCCTGAGAACCACTGACTTGTAAGGTCACAACCAACATATTTTTTTAATGAACTGAAATAAAATAGAGACTACCAGAGAATATCGGCTAAGAAAGGACAAAGGTCTTTCATGAAAGTTTCATGAAACTTTTGTGTCTGTGTCTGTGTCTTGTTTGTATTTGTATACATGTGTGCATGCAGAACAGAAGATCTTTCTTTGTGTGGATCAGAACCAAAAAACTCTGCAAATTCGCTACCTTACGTGTTAGTGTCCCCAAAGCTCTGTCCTCTGTTCCTCTCCTTTTTAAAAGCATTCAGCAATGCAAAAGGGCATACAGAGACACAATGAGCACTCATGAACTCAGCATCTGTTCAAGAAAACAAGGCATCATCAACCGTTACCAACCCCTGGTAGCCACCCCTGAAAGCATACTCCTGGAAACCACAAATCTATTTTGGCATTCCCCCATATTTCTACTATGTTTGGATATGGGTCCTTAAATAATATATATAGTACCATTTTGCTCACTTTAAAATGTTTTAAAAGAACATCATATTTGGGACACCAGAGTGGCTCAGTTGGTTAAGTGTGCAACTCTAGATTTCGGCTCAAGGCATGATCCCAGGGTTGTGAGATCAAGCCCCCACGTCAGGTTCCTGCCCTGGGCGCGGAGCCCGCTTAAGATTCTCTCTCTCCCTCTACCCCTCCCCTGCTTGGATGTTCTCTCGCACGCGCTCTCTGTAAAAAAATATATGAACTAAAATAAAAATTTTTTAAATTTTTAAAAATCTAATAAAGTATCTTTTTAAAAAGAGCATCATGGGGCACCAGGGTGGCTCAGTGGGTTAAGTGTCTGACTCTTGACTTTGGCTCAGGTCATGGTCTCACAGTTTGTGAGTTTGAGCCCCACATTGGGCTCTGTGCTGAGCAAGGGGACTGCTTGGGGTTCTCCCTCTCCCTCTCTCTCTCTGCCCCTCCCCTGCTTGTTCTCTCTCTCTCTCTCTCTCTCAAAATAATGAATAAACATTTGAAAAAAATTAAAAAATAACAAAGGGCATCATGTTATACGTGCTCTTCTGCAACTTGCTTTTCTTCACATTATGTTTGAGAGATTCATCCATGTTGGGATGTGCTGTTCAGACCATCCATTTTCACTGCTGTATAGTATTCTGCTAAGTGACTATACCACAATTTATTCATTTATCCATTCTTCAGCTGACGGACACTGGGGCTGCCTTCCTATTTATGAGCAGATCAACAATGCTGCTCTCGTCCTTCATGTGTGTATATTCTAGTGCAAATGGTGACAGATCTACTTGGACATACGCTCAGGAGCAGAATTACTGCCCCCGTCTAGAGTTTGTTCATCATTATTATTGCATAAAACAATTTTTCTTTATAGAGGTTGTACTTGTTTGTACCTAGCAGTTCTTCAATATACTGTGAAATCAAATGCTGCATCGATGACGATGTCTCGTATCTTCTCCCAGTCCGTGGGTCTTACTCCCCTACTTGGTGATTTTCCCCCTCCTGTGGCCTCTCTGTTACTTTCTCCTTAGTGACCGCTGCCTTCTCCATACTGGGAAACTGGATCTCTTTTCCAACCTCCAGATTCATGCAGCCAACTGCCTCCTGGCCCTCTCTCCTGCCTGTATCTCAAACTCAACGTCCCAAACAAAATCCATTACTATCCCCCCCACCTTCCCCAGCCCTGGACCTCCTGCATTCCCTGGCTCAGGGAAAAATACTGCCATTCATTCTCAGGTCCAGTGATCCTTGCCTTCTCTTGTCTCAAACCCGTCCATCACCTGGCCCTGTCAATTCAACTTGCTCATTGAAGGGATTTTCCTCACTGCTATCCACCTCCGGTAAGAAAGTACCTTATTTCTGAACAGCTTCATCTCTCAGTTGGATTGCACCCCATCGCCTCCCTGTTCCCAGCCTTTCAACTTCAATATGTTCTTTTAAAAACATCCAGGGGTGCCTGGGTGACTCAGTCGGTTAAATGTCCAACTCTTGATTTCGGCACGTCATGCTCTCACAAGTTGTGAGATCGAGCCCCACATTGGACTCTGTGCGGACAGTGTGGAGCCTGCTTAGGATTCTCTCTCTCCCTCTCTCTCTGCCTCTCCCCTGCTTGCCCTGTCTCTCCCCCTCTCTCACACACAAAAGAAATTTTAAAAAATAATAAACAAATAAAGAAAAGAAAAGCCATCCAGACCTAGCAATCCCATGATTATTTACCCAAGAGAAAATGAAATATAAGTCTACCAAAAAAAAAAAAAAAAAAAAAAGACTTGCATTAGAATGTGTATAGAACCATTATCCACCAAAGCCAGAAACTAAAAACAACCCAAATGTCCATAACAGGAAATGAATGAACAAACTAATGGTCAACGATGCAATGGAATACCACTCAGCAATAAAAAGGAGCTACTACTTACAAACGTAATGGTGTGGATGAGTTTCAAGTTATGTTGACCGAGGGAGGCGCCTGGCTGGCTCGGTACAGCACACGACTGTTGATCTCAGGGTCATGAGTTCAAGTTCAATCCCCACTCAGGGGGCTTCTGGGCACGGAGCCTACAAATTATGTTGACTGGAAGAAGCCAGACACAACACAGCCCCCACTGTGCGACATCACTTCCGGGAGAGTGAGCGTGAGCAGAATAAGTGAGAGATCTCACTTACATGAGATCCAAGAAAGACCTGGCTGTAGATAAAGTCAGAAAGTGGCTATCGGGAGGTGGGGTTGGGTGGTTGAATGGAAAGGGACATGCGGGAGCTTTCTGGGGTAATGGAGATGTTCTATATCTGGTTTCGGGTGGTGGTAACATTAGCATATACAATTATCAAAACTCATCAACCAGACTGTCCATTGACTACTACCTGGCCATTTTACCGTATGTGATCATACCTCAAATAGAGGTATTGATTTGCTTATATTTAAAGCAAACTAGAGTGAACTTGCTAAAATTAAAATCTGACCAAGTTATTTCCCTGCTTCAATTTTTTTTTTTTTTTTTCTGAGAGCCCCGTGATTTCCGGACAAAGGCATTTGAAATACCGTATCTACTTATGCTCCAATGTCCACCCTTATCCTTCTTCTGGCACCCTTTCTCAGGGGCTACACTGCTCTCACAGTGAAATTCTTACACGTTCCCAAGCGGATGATGTCCTCTTTCAGCTCTGGCCGCTATGACTGACTCCCTGACGTAGCCAACTCCTACGGTCTTTCAAGACTCAGTGTGGAGGTCACTTCCTCCAGGAAGTCTTCCCAATCCCCCAACGCTGGACTAGGAGTCTCCCCTGCGTTCCTGCAACATCCTGTGCCTACTGATACCCCCACCCCCTTCACCCTGACATCACTTGTCCATCTGCTTCCACAGAACATAAACCCCCCCAAGAACAGGGCCAAGAGCTATTCACTGCTCGATGTGCCCAGAGTTGAGGATGCCAGGTACTCCATTCATGTTGGCTCAACGGGTGAATGAAATACTCAAAAACTGTTTCCTCCTCAAGTGAAACCCAGAGGGAGGGAAACTCGCAGTATCAATATTTAAGGGACAATAACTTCACAAGAGAAAAAGGTAAATATTTCATATTTAAGACTTCAGTAACCACAGGAACGCAGGAAACCGTATCGTATCATGATCTGCTGCAAACAAAAAAGGAAAAAAGACAAACAGACTTGGCTAACTCGCGCTCCGAAAGTGAAGATAAAAGGAAATGGAAGTCGTCTTAGGTAAATAAATAAATCTCAGGAAAGGCATACTGAGCAAAGAGAAGACTCTTTGATGAATATGAAAGCGGTCACTTCTTCAGTTGATTCTAGGGCAGCTGAGAGTTAGTCCAACAAACCTCTCTGAACTGTGTAAATTCCAAAAGCAGCAGCAAGGAGCCGGCGATGATCTGGAAACGTACCAAGAGTTCAAAAGCATCAAGTCTAGACACCTCAAACTCCCCTGAGAGGCATCTGGCAGCCTGCCCATGGCCACGTTCCCCGCTGAACCAATTTCTTCCTCCCCATAATCATTTTTCGGACGGATCACTAAGAAGTTAACGTTAAGAGAAGCGGTTTCAGCCACCATCTCTCACATCTCAGAGGGGCACCTCCTGTCCTTTGTAAGGGAAAGAAATGCACTAGTGTCAAATCACAAGTGAAATGAATCCCTTAAATACCAGGAAGCAGAGAATATAAGTAAAGCTCTTCCTTCAGCACTTCTGGCTGCCAAATGAATTCCCAAAGCAAAAAAGTGCTGGCTGTATTGATTCAAGTGCTATCTGATTTGCCAGGATACTTTTGAATATTCTAGAACGATTATCAGCTGCTGGTTATCAACAAGGCTTCTCTTTCTTCCTCCTCCTCCCAGTCAAGACCTCAATGCATGGCCCGATATTCAAAGTGACACATTTCCCCTTATAAATTCTTTTAAACCCTCCTAGATGCTTCCTGAACCCCTCCCTGGCTCCATTATCAATATCTGAGCCTGACATTCAAAATCTTCAAAACAACACTTACAGGGCAGCCATATTTGCGAGGTAAAAGGGAAAAGCAGGGACGCCTGGGTGGCTCAGTCGGTTGAGCCTCCAACTTTGGCTCGGGTCATGATCTCTCAGTTCGTGAGTTCGAGCCCCACGTCGGGCTCCATGCTGACAGCTCGGAGCCTGGAGTCTGCTTCGGATTCTGTGTCTCCCTCTCTCTCTGCCCCTCCTCCACTTGTTCTCTCTCTGTCTCTCTCTCAAAAGAAATCAACTTTTTTTAAAAACGTGAAAAGCAAAACTGGAGACAAATGGACCAAAAAGTGGCCATGATTCAAAACAAACATGTACAGCATCACACAACATCGAAGATCAAACTCCTACTACAACTGGCTAACCCAGTTTTGTTGGGTTTTCAGTTTTTTTATTGTGATAACATACATGTAACGAAATTTGCCATTTAACTATTTTTAGATGGACAATTAAGGGAAACTAGTTACATTCACAATGGTCTGCAACTGTCATTGCTATCTATTTCCAAAACTTGTTTCATCACCTCAAACAGGAACTCTGTAACCGTTAGCAATAACCCTCATTTGCCCTGTTGCCAGATCCTAGAAGCCTCTAAGTCACTCTCTGTGTCTACGAATTTCATATAACTGCAATATTGTAACTGCAATATCATAACATTTGTCCTTCTGTGACTGGTTTATTTGAGCATAGCGTGTCCAGGGTTCATCCGTGTTGTGGCACGTGTCAAAACTTCACTCCTTTTTATGGCAAATAATGTTACATTATATGGAAAGACCACATTTTATTCTTCCATTCGTCTGTTGACGGACACATGGGTTGTTTCCACTTTGGGGCTCTCGTGAATAATGGCCCAGTGAACACCAACGTACAAGTGTCTGAATCCCTGTCTTCAATTCTTCTGAGTTTATACCTAGGAATGGAACTGTTGGGTCATGTAACACACAGTTTTTGATAAAGTACATTTACTAGTTTAAAAGGAAAAAAAAAAAGCTTGGTATTGTTCCTGACTATAAAGGTCATGAATGCATGTTCATCGTGGTAAATCTGAAACATCATTATACCACCCAAAGAAAATCACTGTTAGTATTTTGAAACAGTCCCTTAAACTCTTACCGTCTGGTTACACGCATACACAGAGTCAGACGCGCACAGATATTTTACCTGAAACCAGCTGTTTTTCACTTAACATTTTATCAAGAGCATTAATTCTACTGTCATTAAACGTTCTTCAGAAACATCACTTCATATCAGAATAATATTTCATATTATGCTACATTTCATAGCATAACTTTCCTAACCTTTCCCCCATTTAAGGCTGTTCGTGGTCATAAGTAACACAGCAGTAGACATCTTCCTGTCTTATTTCTTGTGTACTTCTCTGATTATATTAAATATACAAACTCAAGTAAATATACTTTTTTTTTTTAATGTTTCTATATTTCTTTTGTGAGAGAGGGAGGAGGGGGCAGCGGGAGAGGGAGAGAGCGAATCCCAAGCAGGCTCCACACTCAGCACAGAGCCCAGTGCAGGGCTCAATCTCATGACCATGAGATCATGACCTGAGCCAAAACCAAGAGTTGGTTGCTTAACTGACTGAGCCACCCAGGTGCCCGTCAAGTTAATATACTTGAGTTAATATCAGACATATTAACTCAAGTATATTAACACAAGTAGAATCACCAGGTCAAATGACATGACCATTCTTCAGGCTGTTGATAAAGATTATCCATTTGTCTTCCATAGAAGTCATACCAATCTGCATTCCTACCAGTAATGTTAAACAGCTTCTTCCAACGTAAAAATAAATTCTGAAAATACAAATATTTGAAAACATCATAAAAATATTGTTTAAAATAAAAATAAAGTAATACAACATTTAAAAACTGCTTCTAAACTGGTAGACTGTGTGGTAACAATTTTCTTTCCTAATAAAGGATGTGATCAGACTGAATGATCTGAGGTGTTAGGTACCCATGAAAATAAGTGTACAAGTGGTAATCTATATTTTAAATTAACAAAGCTGCTCAAGCATTAATATCTTCACATATCGCTGTGTGGAAAGATTTATGGAAGACTATCACCTTCCTGACGGCTCTCCTCACTCCCAAATCTTCCCCCTGCCCTTTTCACGAGACTAAAAGGCAACACTCATGCTACAACATATTTATTTAGTAAAGATCCAGTATTTGGGTTTTAGCAGAAAGGGCAGTTCTACCGCATTACCAACAAACACATAAAGGAACCAAACGGTGATTAAACAAAAAGAAACACCGCCACCTGTGGCACTGACTTGTCACTCTGAGACACCTTCCCGCCCCCTTCCTTAGACAATTTGGTCGCTTTACATTAAAACGGGGAACAAGCCATCCTGGCGGAGGAGACTCAGGGGGTCACTCTGGGAGGAGGAGATTCCCCCAGTTTCCCTCCCTCACCAGCCAAGGAGGTGTCAAATTCCCTCCACAGGACTTCTGGTGCAACACGACAGTCCCCAACCACTGCACCAGCAACCACGGGGCCCCAGAGTCACCGCAGACATGCTCAGGGGATACCATCCGGACCAGAGCCCGCAAATGACCGTCAGCGGGAAACACAAGACCCGACCCTCAAGTCCACTGGTCCACGGGGCTTGGCCACAGCAGGATTTTGCTTTTTGCTTTTATTTTTTGTTTTGAGTTGTTTTGTGTGTGTGTGTGTGTATGTGTGTCTGTGTGTGTGTGTGTGTGTGTGTGTGTGTGTGTGTGTGTTTCATGGGGTGTTTTTATTTATTTATTTTTTTTTTGCCTTTCTTGTTTATTTTTAAATTTTGAATTAGTTGCCATTCTTCAAAGAACAACACGGCTTCTCATAAAAATCCGTATCTCTGGTGCCTCTTGAATTACCTGAGGATCTCAACACTGGGCCCACATTCACCAGCCACAGGGCAGAAACAGGCCAGAGCTGAACATCAGCTGCCTCAGTTACGTGTGACGCCTTCTGGTCTCCACAGGCCCACCTTCTCAAACGCTCAGACCACAGGGTCGGTGGCCCTCGGCCAACAAACTTGCAGTTTTTCTGACACCCTTGTTTCTGTGAAGGCCGGGGCCCCGCAAAGCATTTGAGCTTGTGACCCCTGGACTGGTTAAGAATAATGTGTTGTGAGCATAAATATGGTTATTTTTCAAATGTCTGCAGATCCTGCTGTGACTAATAAAACCCAAATCGCTCAAAAGCCATCGCTCAAATCACAGTACCTTTTGCCATCCAGAATTTCCTGAAATGACAGCCAGTATGAAGTACTATTAAGTGGAGGGTGGGGACGCGAAGGTTTTATTTTACTAACAACAGAAAAAGATGGGAAACCATTCAATTAAGAACTTTGCCACGTTTCTTTGTTTTTACGTCCTGCCTACCTCGTGCTAAACATCAGGCCTCCTATTCTTGACACGGCCTCAGACACCCCAGGTGGCTGGGGAGAGCTACCAGGTGATAAGCGCGGTGACACGGGCCGGGCCACGCACAATGGTGACAGCACCTGCCTGGGAGCGGCCCGCTGGCCCTTAGGAGGGGACGCGGGCAGCCTCTGCCAAAGGACTTGCATCTGCCTGGCTGAGGGAGCAGGAAGCAAGGGCACAAGTCAAGGGGTGACAGCGGGGCCGGGCACCGGGCGCCATTTTCGTAGAGTCTGGGCTTGGTTCGGAGGTCCTGAGAAATCGCCCAAGAGCTTTACGGAGCACATACACCTGGGGAAGCTCACCACGGACGGTGCTGAAGGTGGCCTGGAAGAGGAGGCATCGGGCCCAGGCAGGCAAGTACAGGGACGACTGTCAGAGTCCGGGCCAGGGCCGGGGGCATCTGACCAAGAGGCAAAGGGCAGGGAAGGCGGTCAGGGTGAGACTCGAGAGAGAGAAGGAGGCAACGGGAAGGAGTCACGGAACTTCTGGCTCCAGCAACCTGGTGGACATCGGGGTCATCCAGCCAAGACGAGAAACACGCAAGGGAGAGCGACGGTGGGGGGGGGGGGGGAGGGTGGACGGGGGAGACAGAGACGGGCCCCACCTGTCGGGTGTGGCAGGTGCGGATCTAGGCACAGCCCAGGCCCACTTTCCCACTTCACCTGCGGGGGATCTGTGTGCCATGCACCGCAGGTGCGACACCAAAGCTTGACACACCCTCCTCCCCCCAACCCACCCGCCAAGGGCAGCAGCGTCGGCATCACCAGGAGCAGGAAACCGAACGCTGTCTTCCTCACAAAGGCAGAAGCGTGGGGTTTTTTTAAGTGCTCTCTACCCCCAACGTGGGGCTCGAACCCACAACCTCAGGACCAAGGGTCACACGCTCCACCGACCGAGCCAGCCTGGCACCCCAAGAGGAAGCGTGTTCTGCCCACTTCCTGTGTGCGGGCGGCCATCCAAGTGCCCGCTGCCAGACCCCACGCCAACATCAGGAGTCACCTCCCGGCCCCTCTCCGCCTCGGCATGTGCCGCCTTCTCCCATTCAGTCCCTCTTTTGACACACGCCGGGCACGTGCTAGGAGCAGGGCATGGTGTCAGGAGACCCGGCAGAAGTATAAAGACAAAGAATGCACGAAACCAGCCCTCGGGAGAGTCCAGCGAGGCAGGGAGGACTCAGGTATACACCCTACATAGTGAGCAAAGCGTGATGGGCCAGAGAAGACAAACAGAGTGTCTTATGTCACGTTCCCCAGACGCAGAGCCTGACGTGGAGATTCCTGGGCAAATGAATGCTTGAGGAAGTACTCTCAGGAGAACCTTGTGAGCAAGGGAGGGGAGCTGCATAAGAAAGGAAAAGATAGGGGTTGAGACAAGCCCAGCCTCTGTGGATCCCACAGAGAGCTCTGGGGTGCCCTGCACTGTAGACTTTGTGCTGCCCAGAGACAAAGGGCTGGGTTTTATACCCCCCATCATTGACATCAGTGATCTCCACCGTTGGGTAACAGGCCACCCCCGGGGTGGAGAATCAGATACTGCCTCCCGGTCATCTCCGTGCCGGGGGCTCCTATCTGGAGAGGCAGAATCTTCCAGGGAAGGATACAAGTGTGAGCTGGTAGCAATAAGGTCTGCAGTAGCTGAGGGCTGGGTGCAGTGGCCCAGTAAAGGGTGATCCAGGCAGGGCACCAGCGACATCTTCTCCAGAATCCATTCCAGGGTCCATGAGAAGAACATATAGGCAGGGAAAGACAGAGGAGTCATTCTTCATAGGAATCTTTCCATCTTTCCACCTCCCTGGCAACTGCCCAGGATATCAAAAACACCCACCTCCACGAGGTAGTCAAGCCCATCTGAAAAGGCTTGAGCACAGAGTGTAACTTTACAACCCAGGCTGAAGGCCTGCCTCCGAGGCACCGGGTTTATCGTTCCCAGTTACGAACGGCAGCGTGTGGTTCCATCCACCTCCTGCCCAGGAGCCCCTCTAGCCTCCGAGTGAACTTCCGTGACCACACTTGAGCAATAAATGGGCAGTCATCCTCAGCCATATAACTGACAACATCTCTCCAATTTTTATGGTGCCTTTTATGCTCACTTTATAAAGTTTCATGTTTTACTTTCCAGATTTCATTGTGTGTTCCCAATGTGCCCCAGGAGTGCAGCTAAACAGTTTTAATTTTCCAAGAAGTATTTCTCTGCCTCTCCTTTCCATGAAAGCGTGGCTAAGAAATGGAAAAGGGCCCCCAAAGCAAGTTTTCTGTGCAGCACATATAATCCGGTCCAAGACATTCAAGCAGGAATTAACTTCCAGCATTAGAGCAGAAACCCCCCAGCACCTATCTTCAAGTATTTAGAGAATATATTCTATGGCAATGCAGAGCTGAATAAGCAAATTCCAAAGTAACAAGATTAACCTTGTAATCAAAAGCTATCTGATTATTCAGGGCAGAGGGAGAAGGTATTGGGTAAGATGCCAGAGAAATTCTGAATCACCAACCAGGTCCAAAACGAAATAAATGCTCAAATCAATTAACTCATGAATTACGATTTACTCTTTGATTCAACTCACAGATGAAGCTTCTGACAATATGGGGGTGGGGGGAGGCTCCAGGTTGGTTTCTTAATCAGTGCAAACCTGCTTCAACTGTCATTCCAAAAATGCACACTCTAATGATTTCATGAAGAAACATACCAATCGGGGCACCAGGCTGGCTCAGTCAATGAAGTGTGCAACTCTTGATCTCAGGCTTGTGGGTTCGAGCCCATATCGGGTGTAGAGATTACTTAAACATAAAAATATTTTTTAAAAGAAAGGAGGAAGGAAGGCAGGCAGGCACCAATGAACTGAAAAAAAAAAAAAAAAAAAAAACAGGAAACTACAGGTTAAAATAACAACAAGTAGCCTTTATCGAGCACCTTGCACGTACCCAGAACTATATGAGGAGCTGGATGCTTAATTCCTCTCCATTCTCATGAAAACACTGTGCAGTACAGGGAATATTAAAGAATGCTGGGTCCATACCTCACACCTCAGACACAAAAGTCCAGAGTAAAGAGTAGAGACTTAATTGAGTGAACTAACATTCAGAAGCTTTCAGCAGAAAATACAGGCGACCTTTCCTGCTAACCGTAAAAGAAAATACTGAAATCCTGCCACATTAAAATGAAGACCTTCTTGACCTGAGGTGCTATCTGTAGACTGACTTGGTCTGAATCAGAGCTGGGAGCTGCTCTCAGTGAAAAATCTGAGTCGTCAGCTGTGCCATGTGTTGAAGTAGCAATCCGAGAGTTAGCGATTTTTTTGAAAGCAGGTCTCAGTTGGGAAATCCTACTTATGTTTGCTTGCGCTGGCTTCCCAGGCATCTGAGATACACCTGCCAGGAAGGAGTGATAGCTGTTTCTGTCAGTGAATGGGGCAGCTGTCACGAGTGGGAAACATAATAAAGATAATATAAAAAATAAATGATTTGTTTTTCAAAATCGTCACAAATAAAATAGACAAATTATGAACTAAGAAAAGGTATCTGTGACATATATCCAAAAAAAGGATAAGTATTCAAAATATATAAAGAACTCCTACAAACTAGTGTGAAAAAGATAAACAGCCTAATAAATAACTGGGCAAAAACACACAAACTGGAATTTCACAAAAGGGGAAGAGAAAATGACCCTTAAAAATATGAAGAGCAGGGCACTTGGGTGGCTCAGTCAATTAAGCGTCTGACTTGATTCTGGCTCAGGTCATGATCTCATAGTTCATGAGACTGAGCCGGGCAGCAGGCTCTATGCTGGTAGCTCAGAGCTTGCTTGGGGTTCTCTCTCTCCCTCTTTCTCTCGACCTCTCTCCCGCTCACGTGCACTCCCTCGCTCTCAAAATAAATAAACATTTTTTAAGATGTGCAGCTTTTAAAAAGCGATGAAAAGCCCCTCTTTCCCATAATCAGGGATACACAAATTAAAACACCAATGACATAATTTCTACCCGCTAGCCTGGCAAAATTAAGAAGTCGTCTAACAATACCAAACACCAAAAGATGTGGAACGGGGGAACCTTTCTGTTCTGCTGATAGACATTAAACTGGTACACCCACTTTAGAAAACAAGTTAGCATGATCTTATTTAATTTTTTTTTAGTTTATTTATTTATTTATTTATTTTGAGAGAGACGGCACAAGCGGGGGAAGGGCAGAGAGGGAAAGAGAAATAATCCCATCAGCCCTGATGCAGGGCTCAAACTCACAAACCGTGAGATCAAGACTGGAGCCGAAACCAAGAGCCAGAAACTTAACCGAGCCATCCAGGCACCTCAGCGTTGTCTTATGAAGTTGAGTCCCCCGATACCCTAAAATCCCCAAATTCCACTTCTCCATATACATCATGGAGAAATTCTTGCACACATGCACTAAGAGTCAGGCACAAGCAAGTACACAGTAGTAAGTAGCACCGCTCCCAGCTGAAAAAAAATTACACAATCTAAATGCTCACCAACAGGATAAATAATTGGTGGCACATTCACACAATAGAGTGTTACACACCTTTGGGAATGAATGCACCACAGTTAAGCACAACAACAGGGATCCATTTTGGAACATTAGTGAGCCAAAATAAACCCAACTGCAGAAGCCTATATACAACATACTTTTTAGGATATATAAAAGTAAAAACAAATGGAACTAAGTCATATTTTCTTTTAAAGATGCCAGATATATTTTTCAAGCCATTATTAGAACTTACATTATTATTCATAAAAAAGCAAGGCAATGATGAACTCAAAGTTCAGAAATTAATGGCGACCTGAAAGGGGAGGGTTACTGATTTGAAGAACACACAGGTAGGTAAGCTACCAGTGGCTGTATTGTCCTTCCCAGGTTGAGTGATGAGCTCATTCCTGTCCATTTTCTTCTTATGTTAACGACACGATGTGTACGATTACATATATTCTTTCCTATAAACCAATTATCACATTTTTTAATGTTTTTTTTTTAAGTGTTTATTTCTTTTTGAGAGAGACAGAGACAGAGCACCAGCTGGGAAGGGCAGAGAGAGGAGGGAGACACAGAATCCAAAGCAGGCTCCAGGTTCTGAGCTGTCAGCACACAGCCCGACGCGGGGCTCGAACCCACAAACCATGAGATCCCGACCTGAGCCGAAGTCGGACGCTCAACCGACTGAGCCACCCAGGCGCCCCAACATTTATTGTTTTTAAGACAGTGCAAGCAGAGGAAGGGCAGAGAGAGAGGGGGACAGAGGATCTGAAGTGGGCTCTGTGCTGACAGCAGAGAGCCATGGGGAGGCTTGAACTCAAACTCTGTGAGATCATGATCTGAGCTGAAGTTGGATGCTTAATTGACTGAGCCACCCAGGTGCCCCCAAATATCACATTTTTATTTTATTTTATTTTATTTTTAAATGTTTTTATTTACTTTTAAGACAGAGAGAGACAGAGCACGAGCAGGGGAGGAGCAGAGAGAAAGGGAGACACAGAATCCGAAGCAGGCTCCAGGCTCCGAGCTGTCAGCACAGAGCCCGACGCGGGGCTCGAACTCACAGACTATGAGACCATGACCTGAGCCGAAGTCGGACGCTCAACCGACTGAGCCACCCAGGCGCCCCCACATTTTTAAAAGATAAGAAAACATGGGTTCATCTATTCATTCTATGACACCACAAAATTACAAAAAATGAAAACAAACAATAAATAAATGATTTTTAGATTATATGAGATAAGTACTATTATTCTCATTTACTGCTTAGGAAACTGAATTTTAGAAAGGTAGGGTAACTTTCATACATTCAGTTAAGTAAAAGTGACAGAACTGGGCTTTTCATTAACTTGAAAACCCATGCTTTTACAATGAGATCTTGCCACGTGCGGCGGCATGGATGGACCTAGAGCGTATAATGCTAGTGAAATCAGCAGAAAAACAAACACCATACGATTCCACTTACATGTGGAATCTAAGAACAAAACAAACAAACCAACCAGACAGACTCTTAAACACAAGAGAACAAACTGGTGATTGCAGGGTGGGTGTGAAATAGGTGAAGAAGATTAAGAAACGTCCAGTCATAAAATAACTATGTCATGGAAATGAAAAAAGCAGCATAGGGAATACAGTCGATAATACTGTAATAATATTATATTATGCCTACACATATCACGGTGAGCACTGAGTGATATACAGATAGAACTGTCAAATCAATAGGTTGTACACCCGAAACTAATATCACACTGCACGTCAATTACACTACAATAACTCTAAAATACCGCATATGGGGGGGGGGGGGAACATGCTTTTAACATTATGCTATCCTGTTAAGGTTAACACCGGGTGGACAGGGGGGAAAAAAGAAATAATTCACAAGATTCTAGAATCTCTGCCTAAGACCCCTTCAATGTGTAACTCTTCTTACAGAAATCCTTGTAGCACCTGTGCCTTCCATGAGTGCAGGGAAATGAGCATTATTCAGGATTTCTGAGCTCTCAACTCATAAATGTATTTACATCTTCTTAGTGTATAGTCATATTAAACAAAAAAATAACAAAATCCATCATGGGGCTCCTGGGTGGTTCAGTCAGTTAAGCGGCCAATTTCGGTTCAGTCATGATCTCACGGGTTCGTGGGTTCGAGCCCCACATCAGGCTCTGTGCAGACAGCTCAGAGCCTGGAGCCTGCTTCGGATTCTGTGTCTCCCTCTCTCTCTGCCCCTCCCCCACTCATACTCTGTCCCTCTCTCTGTCAAAAAGAAAACATTAAAAAAGAATAATAATTTAAATAAATAAATAAATAAAAGTAACAAAATCCTTTAAAATTCAATGAAATTTGCAATGTATAGAAAACCTGTGACAAAGCATCTTACTTCATTTTACAAATGCAAATAAGGATCCGGATACAAAGTGAAAAATCATGTCTTAATGCACAACAGGTGGGTTGAGATAGTTTTCTTCAGGGAAGCATATCTATTCAGGGGATTCAGAATCGTTCTTGGTTCCAGATTGTTCTTTTCTTGCTTGCTTTCAGCATTAGGGTTTCTTTCACTTCCCCCCAGGGAACCCATGCTTGTTCTGGCACACCTCCAGGTCTTAACTAGATGATATCTCCTCCAGAAAGAGTTCCCTGCACACGTGAACTGGGAGACAAGTCTGGACCCGATGCTCCCCACCGCACTCCCCCAGAGCCCTGGCTGTCCCGTGAGAGCATCACCACGCCACAGCTTAGCCGCCCATCCACGATGTCTCCTTCCCAGTCCATCAGCAACGAGGAAGGACCCAACACTATGCCCAGGGGACTTCCAGACACGGTACAGCACCTGGTAAGAAGGAATAACCATCCCACTATGTGAAATCCATTCATATAAATGGAACAGAGGTGGGGGCACCTAGGTGGTTCAGTCGGTGACCGACTCCTGATTTTGGCTCTGGTCATGATCTCCTGGTTCATGGGATCGAGCCCCGCATGGGGCTCTGCACTGACCGTGTGGTGCCTGCTCGGGATTCACTCTCTCTCTCCTTCTGCCCCTCTCCCACTGGTGCACTCTGTCTCTCTCTTAAAATAATAAATAAACACTTAAAAACATTTAAAAAAAAAAAAAAGAAGAATCACAGAGGAATACAGAATAATGGGAAGAATGCGGCATTTGCAATCAGACGGACCTACATGAGAATGTCCACTTCAACATCAGTTTGCTTGGCTAAAATAAAGACAGTGCTGCCTGCCTCGGGGGCACCTGGGTGGCTTAGTCGGTTAAGCGTCTGACTCTTGGTTTCAACTCGGGTCGTGATCTCACGGTTTGTGAGTCTGAGCTCCGCCTCAGGCTCCACGCTGGAGCCTGTGTGTGGGATTCTCTTTCTCTCCCTCTCTCTCTGCCCCCCTCCCCCAGTCTCTCTCTCTCTCAAAATAAATAAACTTTAAATACACAAACGAGCAAACAAACAGATAATAAAATCCGCCTGCCTTGGATGAGGGTGATACTGTGTGTGAAAATAGGTCCCAAAGATACTACATCAGCGATTTTAAACGGTGGCCGTACTTGAGAGCTGCCTGGGGGAAGGGGCTCACCTTCTGGTTCAACTGGTCCAACGTGGGACCGGTGGCAGTGTTTCTGTATTATCTCCCCAAATACAGCTAATGTGCAGGCAGGTTCCAGAACATCTGCACAGAACAGAAACAAGGAAGTAAACAAGGCACCTGCAGAGCCTTGCTGTGTCCCCCTCTTGGCTGCCGCACATTACATCATTTAGTAACCAACCCTCATGGAGTGATTACTGCCTTCCTATATGATCGAGCAGTGGTCATTCTTTCTCAACCCTCTTCCTTCTCCCCCTCAAGCATGTCATTTGCCTTCACAAAAGATCTACCTTAAACTTTCAGACAAGTCCCTATACGTAAATATGTCCAAATGGGGTGTACGAGACAGAGAGAGAGAGACAAACAGGGGAGAGGGAAGGAGGAAGGAAGGGAGGGAGGAAAGAACTGAGAACAGAAGGCAAGAGAACAACTCTTTTTTCAAACGTCAGAGAATTTAGCAGCTTCAGGGTCCTGGCTAAGTCATGAACAGAAAAGCAAAAGAGGAATTGTGTGCAACTCCAGCTGTTACAAGCCCACAGGGCCTATATTTCTAGTATGAATTCAGCATAACAAAAACCCAACAATAAAAATCATCAGAACAGCTCCGTTTTAGCTCTAAAATAATTAAATGTCTCAGGTGCCCGTGCACTGGTCCCCTCACTTCTCACGAACGTAAATCCCCACCAACGCGAGTCCCGAGAGGCAGCAGACATGGGATGGCCGCCCTGATGCCAAAGACTGGGACAGGAACTGAGTTAACTGGCCCCTGAGCCCCTTTAATTCTAAGTATCTACAAAAAGCTTTTGTGCATTGATAGCATTAGGCAGGAAAGGATAAAGAAGAAAAAGGGGCGCCTGGGTGGCTCAGTCGGTTGAGCGTCCGACTTCAGCTCAGGTCACGATCTCACGGTTCATGAGTTCGAGCCCGGCATCTGGCTTTGTGCTGACAGCTCAGAGCCTGGAACCTGCTTGGGATTCTGTGTCTCCCTCTCTCCCTCTCTGCCCTTCCCCTGCTCACTCTGTTTCTTTTTCTCTCAAAAAGAAACAAAAACATTAAAAAAAAAATTTTTTTTTAAAGAAGAAACAACATCCAAGCGGCATGAAGGAGGCATATGGGTCTGCCTTCTTCACAGCGATCCGGCACAATTTTAAAGCCAGCTGTCTCAGCAATAAAAAGAAATCGATGACTGACGAGACATGACCACATGGGTGAATCTCAAACGTTATGCTCCCTACAGGAATTCAGACACTCCAAGAATGTATGTGCTGTGTGTCTTCATTTACAAGACATGCTAGAACAGGAAAAACCAATCTAGTGGGGACAGGGGGAGAATCGGGATGGCAGTTGCCTGCGGTGGGTGGCACAGGGGCACTTGGGAACTTGCGGGGGGGGGGGGGGGTGGCAATACTCTACCTTGGTAGGAGTTTAGGTGACTGGGGTATACAGTTGTCAAAACTCAGCAAGTGCACATGTAAGATGTATGCATTTCATTGGGAAATTTTACATCAAGAGAAAAAAATTGCCAATAGCTTCCCATTTGTTAACAATATGGCTGGGAGGACGTGTATCGATGTCGAACGTTTACCATGAAATGCATAAAGAAATAAAATGGGTTGATGGGATGTGTCGGCGAAAAAATAGGGAAGGAAGCAGGTAGAATCGAGTGTTAATTCTATGTAGATTCCAGGTGATATCATTGTGGTGGTCACTGTACAATTCTCCCAACTTTCCTGTATGTTTGAAATTTTTCAGGATGAAACGTTCAGGGAGCAGCAGGGAAAGTGAGACATACAGAGGGTGGGAAAGGGAAGCTAACTGCCAAGAAAAAGTCTAGAAGCTACTATATCCACTGGGGCTTAAGGCAGCCGTGAGCTGCGGGGACAAAAGGAAAAGACATAGATGGCGAAGTTGAACCTAACAGTAGCGACCTGGAGGACGACTCTTCTGCACCAGAGGTGCGTGGGAGACGCACGGGGGACCTGCTTTGAGCGCTCCAATCTCCCTACAAGGTAGGCACGGCCCCATTTTATAGATTAGCAGACTGCAACTCAGAATGGTGTCATAATGTATGGTGGTGACACAGGCTGGGACTGGAAAGGGATTCTTCTAGCCTCAAAACTCCAAGGTCACGTGGAGTATCGTGAGCCCACACTTCTCCCATCTTACGGGGGACCGTGCCAAGGGCACACACATGGCACAGCGGCCACTCCGACCCAGCGCGCCACCCATCTCGCAGCGGGCAGCCACCCTCCCGTAACAGCGCTGACAACTGCACCGAATCCCGGTCGCTTAATTCTCCCGATCGCCTTCGCGAGTCCCCGACCCTCCGCTCTCACCACTGCGAGAACCTCCCGACCGGGGGTTTGAGCCGTCACCTCTGTGTGCACAGCTTGGCCACAAATACTCCCAGGTGGCTCATTCAGCGCCATCCAACAGCGTTCCAGCCCACCGCCTTCCCAGTCTACAGGGCCAGACAGCTAACCCAGACTCCCTTGCAGCTAGATTCTTTAACAGACACACCCACGCAGGATTGGAAAGGCAACGGTAGGCGGCGGCAGCCACACGCTGGGTGTGTGATTCCCTGGAGCAGCTGTGGCACAGCGTTTCGCGTTCTGCCTCTGGCGTCACAGGTACCGGGGCAGAAACGAGTTAGAACCCTGTTACGGCGGGGAACTGCTCGGAGATGGGCCGTGCTGTTGCCGAACACGGAGCAATGAAGCTTTGTCTTCCCGGCATGAAACCCCTGCTGCTTAGGCTGCTTCAAAGGAACCTTCTGTCTGCAATTAACATCCTCACCAGTACGATGCCTTCTAAGCAGCTCTGAACCCACCTGCTAAGCTATGAGCCTACACAACTGCCCGCCAGACACAGACTCAATCTTCCCCGCTTTCCATGTCAGAGGGAGGACAGAGGAGGACGATAATAGCAGGGGGAACATACTGCAGGCCGCCAACTTCCATCAAGATCTCAGAAAAACACGCGGACAATAGCCTTTCAATTTTTTTTTTTCAGTCAATTCATTTTGAGAGAGAGGGAGACAGAGACTCTCAAACAGGCTCTGCACTGGCAGCGTGGAGCCCACAGTGGGGCTCAAACTCAGGATCCGTGAGACCGTGACCTGAGCCGAAACCAAGATTGTCGGACGCTTACCCTACTGAGCCACCCAGGCACCCCTGGAACAGCCCTTGAAATGTCCAGGGAACAGAGACAAGAGAGCACATGTAAGTCAAGGCTTTCAAAGACCTTTGCATGCAACCCTGGATTTGGAATAAAGCAGACCAATTTGGGAGGCCATCCCTGTCAGGATGATCTCATTCAAAAGCCGCACTGGCGTGGCGGTCTGGGGACAGCCTAATGATGTACGAGGGCACGATTTTTTGTTAACTATCATAGCTTACACAGAGAAATAATTATTTTGGTTCCCTTCAAAGAAATACTCTGATTGTCATTACCCACAATCTTTAGCTCAGTTGAGACAAATCCATTTCCTCTGAGCATGCTTAGAAGATCTGGAAACAGCAACCCAGAGCCACGGGCAGAGGCCAGGGTGAGGAAGTCATGCAGGCTAATACCATTTTTAGTCAAA
Organism: Panthera onca; assembly: GCF_046562875.1. NCBI lineage: Eukaryota > Metazoa > Chordata > Mammalia > Carnivora > Felidae > Panthera > Panthera onca. The sequence continues at coordinate 147,732,842 of NC_138347.1, forward strand.
AGTGAGGTAAGACTACGAAGCAGGCCAAGTTCATTTCCGCCGCGGCTTGCAACTTATTCAGAAGGCAATTCCAGAAAAAGGGCTTCAAAATATTTTGAGCAACGAAGGCACTGCGGTAAAAAAGAATCCTGCCTTTCTCGGATATGCATATTTGGAAATTCCTGTTCAGAAAAAATAGATTTTTAGAGTCACGTTTTATAGAATGAGACTAAGAGGGATCGTTTGTTCCTTGGTTTGGTTGTGTGTGCCCCAACCAAGAAGAAGGAGACTACTAAAACTCTGCTCTGGGCTAGCCTCTGTGGCCACTGGCAAGGGTGCGGTAACGCTCACGCTGGCCTCAAACCCTGGGGACCGCAACGTTCACTTAGGGCTAAAGCACGATTTGGTCACCTGAGTCACTTTAGCCCTGGCCCGATGGCTTCCCATGGTTAGTCTCCTGGGTGTTGCTATTTTGCAAGGCTTAAGAGTGAAACAGGGGCGCCTGGGTGGCTCAGTCGGTTGAGCGTCCAATGTGGGCTCAGGTCATGATCTCACGGTTCGTGGGTTCAAGCCCCGCGTCGGGCTCTATGCTGACAGCTCAGAGCCTGGAGCCTGCTTCGGATTCTGTGTCTCCCTTTCTCTCTGCCCCTTCCCTATTCACTCTCTCTCTCTCTCAAAAATAAATAAAACGTTTTCTAAAAAGTGAATTATAACCCCCCCTTTTTTAAGCAAACCAGCTTTATTATTTCCCACGAACAATGGTATTATTTTATCTACTTACTGGTTGGCTTCTTTACTTCTAAGTATAGTGGACACACAACGTTACACGAGGTTCAACTTCTCTGTAAGTTACACGCCGTCTTCACCCCAAGTACAGCTAACATCTGCCACCACGCAGCACTGTTACAATATTATTGACTGTCTTCCCTACGCTGTGCCTTTTATTCCCGTGCCTCATTCATTCCATAACCGGAAGTCTGTACGTCCCACTCCCCTTCGCCCGTTTTACCCGTCCACCACGCCCCCTCTGCTCTGGCAACCATCATTTTTTTCCTCTGTACTTACAAAACGAATTCCGTTCTTTTTTCTGTGTATTCATTTGTTTTCATCTCTAGGTTCCACCTATGAATAAAGTCATATGGTGTTTATCTTTTTCAGTCTGACTTATTGCACTCAGTGTAACACCCTAAGTTCACGCATGTTGTCACAGGTGAATTATGACCCTAATACTGAGAAAGTCAGAAACACAGTAAAGTGTTCTTCACAAATCAGCCCCTAAAAATATCTCCCCTGCTGAGTCTCCTTTGTATCCTTTTAGACCTCGCTAGATCCCAACGTATCAACAACTGTCAGGTAGGTGGGTACATTACGATCTTTAATAACACCAACTGGAACACACTCTGGAACTTTGGCAAAGAACATATACAAGGGGACAGGCCTTAAAGACATGCACAAAAAGGAAAACGCAGTTGCGTTACAAGTAGTGGGATTAGGAGCCATTTTTTTTTTTTTTTTTGCTAAAGTAGCCTTCATTTTTGTTATACCATCTAAGAAATTATTGGAAAATAATACAAAAACGTCTTGTCCACCACCACAAATGCCAAATCTCAATTGAGATATTTATGTTCCGAGTACTGGATTCTTTTCTCCATCACCCACAGGAGCTAAAGGTGTTTCAGTCCTGTTTTCCAAAGAGCTGCAAAACCAGGAGTCAACAAACAATGGCCCATGGACCAAATCCAGCCCACCGTTTGTTTTTTTATAAATAAAGTTTTGTGGGAACAGTCATGCCTATTTGCTTACATGCTGTCTACGGCAGCTTCCCTGCTACAACAGCGGAATTGAAATTATTTACTATCTGGTCCTTTACAGAAAACGTTTGGCGATCTCTCTACCAAACCAAAGTAACATCCACTTCAGCACATGGAAAGCTTATCAATGCACCATAAGAAGTGTCCCCCAGAGGTTAAATACCATCTCTAAAGGCCAGGGTCCTAAAAAGCACTTTGAGTAACTATTGTCCAAGAGGGCAGCTCCTCGGGAGCGGAGGGGTGTGCGAGGGAAACAAAGTACATCTCCCGACAAGCCAAGGTCCAGGTTAGAACTGCTCCCCGGCAACGGAAGATCTCAGGATCTGGGCAATCCTATGCCCAGTGTGCACGGCTGTTTCAGTCCACGGGTCCACAATGACCAGCCTGCAATGAACCACCCCAAGCACACTTCGGAGAGTATACGTTCTTGAAAATGATGTCCCGCGACGCTTCTGTAATGTTTAAGTGAAAGCGACAGCATGAACAGAGGTCTTTGTGAGGGATATGCAGTACGTCAATTTAGATACTCTACAATCTAACTCTGAATGAATCCAGACCATCGGACAGCCGTGCACCTGGTCTACACTGGTCTTCCGTGCGGCCCCTCTCTCCCCACTGCCCCCACATTTTCTTTCATACGCAGGCCTTCCACATATCACCACGTGACAGAGGCTGTACGTCGTGTAACTGGCGGTACTTTTCCCAAAGCACGCGTGTTAGAACGTTTGGTTAAATCTGCAACCTAATTTCTCCTCACCATTCTTTCCTACACATTCCCAGCTTATTTCATATGGCTGTATTTTTACATTGCAGCGGTGACCTCAAGCCACTCGTGCTAGTAAAGTAGATCTTAAAGCGGAAATTAAAATCAAATGAATATGCACAAAACAATTGAGAAAAAGAGACTATTATTGACATAGAGCAGTTTTGGCTCCAGCGAAATCAAGCAGAATTACGCGGTTCCCACATATTGCTTGCACCTCCCCCTGCCGACACAGCCTCTTTATTAGATTTTAAATTAGAAAAATAGCATCTGCCTGCCAACGTAAAATTTAGAGATGCCAGTCTTGTGGCTCTCAGACGTCACTTTTCTCCCGAGGCCTCCCCTGGCTTCCTGGTAAGTACAGATCCCTGGAACTTAGGTTGTCCCAGGGCTTCTTGCGGGGTGGCTCATGGCACAGTCTTGCCAGGAAGGCAGACACAGGGTTCACGTTTGCTCTGTGCGTGGTCCAATGTTTGACGGCTGAGCCAATGAATGGATTCACACAGCTTCAGAATTTGGTTTATCACGGACCTGCTTAGAAGTATTCTTCTCCTTAGAGGTATTCTGCCTTAAAAGGCACCCGGGCGGCTCAGCTGGTTAAGCGTCTGACTCTTGATCTCGGCTCAGGTCATGATCTAAGGGTTCATGGGATCTAGACCCGAGTCAGCACAAAGCCTGCTTGGGATTCTCTCTTTCTGTCTCTCTCTGCCCCACCCCCTGCTGGTTCTCTCCCTCTCTCCCTCTCCCAAAATAAATCTTAAAAAAAAAACTTGGGGCGCCTCGGTGGTTCAGTCGGTTGAGCGTCCGACTTCAGCTCAGGTCATGATCTCATGGTCCATGGGTTCAAGCCCCTAGTGGGGCCTGTGCTGACAGCTCGGGGCCTGGAGCCTGCTTCTGATTCTGTGTCTCCCTCTCTCTCTGCCCCTCCCCCACTCATGCTCTGTCTCTCTCACTCTCAAAAAATGAATAAATGTTAAAAAAAAATTTGTTTTAACTAAAATAAAACCCAAAATTAAAAAAAAAAAAAAAAAAGAAGTATTCTTGGGGTGAGTTCCACATGAAGAATATAAAACGGCTCTGGAAAATGAAAAAACAAAGTCAGGGCTTCTTGATTAAACATTAGCAGAGGGAGGTGCCCCAGGGCATTTATGAACTAGGGGGTGGTTTACACCAATTTTCAGGCAGCTTTCTTTTATAAGGAGGTTGTGTTCTCACTCTTTGTGAGGGAGTTTTTTGGACTTGAAATGTGTTTTCCTTCTGAAAGGAAAAATAAGGATTAAAGAGGATGGTTCCTGGGAAAGGAAGAAAACAAGTAATTCTCTCCCGGGTGGTAGGCAACACAGGGAGGGGGAACACAGAGGTGGCTCGTGGCTGATGCCCTTGAGGGAGAAGCGGGGCCCAGTGTCCCCTGGAAGCTCCCACGAAGTCAGGAACGTTCCCAGATGCTCATTTGGTTTCTGAGCTGGTGAAAGGGGACACAGACCTAAGAGCAACTCCCATTCTTATTTGGAAATGGGAGGGCCCGCCCTATGCTTGCAGGCGGGGTGGCCGATGCAGCCTCGCTTTTTCATTTAGGCCAGTGGGACCTGAGTAAGGAATTTGGCCACAACACAATTCGTAAACCGTAAACCGGCTTCCCCTACCGCATCTCATTTCCATAGTCTGTCTGTAATCCTAATTGATGCATATGCTCTTGTCATCTTGAACGTGAGCCGAATGCAGCGTTCTGATTTGTTTAATTTTACATCACGTTCTTGAACACAGGGAGTGTGGCTGAGGATGTGAATGACAAGCCGCACATGGCTGATTCTAGACTCATCTTATGTGGGATCTCTGGCTTCCTGGGCCCCAGGGAGAAACTGCCTTTAGTTAGGAGGTTAATAAAACCCTAAACAAGTTCAGGAAGGGACCTCTGAGGCTCCCTTACCTGCAAGGCCCCTCGATCTTGAGCTGTTTATTGCTCACGAAAGCTTTTTTTGTCTGTAAATGCTTAAACACTCAGCACAGTGCTAAGATGGTCCTCCCTGGCCTGGGAAGTCAGAATAGTTTTATAGTAGGATATACATCAGGCCTTCAGGCAGGAGTGTTTTATTTTCTTAACTGATAGGTAGCTTTCATTCTCTGCATTTGAGACAACCTGAATTTGAATAGCCTTGTGGCCACACATCACAACTCGGGAGTAATCCTGACATTTCATTTTATCTGTACCCTTTTTCTGAAAACATTTTCCAAAATAAATAAAAAGTGCTTAACAGTATAAGGAAGGGGAAGGCTAACGCTTTCCTTCACAGGGGAATATGCTGGGGCCCTGAAGGCCTTCAGATGAACTTGCCCAAACCCCCGTTTTACAGGTGAGGAAACAGCCTCAAGGAGATGATGTTTAATTCAAAGTTAGACTCGGAATTTACGGCGGTTAGAACAAGAAACTGGATCTCTGCTCCTTAGACAGTTCTGGAAAAACCCCACGAAAGTAATGCTGAAGTTAGTCTTTATACCCTGTGGTTTTGTTATATAGCAAAGAAAACCCACTGGCTTCTCATTATCTGGCCAATATCCTGAGATTCATTTGATGTTCTGGTTTATTTATTAGCTGTTTTGAGTGAGGGAGAAAAACCTTCAAAATTGTGCAGAGAGCTTTTCTTGAACCCTAGGTTCCTGGGGTATTAAAAGATTGTGTTTAGGATATCTTATCTCTGAGCCTGATGCTAATTTCCTCTACTATATGGCAAAGAAACTTTGTTTCATAGTAGCTTTCCGTGGCCAAAGTTGCTTTTCTTTTATTTTCCAGGCTGTGAATGAAGAACCAGCCTTTGGGACGGCTTCTACTCTACTGATCAGTAGATAGCACACTATCTATGGTGCTGATTAAATAGAAAATGCCCTCGTAAATTCAGGAAGGTTCCTCCCTCAATTTGATGAGGCTGCATTAAGAACGTGAGACTTTTCTCTGTGGGCTGATGTTTCCTAGCAGTTCCTCAGGACAGAATGTTCTTCAGTTGCTTCCCAGCAGTGGTAGCCTGAACACGGTCTTGTGGCCGAGCACATGTTCATTTCTCTCGCTCGTTCCTCGGCTCCTGGGGCTCTGCTCTTTGGGCCTGTAATTACTGAAGGCATCTTTTAGGACCCTGGCCCTCAAGAGACTGTATCTGACCTTTGGGGGGACACTTCCCTTAGTGGGTTGACGAGCTTTCCATGCACGTGCTACAGTGGATACTACCCCGTGGTCTGGTGGAGGCCACCCCATTCGTGTCAAGACAGACTTCCTGACTTTTTAAAGTACAGTTTTTGTTATGAAAATGTAATCGAAGACGAGATATTTCGAAACCATTACCTTGGAAACACAGTTTTTGACACATTTTCCATACGAGTCTATTTTTAAAGAAAGAGAATACAGTACTAATAATGTTGGTGGGGGGGGCTGGGCAATTATTAATGTCTTTTTGTTTTCTCTTTACCTTTCCTGAATTTTCCAAGTTTTCTATAAGGAATAATACCTTTGTAACTAGAAAAAAAAAAAAAGAAGTCATTAAAACAGAATAACCTTTCAAAAAGGCAATGGTTCCTTCTTTTAGAAAGACAGAAAAGTGGGGCGCCTGGGTGGCTCAGTCAGTTGAGCGTCCGACTTCGGCTCAGGTCATGATCTCATGGTTCGTGAGTTTGAGCCCCACATCAGGCTCTGGGCTGACAGCTGGGAGGCCTGGAGCCTGCTTCAGATTCTGTGTCTCCCTCTCTCTCTCTCTCTCTCTCTGCCCCTCCCTTGCTCATGCTCTGTCTCTCTCTCTCTCTCTAAAGAAATAAATAAAAATTAAAAAAAAATTTTTTTAATTTAAATGGTTAAAATGATAAATTTTACATGATATATATTTTGCCATAATAAAAGTTAGCTTCTGCCTAAACACTTTTTGGGGGTGATTTCGTAGTTTTTAAATGGGAACCAATATAGGAGACATGTCGTAGATGTTCTGCCTGATCCCTCAGGGTGCCTTTAACCAGCAAGAAGTCTAAAATTAGAGCTTCAGTTTCTTCCATTACACTAATTGTAATGCAAGGTCCCTGAGATGAAACTTTTCCATTTAGTGATTTTTCACGAAGTCCAGAGGCACAGAAAGGCGTGTCTGGGGAAGTACATCCAAATCTGCCAGGTGCAAGGCCCCTGTGCAATGAGAAAAGCCAACTCCATAATTACCGATGCTCTGACTTCCTTCATTCAAGCAATTATTTACCGAGTGCCTCCTATGTGCCAGGCACCGTTCCAGAACTTGGGTCTAACGCCCGCTCCCCTGGATCCTACAATACAACAGCTCTCACTCAAACTACCTCACTGTTGGTCAGTTTCAAATAACATTACAGGACATGGTGTGACTTTCATTTCTCAAAGGAGCCATGTGTTTCCCTGTTGCGTTTTTATTATTTTCTTTGTGCTTTGAAACGATTCAAACTTGCAGAAGAGTTGCAAGATTATTACAAATAGAATAACTCCTGAATATCCCTTCACCCAGATTCAACCACGACTGGTTGGTGTTTTGGCTTATCTGCTTTATCATGGGTTCTAGCTATCTCTCTCCCTTCCCCTCCCCTTCCTCTCCTCCCCTCCATCCACACCCGCCCAGATCCCTCCCTAGCCCCTCCCCACTCCCTCTTCCTCTCTCCTTATACAGTTTTCCTGGAACCACTTCTGAGCGGACCATGGACATCTCCTTTTATCCCTAAATATGTCATTATGTATTTTCCGAGAACAAGGACATTCTCTTCTATGACCACAGCACAATGATCAATCTCTGGTAGTTTCACACTGATTCAACAGTATTACCTATGACAAAGTCCACACTCAAATATTGCCAATGGTCCAAATGCCTAGGTTTTCAAACACCAATTGGAAGGCTCCCTCCTCAACCACACAAAGGACTGACAGTATCTGAGGAGACCTGGCTTACTCCCTTGCTTTTCACGGGACCTTTCCTACAGGACTCCAGGCAGAAGGAAATTACTTTTACTCCTTCCTCTATGATTTAATGGAGCTCTCTGACACCTATTGCTGCCGCAACATTTAACCTGACCTCTCCATGATAAGATCTGGTCCTATTTCCTTTTGTTCCAGTCACTGAATATCTCTTGATAAAAATATTTTCTCGTAAAATTCAGTGGCACCACCTTCCCTACCGTCTCGATTAGAACCTGCTCAAATCCCAGGGACCCTTCTGCTCAACACCTCTCTTGACATCTTCAACAGAAAGCAGTATTTCTCAACCATTTTATCATTTTTTAGACAATTTTTCCCAAAGATATATATCCATAGCTTATAAATAGCACCCCCAATGAAATTAATATAAGAGATACATTTATGTACTGTATCTGTCTCTGTCCTTTATACATTAAAAAAAATAAATAAATAAGATATTTTCAGCATCACCACCTCAGGAACCAAATTTTTTATTGCTCTGTTGAGAATGCATGTTGTAAAGTCACTCACAACCTAGGCTGGGGGTAAAAAGGACAAACAGCAAGGTATTACTCACATGAGAAGAGATCACACTCCAGTTCAGCTCAGGATCCTAGGCTGGGTCAGGTCTAAACAAAGACCCAAAGCCTCTCATTGGCCTTTCTACAGACTTAGTCTAGGGTCCACCCTGGCCCCACGATAAGCTCAGAACATTACAGAAGACTTTGCATATTCAAATCTACAGTGGAAGTCTTAAGGGATACAGATAAATCCAGTAAAAAGGAGGTGGATGAGAGCTTGAATGGTCTAATGACTCCTTCCTCAGGAAAATTAAATATAAAAGTAGGGCAGTCTGTAAAAGAATGCCGATTCACTGGGGCGCCTGGGTGGCTCAGTCTGTTACGCGTCCGACTTCAGCTCAGGTCGCAATCTCGCAGTCCGCGAGTTCGAGCCCCGTGTCGGGCTCTGGGCTGATGGCTCAGCGCCTGGAGCCTGCTTCCGATTCTGTGTTTCCCTCTCTCTCTGCCCCTCCCCCGTTCATGCTCTGTCTGTCTCAAAAATAAATAAATGTTAAAAAAAAAAAAATTAAAAAAAAAAAAAAAAAGAATGCCGATTCAGGGGAAAACCTGAATACATAAGACTTACCATGAGCAGGAATCATGCTTTCTTTCTAGACCACAGCTCCAAAATTATAAAATAAAATTAAAAAAAAATCAGTCCGAACACAGAAGAACTGAACATCAACAAACTGGACCTAATTTCGAGAACGGTTCTCCAAAGACAACAGAACACACATTCCTCTCAAGTACACCTGGAACATAGGTCATGAAACATGACAAAATGAAAAGAAAGGAAACAATAAGAAACATGTTCTTTGACCACAAGAGAAATGAGTAACTGAAAGATAACAGGACAATCTCCAAACGCTCAGAAATTAACACACCTCTAAAATAGTTCGTGACTCAAAGACAAAGAATCAATGGAAGTCAGAAAATATTTTGAACTGAACCAAAATGAAAAAATAACAGCAAAATTCACGAGGGCAGCTAAAGCAGTGCTCAGAGGGAAATTTATAGCATCAAATGTTTACATTAGAAAACAAGAAATGACAATTTACGCTTCGGTAGTAACAAAAAAGTAAGAAAGGAAGAAACGGAACATAAAAAGCAGAGGAATAAAAAATATTAGAGCAGAAGTTGATGACATTGAAAACAAAAATAATCAAGCCCATCAATGAAACAAAAAAAGCTGGTTCTTAATAAGATCAAGATCAATAAATTGATAAACCTCTATCTAGTAAGACTAAAAGGACAAAAAGAAAGAAGACACAAATTACCAATATCAGAAAAAAGAATGAGGGAATATCACTAGAAGCCTCAAATATCTTGAAAGGGCAATAAGGGAATACTTCAGGGAACTCTACTATAAATTCGACAATTTGTAAGAAATGGGTCGATTCCTCAAAAAGTATGAACTATCAAAACACACCCAAGATGAAACAGAGAGGCTGAATAGCTTTGCAACTATTAAAGTTGATTTTGTAGTTAAAAACCTTTCCAAAAAGAAATCTCCAGGCCAGATGGTTTCCCTGGTGATTTCTACCAAATATTTAAAGAAATAACACCAACTCTGCACAATTTCTTCCAAAAAATATTAACAGGAGGGACACTGCCCAACTCATTTTAAGGCCAGCACTACCCCGATACCAAAACTAGACAAAGACAATACAAGAAGAGTATAAGCAAGGCACGTGGGTGGCTCAGTTGGTGAAGCATCCAACTCTTGATTTCGGCTCAGGTGATGATCTCAGGATTTGTGGCATGGAGCCCTATGTCAGGCTCTGCACTGGCAGCATGGAGCCGGCTTGGGATTCTCTCTCTCCCTTTCTCTCTACCCTTCCCCTGCTCATGGTGTGCATACACTCTCTCTCAAATAAATAAACGTTTAAAAGAAAACTACAAGCCAATAGGTTTCATCAACATAGATGCAAAAATCCTTAACAAAATATTAGCAGATTGAATCCAGCAACATAAAAAAAAAAAAACAAAAAAACAAAAACAGAATATACCATAACCAAAGTAAGGTTTATCCCAGGATAGCAAGGCTGTTTCAAAATTCAAAAATCAATCAGTGTAATCTATCACAGTAATTGTGGAAAGCAGCATCGGTAAAGGACCACACAGTAAACACTTCCACCCCTGCTGGCTACAAATCTGTGTCTCAGCCACTCAACTTTGTCACCGTAGGTAGAGTGAAAACAGACACAGACATCATGGAAGCAAATGGGCATGAGGCATGTTTCAATAACACCGTATTTACAAAAACGAGCAGCAGAGCCCTTTATAACAAAAACATTCAACAAACTAGAAATAGAAGAAAACTCCTGCAACATAACAAAGGTCATTTCTGACAAGTCCACAGCTAACTTCCTATTTAGTGGTGAAAGACTGAAACCTTTCCTTTTAAGATCAGGAACAAGGCAAGGATGCCCACTCCTGCCCCTTTTATTCAGCAGAGCATTAGAAGTCCTACGCAGAGCAATCACACTAGAAAAAAGAAATGAAAGGCACCCAAACTGGAAAAGGAGAAGTATAATTATCTGTTTGTAAATGACATGCGCATATGTATAGAAACCCCTAAATGGTCCACAAAAAAAAAAACAAACCTGTTAGTATATACAAATTTAGCAAAGTTACAGGATGCAAAATCAACACGTAAAAATCAGTTTTGCCTCTATACGCTAGAAATGAACAATCCCAAAAGGAAATCAAGAAGACAATTCCAAAACATAAGCAGTATTCTCTTGGACATCAGTCTTAGCAATATATTTAATAAATACATCTCCTCAGGTAAGGAAAACAAAAGCAAAAACAAACTATCAGGATAAACTAAAATAAACATTTTTATACAGCAAAGGGCACCATCAACAAAACAAAGAAAGCAACCTGGTAAATGGGAGAAGATATTTGCAAATGATATATCTAGTAAGGGATTAATATCCAAAATGTATAAAGAACTTATATAATAACACCAAAAAAAAACACCCAAATACTCCAATTAAAAAATGGACAGAGGACCTGAACAGATATTTTTTTTTTTAAGTTTATTTATTTTGAAAGAGAGAGAGAGAGACAGAGTGTGCACATGAGAGGCAGGTAGAGAGGGAGAGAGAGAGGGAGGGTTCACACGGTCAGTGCAGAACTTGATACAGGGTTCAAACTCACAAACCATGAAATCATGACCTGAGCTGAAGTCAGACACTTACCCAACTGAGCCACCCAGGCGCCCCCAGCCATTTTTTCAAAGAAGACATACAGATGGCCAACAGACACATGAAAGGATGCTCGACATCACTCATCATTAGGGAAATGCAAATCAAAACCACAATGAGATATCACCTTAGACCAGTTGTAATGGCTAGCATTAAAAAGACAAGAAATAACACGTGTCGGCAAGGATGTGGAAAAAAGGAATCCCTTGCTCACTGTTGATGGGAATGGAAACTGGTACAATTGCTGTGGAAAATAGTATGGAGGTTTCTCAAAAAATTAAAAAATGCTATACAATCCAGTAATTCCACTGTTGGATATTTACCAAAAAATCAAAAACACGAATTTGAAAAGATATGTGAACTCCTACGCTGACTGCAGCATTAGTTATAATAGCCAAGATATAGAAACAACCCAAGTGTCCACTGATGGATGGATAAAGAAGGTATAGCGCGCGCGCACACACACACACACACACACACACTCACAGAGGAATATTACTGGACCATAAAAAAAAGGAGATCTTCCCATTTGCAACAATATGGATGGTCCTAGAGGGTATTATGGTAAGTGAAATAAGTCAGAGACAAACACCATATGACTTCATTTACATGTGGAATCTAAAAAAAAATGAAACAAATGAACAAACAAAAAAAGAGATCTCCTATGTACAGAGAACAAACTGGTGGTTGCCAGAGGGACGGGGGTCAGGGGGATAAGGTGAGATAAATGGTGGAGATTAAGAGGGTCAAATTCCCAATAAGTAAGTCATGGAGATGAAAAGTACAGCATAAGGAATACAGTCAGCAATACTGTAATGACATTGTGTGGGGACAGATGGTTAATTGCACTTACTGTGGTGAGCACAGCATAATGTATAAAATTGTTGAATCACTATGCTGTGCACCTGAAACTAATATAACACTGTATATCATCTATATTTAAATAAATTTTTTAAATATTTATTTTTGAGAGAGAGAAAGAAAGAGGGCTATGAGGGGGCAGGGTACAGAGAGAGAGGGCTCTGGACAGAGGCCCCAAAATGGGCTCTGCACTGATAACAATGAGCCCGTTGTGGAACTTGAACTCAGAAGCCGTGAGATCATAACCTGAGCCGAAATCAAACGCTTAACCGACTGAGGCACCTAGGTGCCCCAATAATAATTTTTTAAAAAAGAAAACAATTCCATTTACGATAGCATCAAAAAGAACACAATACTTAGAAATAAACCTAACCAGGGGCACCTGGGTGGCTCAGTCGGTTGAGCATCCGACTTCGGCTCAGGTCATGATCTCACGGTCTGTGAGTTCGAGCCCCGCGTGGGGCTCTGTGCTGACAGCTCAGAGCCTGGAGCCTGCTTCAGATTCTGTTTCCTTCTCTCTCTGCCCCTCCCCCGCTCACGCTTTGTCTCACTCTGTTTCTCAAAAATAAGTAAATGTAAAAAAAGAAATAAACCTAACCAGGGGCACCTGGGTGGCTTAGTCATTTGACCATCCAACTCCTGATTTCAGTTCAGGTCATGGTTTGTGAATTCCAGCCCCACATTGGGCTCTGCCCTTGAGATTCTCTCTCTCTTTCTCTCTCTCTGCCCCTCCCCTGCTCACTCTTGCACTCTATCAAAATAAACAAACGTTTAAAAAAAAGAAAGAAACCTAACCAAAGAAGTGAAAGACTTGTACACTAAAAACTACAATTTCTGAAAGAAATTAAGGAAGACACAAAGAAATGGGAAGCCATTCCGTGTGTCTTCCGAGCTGAAGACTTAATACTGTTAGGATGTCCATACTTCCCAAAGCGATCTATAGACTCAGTGCAATCCCTATCAAATTCCCAGTGACATTTTTTTTAAAAAATTTTTTTTTCAACGTTTTTTATTTATTTTTGGGACAGAGAGAGACAGAGCATGAACGGGGGAGGGGCAGAGAGAGAGGGAGACACAGAATCGGAAACAGGCTCCAGGCTCGGAGCCATCAACCCAGAGCCTGACGCGGGGCTCGAACTCACGGACCGCGAGATCGTGACCTGGCTGAAGTCGGACGCTTAACCGACCGCGCCACCCAGGCGCCCCCCAGTGACATTTTTTTTAAAGAAACAGAAAAATTCTTGGGGCGCCTGGGTGGCTCAGTTCACCGTCCAACATTGGCTCAGGTCATGACCTTCTAGTCCGTGAGTTCAAGCCCCACATCAGGCTGTGTGCCGACAGCTCAGAGACTGGATCCTGCTTCAGATTCTGTGTCTTCCTCTCTCTCTGTCCCTCCCCCCCAAAAAATAAACATTTTTAAAATTAAAAAAAAAAGAAATATAAAAATTCATCCCAAATTCGTCTGGAATTCCAAGGAACCTAAGTAGCCAAAACAACTGTGAAAAGAAGAGCAAACTTGAAGGACTCACACGTCCTGAATTCAACACATATCACAAAGCTACAGTAATCAAAACGCTACCGTGCCGGCATAAAGACAGACAAGCAGACCAATGAAACAGAACAGATAGCCCATGTGTTATCTGGTTGCATATATATGGTCAAATGATCTTTGACAAGAATGGCAAAAATACTTAACAGGAGAAGGACAAACAGTGTTGGGAAAACTGGATGTCCACATGCCAAAGAGGTAAAGCAGGCCCTTAATTTACACCGTGTACAAAAATGGACTCAAGGGGCGCCTGGGTGGCTCAGTCGGTTAAGCATCGACTTCAGCTCAGGTCATGATCTCATGGTTCATGGGTTCGAGCCCCGCATCGGGCTCTGTGCTATCAGCTCGGAGCCTGGAGCCTGCTTCGGATTCTGTGTCTCCTTCTATCTCTGCCTTCCCCCCACTCACACTCTGTCTCTCTCTGTCTCAAAAATAAATAAAAAACATTAATTAAAAAAAACAAAAACAAAAAGGACTCAAAATGGATTAAATATTTAAATGTAAGACCTAGGGGCGCTTGGTTGGCTCAGTCAGAACAGCATAGGACTCTTTGATCTCGGGGTTGTGAGTTTGAGCCCCACAACAGGCATGGAGAAGGGGAAGGGGGAGGGGGAGAGGAAATGGGAGGGGGAGGGGGAAGGGAAGGGAAGGGAAGGGAAGGGAAGGGAAGGGAAGGGAAGGAAGAGAGAGAGGAATGAAAGATGGAAGGGAGAGAGAGAGAGAGAGACAGAGAGAGAGAGAGAGAGAGAGAGAGAGAGAGAAAGAAAGAAAGAAAAGAAAGAAAGAAAGAAAGAAAGAAAGAAAGAAAGAAAGAAAAAGAAAGAAAAAGAAATTTAAGACCTAAAACTTTAACACTCCTAGAAGAAAACATAGAAGAAAAGTTCCTGATACAGGTCTTGGCAATAATTCCTTAGATGATGCACCAGAAGCAGGAAACAAAAGCAAAAATAGACTAATGGGACTACATCAGATTTTAAAAGTTGTGTTTACAAAGTGAAAGGGAACCTATGAAATAGGAGAGAGCCTGCTTGGAACTCCCCCTCTCTTCTCTCTCCGCTCCTCCTCTGCTCGTGCTCTCTCTCAAAAATAAATAAAGTTAAAAAGAAAAAAGAGTTAAGCTGTGTTTCTGTGGCATATACACCATGCCCTGTGAGATGATTTAAGACAAATCAAACGAACCCTGCCCATCCGGACCCAGGGCAAGAAAACACTTCCCAGCTCTGGGTAGGAGTGCGGATTGCTCATGCTGCTCCATTTTTGTTTTATTTCTTTAATTTTTTTTTAATTTTTATTTATTTCTGAGACAGAGAGAGACAGAGCATGAGTGGGGGAGGGGCAGAGAGAGAGGGAGACACAGAATCCGAAGCAGGCTCCAGATTCTGAGCCGTCAGCCCAGAGCCCGACGTGGGGCTCGAACCCACGGACCACGAGATCATGACCTGAGCCGAAGTCGCTCAACCGAGCCACCCAGGCACCCCTATTTTTGTTTTATTTTTTAAAACCTACACAGTGTTGGGGCGCCTGGGTGGCTCAGTCAGTTAAGCGTCTGGCTTCCGCTCAGGTCATGATCTCGCAGTTCTTGAGTTCTAGCCCCGTGTCGGGCTCTGTGCTGACAGCTGGGAGGCCCGGAGCCTGCTTTGGATTCTGTATCTCCCTCTCTCTCTGCCTCTCCCCTGCTCACACTGTCTCTCTCTCAAAAATAATAAATGAACATTTTCAAAAATTCGCATAGTGCTTATTAATATGTGCCACACACTGGCCCTCGCCCTTTACAAATATCGACTCATTTCACTTAATCCCCATAGCGGCCCTACAAGGTAGGTTTTCTCATTAGCCGAATTTCACAAATGAAGAAACGAAGGCATGGGGGGTACTAAGATTACTTAGTGCCGGAGCCTTCCATCTCTGCTCACTGATGAAGGCAAGACTCCCCCGCTGTCCTCAGCGTACCGTCCTAGCAGGCAATGACTGTGGACAGGAGTGGGACGGAGTGGGAATAAAACCCCATCCACGTGGCAAACCGGATGGCCTTCCCAACCCCCTGACAGCCAGGCTTTCCCTTACTTTGCTCTTGGCTTTCTCTTACTGCAATTCAGAGAGGCTGCAATGAGAAGGTTATCGGGATCCGGTTTATGAGTTCTCGCCACCCCCGTGACTCTATGACAAGAGAGGAACATCTGGTCCTTTCTGAGCAGCCCATCTGTAGCACCTCCCAGGAAGGACATCCCATGTGCTACCACCCCACCTGGTCAGTGTGAAAGCTCACGCTGCTGGGGCTCCATGCAGAGCACACATCTGATCTAGAAAACCACCGAGAAGTGACAAATGGGGCCTTGGTTTTTTAAAAAAGAGAGCAAGGGGCACCTGGGTGGCTCAGTCGATAAAGCGTCTGACCTCGGCTCAGGTCGCCATCTCGTGGTCCGTGAGTTCGAGCCCTGCGTCGGGCTCTGTGCTGACAGCTCAGAGCCTGGAGCCTGTTTCGGATTCTGTGTCTCCTTCTCTCTCTGACCCTCCCCCATTCACGCTCTGTCTCTCTCTGTCTCAAAAATAAATAAACGTTAAAAAAAAATTTTTTTTTTTAAATCCATATAAATGATAGTTCATTCTAATTTCCCTGTGTTGGAGTGACAAGGAACAAGCAACATGTTTCCCACCTCGTCGCGTTTACAGATGACAAAACTGGCTGACGTTCAGGTAAGATAAAACAACTAAACAGGGAAGGGATCAAAACCCAAATCTCCCACGCCTTTGGTTTGGGGCGTTTTCATAAGCTGCAAATATGCCGGCGTTACCTAGTTTAATCGACACCTGCTCACAGACCCTAACAAATTCAATCAACGTCATCATAGTTGATAGTCTAAGAATCATTTTCACACTACGTCACGCATCTTCCAAACTGCTCGGGAATAAGCCTTACAGAACGGATGCCCCGATGGCCACTTCAGAAGACTAGCATTAAGACAGACTGGAGTCATCAGCTATGTTAATTATTAGATATATGCTACGTTCAGCCAGGAAGTATAGGCTTCATGCCTCACAGCCTTTTTTTTAACACACCAAATGAATTTTTGTTAACTTTTTAATCTATTTTCAAATTTCCAGAAAAATTACAAGAATAATACAAAGATTTATTACTAAAGAACTACCCGGGGTGCCCAGGGGGTTCAGTCGGTTGAGCATCCGACTGAGGCTCAGGTCATGATCTCACGGTGCATGAGTTTGAGCCCTGCATTGGGCTCTGTGCTGACAGCTCAGAGCCTGGAACCTGCTTTGGATTCTGTGTCTCCCTCTCTCTCTCTGCCCCTCCCCTGCTCATGTTCTGTCTTTCTCTCTCTCAAAAATGAGTAAACGTTAAAAATTTTTTTTATTACTAAAGAACTATCAACGTTTTACCACAACATTATACCCCTGTGGTAGATACATATATGTGTATATCTGTATACATGTTTCTTGAGCCACTTGAGAGTAAGTTATCAACATAATGTCCCTCTGCCCCTAAAAACTTCAGTGCACAAAGACTAAAGTCAAGTAATTTACATGGATACGCTACTATTCTCTACAGACCCGATACAAATTTTCCAAGCGCCATAATCATATCTGTAGGAAAATAAAATATCAGATCACAAGTTACATTAAGTTGTTTAAAAATCTCCATTTTGTATTAATGAAAGCAATTTAAAGTTTCAAACTAAACACACACACACACACACACACAAAGCAAAAATGAAGAAGGAAATAAACAAAACGAAAAACACTAAAAATACCAATAAGTACGACAATGCTGGAAAGGAAAAGGAAGCGAGGCTTTACATAAACAGAAATTCAGACAATTCCATGACACGAATAACTGCACCCTGGCCTCGTCCAAGCGAGGTCACTCTTCGCTTTGGTTCAAAAACACTTCTTCATCCAGACTCAAAGTTGATTTCACAGACACAAGTGTGGTCCTCTTTCTTTCATGCAAAGATTTTCTGAAGTATCTTTCGGCCTACCCCATAAAAATGGCCTATCTTCTTATTCAATGTGAGAAAACACTTTTGGGGGGGGGGTGTGGGCTACGACTTAACCCTCTGTTCCCGAGTTTCAGCTGACTCTGAAGGAATCATGAAAACTGACATCTGACCAAAAAAATGTCACAGGAAACTCTGAATTAACTAAGCGCCTCCAAGAGCGTTAAAACGCACTTTGGGCCAAGGTGGCAACAGCAGACTTCTCATAAAAAAGAAAAAGACTCATACCAGCCAGGCTCATAAAAATTTTGCTAGTCCAAAGAGCAACATAAACATGAGCTGCTATATAAGAAACGCGTTTCAGTGCTCTCTCAACAGTGCTTACGAGCACAAAGTGGATTTTGCCCCGTTCAACGTGTTAGGGACCGAGCCACTAAGTCAGTCGGCCGGAATACGCACATAGAACAGTTCTGTGCTATGCGGTTAGCCAAGGGGTCGGGAGGCCCATTTTTAAGGTATTAGTAATAGGGTGGAACTCAGATACACAAGAATCTGAAAAGCAAAGTGTGTTCAAAAACATGTGACCCCTTTCGGCCAAAGTCCACACTCTGAGCTTAATGAATTGCGAGGCCTCTGTGGAAACCAAGATCTCATCTGCCAGTTCGTACACAGAGTCAAAGGGCCAAGGAGCCCCCTCAGCCAGCCCTAAAAAGCCCAGATGAAGACAGGACGGTACAAGAAAGGAAAGTCATTACTAAGGAGGATTCTGAAGGCTGTAAACACAGCCCTGAAATAGTGATGCTTTGTGACCAGGGAAAAGACCACCAGACATCAACTACTCACACAAAGAGATTCTGCCCCTGAGAGGGACGCAAAACCACTAATTAAAACCCGGGGCCCCTTCTTTGGGAAGGCCACAGCAGGAGAGAGAAAGAGTGAGGGATAAAACAGAATAATGACTATCTTGCAGGGAAATGAGCTGGTACAGGTCTACCCTGAGGCAAAGCCCTCCGTGATCTCATCTGTGAAATGAGGGGGTAGAAGATCGCCAAGCTCTTTCCAGAGTGATAGAAAGAAAACACCCTTTGGTGTCGGACACGCTGTGGCTCCACAACTTACCAACTGTGCCACTTACGTTCTATGCCTCGGTTTCTCCACCTGGAAAATGGAGATTCTACCCGCATATTCTCCCTATCGTGGAAAATCCCAGAGGTTGGCAGCCCAAGATTTGTGAGGTGGCTCTGAGCAACAAAATCCTCAGAGGCTAATAAGTCTCTTCAGTCTGGATGGCCTTCACTTCAGGCACCTCAAGCCTTAAGATGGCTGCTGGATTCCAACCACCACATCTGCATTCCAGTTGCGGCCATATGTCTATATTCCAAGAGCAAAGGAAAAAGAAGGAAGGGTACAAAGAAGGTTCTAGGAAACTTCTGTGATAACTCTGCTCATGTCTAGAACAGAATCACACAGCCATCCCTAGCTGCGAGGGAGAGGAGGGGTGCAAACTACAGTTTTATCTAGGACAACTACGTAACCAGCTACAAACTGGGGTTCCGTGACTATAGAAGAAGCAAAGAACGGACAGATCTGCAATACCCCCACCTCACTTCAAGGACTCAACTGGATAATACATGTAAAGTCTGATGATTCCCGGACTCACAAACTTATTCCTTCCCTGTCTGGTAACACTGAGAGCGTATGATGGGTCTCAGCAGCTGAAGAGGTCCCTCCTGCGGTAGCCCTTAAGGCCGGGCCTCTGGCCACACCCCACATACAACCTGCACTGCAGCCCAACAAACCCATGTCCCCTTTCACGGTTCTAAACCTTTGCACTCACAAAGCCTCCTTCCAGGGAAGCCTCCCCCCCACCCCACCCCACCCCCCCCCCCCCGGCTCCTGTCTGCATGACGGATCGCTCCTCAACATGCTAGGTCTTGCTCACCTGCCCCTCCTCCCTCCACCCCCAGGTACAGCCCGTGCTCTCACTCCCAGGTGCTTCCCTTATGGGAGCGCTCACCGTCCCGTATCGAAACAGCAGCCACATCTAGTGAGTGCCAGTCCCTGTCCTGAGCCCTGCACACACAGCTTCGCAGCCAATCCCAACAACCCTATGACGCAGACTCTGCATCACCCCCGTTTTACAGATAAAGAAACAGAGGCCCAGAGAGGTTAACCAGCTTGCCCAAAGTTACGCTGGGAGGAAACACCGGAGGCAGGATTCGAGCCCAGGGCGCTTGGACCACAAACCTGTACTCCGCCACCACTCTAGACTGCCTCTGCTACTAGAGGGAGGGGTCTAGATGTCATCTTAGAGCCGGGATGATCAAACTACATCCCACAGGCTAACTCCGGCCCTGCACCTGTTTTCGCACACAAAGTCTTGTTGGAGCACAGCGGTACCCACTTGTTTACCATGGGAGGGCTGCAGGGTTGCCACGGAGACTCGAGATAGCCCAGGATGCCCAAAATATTAACTACCTGGCCCCTCTACAGAAAAAGTTAGCTCAACCCTGTTTTAGGCTGTCAGCTCCTCAAGACATGGCCTGTGTGCGTTGCTCCTGTGTCCTCGGCATCCCGCGTGGCATTGCATTTGGCACAGGCACAAGAGGCGCTCAACAAACACATTGGGTGTGAATACTCCACCAGCAAAGGGGAGCGCGTCGGGGGGCTGAGGCTGCCGGCTCACTCGGGACTTGGAAAGTTTCCCAATTCTGTCCAGATACTACGTAACAACCAAAAGGCCCGGGAAAACTGTCGCAGGGCTTCGGTTGTGTTGTTGGTGGCCCGCCATGCCTCCGACGGAGGGACCTCTGCAGGCCAGCTGAGGGCCGTCTGTATCCATCAGCAAACCCACTCAACTCCCCTGAACAAGTAGCCCAGGCCGACCCCTGGGGCCCACCCGCCCGTGGGAGAATGTGGGTTCGACTGCTTCCTAGGCGGGGTCCCCTCTCACCCGCCCACCTCCGCTGGGAGGTCACTGACCCGACTTTGCAGATGAACGCCGAACACATCCTGGAAAAGAGGTATTAAAAACTGATGTTGGTCGCCTTTCAACTGGTTACATTTTCATCAAAACATTCATAGGAAAAGGGGCGCCTGGGTGGCTCGGCCGGTTAACCGTCTTCGGCTCTGGTCACGAACTCACAGTTGGTGAGTTTGAGCCCCGCGGCGAGCTCTGCACTGGCAACGGGGAGCCTGCCTGGGATTCTTTCTCTGCCCCCCTCCCCCTCTTGTGTTTGCTCGCGCTCTCTCTCTCTCTCTCTCTCTCTCAAAATAAATAAATAAACGTTAATAAAAACACATTTATAGGAAGGGACCAAACCACATACAACAGAAATAGCCCTCTAAAAACGACAGCAAAACGTGAAAAAGTTATTCAAGGCTCAAATGCCTTCTCTGACCTTCAAAGAACAGGCTTGCAACAAGACTGTATAATGTTTCCTAATTTTATCGTAATTATTGATGTCACTGCACGAGACACAAATAAAGCACTTTCCTTCTGGGCTGTGACCATATTCGATCCAGCCTGGGTTATCAAAAATCACATTCTGGATGGTTTTCTCTTTAATTCTGTCTTGGCCTGGCCCCAAATCACATCAGGCAGGAGCCAGGCAGAGCTACAAACAGCCTCCCACATTTCCGGCACAATCGTTTCAAGCCTCCTTTCGGGACACAAAAGCCGTATCTCTTCTCTTTCCCAGAGTTTTTAAACAACGGTCCAACTCGAGCAGACTCTTGAGGAACTGCAGGCTAAAAGCAGCAAATGGAGACAGTCAGCCACTTTGCAAATCGAGTAACTTGTCACCTAGGTCCTCATGCAGGAGGAAGGGTTAAGAAACACCTGCCTATTTGCTAAGGCTGGGTCTAAAATGACAACTAACTTGGCCCCTCGGTTCCACAAAGTTACCCACTGGTCTAAAACATACGACTTCCGGGGCGCCTGGGTGGCTCAGTAGGTTAGGCGACCGACTTCAGGCATCTGACTTCAGCTGGGGTCATGATCTCGCAGTTCGTGGGTTCGTGCCCCACATCGGGCTCTGTGCTGGCAGCTCAGAGCCTGGAGGCTGCTTCCGATCCTGTGTCTCCCTCTCTCTCTGCCCCTCCCCTGCTCATACTGCCCCCCCCCCCCACCTCTCTCTCTCTCTCTCTCTCTCTCTCAAAAATAAACATTAAATTTTTTTTTTTAAATATAAGACTCCCAAGTAGACACATTTCTACTGAGGACCCTACTGTGTGCCACCCGCTGTGCCGGGCCTGCTGTCTGTAGCAGCCTCACAGCAATACTCCAAGGTTAATATCATTTCACAGATGAGGAAAACAGGGCCCAAACAGTCAAATGACCTGCCAAGGTCATGCAGCTAAAAAGAGGCCAAGCCGGAAAGGCAGGGAAGTCTGACCATGTCACCAGCCTGTGCACCTGCATACTGCCTCCCTCCGAAGCTGGCTGGCATTGGGGGCAGTCCACTCGGGTACATACTGCTGGTGGGGAAATGGCTCAGCCACTCTGGAAAACTCTTCGGGAGTTTCTACACGCGCGTATCCTACGACCCTGAGATCCCGATCCCCAAGCATGTACCCAAGAGAGATAAAAGCATGTGTCCACGCAAAAACTTATACACAGGGACGCCTGGGTGACTCAGTCGGTTAAGCGGCCGCCTTGGGCTTAGGTCATGATCTCAACATTCATGAGTTCGAACCCTGCATCGGGCTTGATGCTGACGGCACGGAGCCCGCTTTGAATTTGGATCCTCTGTCCCCGTCTCTCTGCCCCTCCCCCACTTGCTCGCGCGCGCGCACTCTCTCTCTCTCTCTCTCTCTCTCTCTCGCTCTCTCTCTCTCTCTCTCTTTCTCTCTCAAAAATAAACATTTTTAAAAAACCCTTTAGGGGCGCCTGGGTGGCTCAGTCAGTTAAGCATCCGACTTCAGCTCAGGTCACGATCTCACGGTCTGTGAGTTTGAGCCCCGCGTCGGGCTCTGTGCTGACAGCTCAGAGCCTGGAGCCTGTTTCAGATTCTGTGTCTCCCTCTCTCTGACCCTCCCCTGTTCATGCTCTGTCTCTCCCTGTCTCAAAAATAAATAAAATGTTAAAAAAAAAATTTTTTTTTAATAAAAAATAAAAAACCCTTTAAATGATAAAAATACTAAAAAATAAAAAGCTTATACACAAATAGCAGCTTTATTGATAACAGCTAAAAACACTGGAAACCCAAATGTCCACCTACAAGTGAATGGATAAACCGTGGCATATCCACAGGATGTAATATTAAACAACAACAACAACAAAATTATAATCTACAGATAGATGCAGCAACACCCAGAATCTCAGAACACGAGGCTGACTGAAATAAACCAGACCCAGAAAGGATCTCCTATATGGGTCCACCTATACGAAAACCCAAGAACAGACAAAACTAATTCATGGTGATAGAAATCAGAAACAGAATGCAGGGGACGGGGAACTGACTGGCAAGAACAAGGAAATCTGGGGTGGGGGGAGGGGTAGAACCGGGGGAATCAGAGAATGTTCTGTACTTTTGAAAGGAGTGGTTACATGGCGTAAACAATTGCCAAAATTCATCAAACAGAACGCCTGAGACCTGTGCACTTTATTGTATTTAATTATACCTTAAAAAAAAAAAAAAAAAAGTCCTCAGGCTAATGAGTCACTCATTCAGATGACAAAACAGAAAACATGAATTATTACACGTATACTTCCAAACTGATTGCTCAAGGGCATTTAAAGAAACCCCAAAGAAAGTCTGATTTGCCCATGAAAGCAAATTAAGTTTACTCACTGGCTCTAGAAAGAATTTCCCTCACAAAAATAAGGCCCACCACCTTGCATTTGCCCAAGGGGTCTGTCTAGTAGACAGAGATGAATGCGTCCAGCAACCCTGCCTAACCAGCCCACTTTCAGTCAGGACAGCAACCCTTTCAGGACAGAGATGGCTGTCCCCATGGCAACCAGTGAAGGTGGGAAAGGTGGAGGGGAAGGGAGCCAGCGGGATTAAGAACCACTTTAGAATAATGACTGTATGGAGGCTGGGAGTGCCATACCCCTACCCCCACGAGGTCCTAATTCCTAAGTCCTAATTCCTGGAACCTGGGAATGTCACCTTACAGGGCAGGCAGCAGATAGGACTAATTTAAGGGTTTTTAAATGGGGAGATTGTCCCGGATGATCTCGGTGGGCCCTAAATGCAGTCCCAGGGGTCCTTCTAAGACGGGGACAGAGGGAGACTTGATATACACAGAGGAGAAGGCAATGGGAAGACCGAGGCAAAAACTGGGGTGAGGCAGGTACCAGCCAAGGAATGCCAACGACCACCAGAAGCTGGAAGAAGCAAGAAATTAACTTTCCCTTGGAGCGTCTGGTGAAAGCCTGGGCCTGCCAAGACCTTGATTTGGGCCCAGGGAAACCTATTTCAGACTCTGGCCTCTAGAACCATGAGAACATAAATGTCTGTCGTTGGGAGCTACCAAGTTTACTGTCATTTGTTCTAACAGTCGTCCAAAACTAACACAGACCGGGAGCCTAAAATGCAGTATTGTTTCTGCCAGATATCTACACTCCTCCGATATCACTTCAAACTTTTAAGAAGTAATCAAATTAGTAAACGTTTTTCTTCTCTTTTTTTTTTTAAATTTTTTTATTTTTTTTTAATTTTTTTAACATTTACTTATTTTTGAGAGGCAGAGAGAGGCAGAGCGTGAGCAGGGGAAGAGAAGGGAGAGAGTTGTCGTCACAGAGCCCAACGCGGGGCTCAAACTCACAAACCGTGAGATCACGACCTGAGCTGAAGTTGGACGCTTAACTGACTGAGCCACCCAGGCGCCCCCCTTTTTTTTTCATTTTTTTTAATGCTTATCTACTTTTGAGAGAGAGAGGAGAGAGGGAGAGAGCATGAGCGGGGGAGGGACAGAGAGAGGGAGACAGAATCTGAAGCAGGCTCCAGGCTCTGAGCTGTCAGCACAGAGCCTGATGCGGGGCTTGAACCCACAAACTCTGGGTCAGGTCAGATCATGACCTGAGCCGAAGTCAGACACCTAACCCACTGAGCCACCCAGGTGCCCCAAAGTTTTTCTTTTCTTGAAAGAAAACATCAGAGAATATCCTTATTACCATGGGGTGAGCAAAGATTTCCTAAATAGCACTCAAAAAGAACTAATCATAAAAGGGGGAAAATTTTTTAAATTTTTTTTTTCAACGTTTTTTATTTATTTTTGGGACAGAGAGAGACAGAGCATAAACGGGGGAGGGTCAGAGAGAGAGGGAGACACAGAATCGGAAACAGGCTCCAGGCTCCGAGCCATCAGCCCAGAGCCCGACGCGGGGCTCGAACTCACGGACCGCGAGATCGTGACCTGGCTGAAGTCGGACGCTTAACCGACTGCGCCACCCAGGCGCCCCAAGGGGGAAAATTTTTATATGTGACTATGCTAAAATTTAAAATTTGTGCATACCAAGAGATGACGTGGCAAACCACGAGTGACGATGCCTGCTTTCTCTGTTTGCAGTGCCCGTATCCACGTGCACATAACCCATCGGCGAACTCCTATCCAGAATCTATAAAGAACTTTCTTTCACAAGTCAATATGAAAAAGCAGATGTCCCACGATACAAACAGCGAAGGACTTAAGTAACACCTGACAAAACGTGAAATCCAAATGGCCAACAGGCACACAAAAAGATGCTAACCTTCATTAGTCATCAAGGAAAGGCAAATTCAAACCACAATCAGATGCCACCCATCGGATTGGCTAAAATGCAAACAGACAACATCGAGTATAGATGAGGACGCGGGGCACCCAGAACCCTCAAGCGCTCCTGGCGGGAATATTAGCAGATCCAACCACTAGGAAAAAACTCTCTTCGTAAGCTGGACAGTTGGAAATACTGTCGCGTAACCCAGTATTTCACTCCTAGGTATACACGCACAGAAATGCGTATGTATGTTCCACAGAACTCATGGCAGTGCTTTCGTAACGGCCCCAAACTGGGAAAAACTCAAAAGTTTATGAGAAGCGTCCACGTATTCAGTATATTCCTACGATGGAATAGAGCAGTGCACACAGACTACGGTTAGACCCAGCACCACGGAGAGGGCTCACGAACGTTACGTAATGTTAAGAGAAGAAGCCTGGAACTATATCATGCCGTTCGATAGGAAATTCAAGAAGAGGCCTACCTCATGTTAAGGTGCTGGACATCAACAGCAGGCGACCGCGAGTGACGGCGGGAGGGGACTGTCCGCTGTTTCTTGATCTGGATACGACCCGCTCATGAAAACGCGTTGAACTATTACGCGTATGAGTTACGCACTTTTCTGAACGTACGTTAGACTTCAGGTTTACCCCCCCAAAACTAGTTATTCCGAGATTATGGGAAAAGCTTTTTTTCCCCCCTCAATATAACTTTTTCAAACTGCAGAATGGACGCAAGCCCACCTCAGGAAAAAATAAATAAATAAAGGAAAAAAGAGAAGAACAAATAATATCCCCCACGACCCCACCAACCAAGGAAAACCATGGTAACCATGTGGCGTAAATCTCCTCAAATACACATACATTTTAAAGAGAGAGGAGGAGAGCACATCCTACAGGGAGTGGTTAACACAGGCAGGTGCTCCATAAATATTCTGAACCATACGTGAATAAATAATATTAGATGCTATTTTGTAACCTAGGCAACCACCTCTTTATTGTTGCCGTCCACGAAGAAATCCAGTGTCCCCAAAGGATTTGAGTGTGCAAACTCACACTCTGGCAAACCAGCCAGCAAGGTGTGTGAATACTTTCTAAGTACATGTGGGCAAGAACATAAAACACAGAGCCGTGATTTTTTAACCCTGGTTATCACCAACTGCCTCTAAAAATTTGTGGAGTACTCAAAAAGCATGCATTTTAATTCAGTACGGTTTTAAAAGTTAATATATGCTCCCTCCCTGACTTTTTTAAATGAGTCAAGTAGCCCCTGAGCCCTGGGAAATCAGGGCCAGAGCCTAAAAACTGCATTCTCAAAGCAGGGCATTCATGCAGATCAAGTCGAAAGCAGGTCCTGGACACCTGGCCACTGAAGGCCCACATTAGCTGGGCAGCCGTGGGCCCTAAGTCAAGGTGGACATTTCACAAGGTAAGACAGACTCCCTGACCCCGAAGACAAAGACTGATGGTCGCAGAGGGCGGGGCAAATGACACACATATCAACTCGAGGACAAGGCTATAAACAGGCAGAGAACCAAGAAATACAACAATAGTAGCTATATAAATACAAATTAATCCTGCCTTCATTTCTCTTTCATTCACTCTCTTATTTATTCAGTTCTATCTACTGACCCCTTATGATACGCCAGACCCCGTTCTAGACACTGGAGATACAGCAGTGAACATGGCAGACGAAACTATTCTCTGTCCTCAGGGAGTTGACATCTTGTGCGGGGGGGACAAGAGTAAAATATTGAGTGTGTCAGAGGGTGGTGGTGATGGAGAAAAATAAAGCGGGGGAGGGAGATAGGGCCTCGAGGCTGGAGGAGGGGAGCAAGTCACTTGCTGTAGAGATGCAAACATTTGCTGGGTTCCAAGTTTTAAAAGGATCCTTTCAGAACATATCCTCTCCAAAGAACTCTGGCATAATTATGTTAATGGGAGCCCCAGGGTAACCACAGGATTCAGAAAATAAACCAAGAACTTTATGAACCAGAAAGGGTCCATTTAAGACGGGCAAATTGAAGATCCAATAATAGCTACCACTTCTCCAGATCTTGCCTTGCGCCTTTCTCAGCTGCTTATAGACCAGTCTCCTCAATTAATTTTCACACTGAACGGATGAGAAGGGTAACATCTTTTCTCTCTTTAACAGATGAGAAAACGGAAGCCGAGAGCAATGAAGAAACCGGCCCAAGGTGACACGTGTGCTAAACGTTGATGTCCGGGTTCGGCCCGGAGTCCACACTCCCCTTACGTTCCAAATAAAACGTCCACTGCTCACCTGGGGTTTTCTTTGGCTGATGCTTACCTTCCTTATCCTGCTCAAGACTTAACCTTTAATATTTTACTGAGTTCTCACAACCGCACCCATCACACTCACTCACTCACACACACACACACACACACACACACACACACACACACAAATTGGAGGCTGCTTTCATATTTGCAACGTCTTCTTTTCTCTTGCTAACGAAAAGTGAATGACGATCAAGACCCTCAAATGTTCAAATACCACTTCCTAGACCCAATTAGAAATTATTGTCCCGGGGCGCCCGGGGGGGCTCAGTTGGCGAAGCATCTGACTGTTGGTCATGATCTCACGGTCCGTAGGTTCGAGCCCCACATCAGGCTCTGCGCTCATAGGGCAGAGCCTGCTTGGGATTCTCTCTCCCCCTCTCTCTCTGCCCTCCACCACTTGTATTCTCTCTCTCTCTCAAAAACAAATAAGTAAACATTAAAAAACAAAGAAAAAGAAATTATGTTCTCAAACATTTGATATTCCCAGCAAACCCAAAATAGTTCCATCTGGGCTGGAGACTAAAATTAGCCTTCGTGCCAGCAAAGGAAGAGTTCATACGGCCCATTTCTTACAAACTAAAAATGAGTTCCCCAAAGATAACTCCTGGCTGCCCCCCATCCTCCCCACAAGCATGAGGGTCCCCTGTGACCCTCATCTCCATAAAAGACACCTCCACCTCAACATCCCAGGCTCTCAGAGCTATAAACACAAGAGTCCTCCTTGGCCCCTCTTTCTCTCACCTCATCCAACCCATCGGCAGCTTCTAACCTCCCCACTCCGAATCTGTACCTTCTCTCCACTTTCCTCGTCCCCCAAGTGCAAGCCCCCAGCATCTCTGGCCCAGACCACCATGAGGAGCTCCCAACTGGCCTGTTTCCCTGATAGGACCCTGTGAAATTCTCATCTCCAAAGAGTACCAAGAGTGAACTTATTAAAGCACAAATCAGACCGTGTCACCTCTCAGCCTAAAATCCTTCTGGACAACCAGAACGCAGCCTTAAATTCTTCCCCTGGACTACAAGGCACCGTGCGGCCTGGCACCGGCCTGCCTCACCAAGCTTTTAGGCTTCAACTCTCTCCCTGGTTCACTCTGTGCGAAAACCAAAAGACTAGCGAAAACACAGTGCTTGAGATTAAAATGTGAATAGGGGTGCCTGGGTGGCATCTGACTTCGGCTCAGGTCCTGATCTCGCAGTTTGTGGGTTCAAGCCCAGCATCGGGCTGTGTGCTGACAGCTCAGAGCCTGGAGCCTGCTTCCGACTCTGTGTCTCCATCTCTCTCTGCCCCTCCCCTGCTCATGCTCTGTCTCTCTCTCTCTTTAAAGTAAATAAACATTAAAAAAAAATAATAAAAGAAAGAAAAAAGTACTGCAGAAGAACATGCCATGAGATCCAAACGTGAAGGTAACTTGAATCAAGCCGCCCACTGTTGGTACCAAGGCATTCCCCTGGGCCAGGGAGCTAGGGACTTGTACTTTTTAATTCTGAGTCTCCTCCCCTACTTCGTGTGCAGATGCCTGTGCGTTTTGCACACTGAAATAGCTCCAGGTCTTAGAAAAGTGCCTGGCACATAGTAGTTCCTCAATAAAATAGTCTCCGAGTAAATACATTCATGAACACATGAATATAGTGTCAAAGTTTCTCTCTTTCTCCTCTCTCCCTTCTTACTGTTCCAGACCTCCCCTTGACAAGGGAGAAATGTGCAACCACTGAGTCTCCACAAATCCTCTCCAGACCACTAACGGACCTTTGGCAACAGCTGAGAGAACACGGATGTGGGGAACACAGACCTGAACACGGAGACATGAACCACTAGAAAGAGATAATGCTTTTGGAGTCAGCGGTAAACTTACAGTCTACTATGCTAAGAATAAACACTGACGGCATAGACCACACTAAACAAACTCAACAAAGATGAGATCTCACACAGTACACAGTACATTTCACCTATGAAGCCTGCAATCATGTAAATATTATTATTACTATATTATTATTAATTTTGCCTCTTCTCACTCTGGCATAACCTACATACCCCAGTGGATTTAAGATCATACAAAAGCATGAGTTACTCCAATTCCTACTAAAGCTGCCGGAAAGAACAAATCCTTTAATATGCATTGCAGGTAAAGTACCATCCCCAGTGAAATGACTGTAATCCAGGGTAAAATCTCTGTTGGCCTCATAAGCTGCTTGGGGAGGGGGGGGAGGGCACAGCATTAAAAGGGACTGCCCAGCACACAAACCAGATGCTGTCACCAACAAGGCACAATTACCAAGAACTGAAATCGGATTGAATCATCTCCTCTCTCTCTCCTCCTACACACACTACCTATTCCTTTGCAGCTTTCAAAACCTGAAGGGGAAAAGAGGCAAGAGCAGACACCAGGGCTATTTTGAGAAATAAAAGGACTCAAAAGTTAAAAGCGCAACTTCCACTGACAGAGTAGCAGATCTCCCAGGAAACCCAGGTGACTCAGAAAGTTCTCTGATAGAAACAAGTCAGTTTCCGTATTTAGGAGGTGGTCTTCCTCCCAGTTTAGTTTCATGTAAATAACCGCCTGGTCAAAGTTTCAGCTGGAAGCCACCTGAACATTTCCACCCCGTGTGCAGGGAGAGAGGACCAAGTAATCCAGTCTAACCAGCAGAGAGAAGCAAGAGTTCCCAGAGTGTGATTCAAACTTCACAAGCATCCTGAAAAATCCCAAGACCTAAGATCCAAGGGCCACAGACGGCAGGACAAAAGATCTCATCCACAACGTCTATCTCCCTCTGGCTTGTTTTTGAAAAACAAAGTAAAAAAAAGTAAACAGCAGCACCACATCTGCTCCTTCCAAGTCCCCCTCACTATCCTCTGCATTGTGCCCCACATACCATCATCAACACAAGTGAGCTGGGGGCCCTTCCCTTAACACCCCCATCCTCCCACGTGGCCATACTGGGTTTCCCAACAGTGAGGGCAGAGTGAGCAGGGAACTTCAAAAGGCACCTAAATGGGCGGGGGTTAATAACAATAGTTTACAAAGCAAACCGTCCATTTCCAAAGGGGAGAGGGTGTTCAAAAAAAAAAAAAAAAAAAAAAAAGAAGGAAAGAAATAACTAAGCTTCTGTTGCAGAGATTGGAGGTCTCAAACCACCCACTGGGCAGGAGGTAGCGGGCGCTCCGGAAGGCACCGAGAATAAGTGCTAGGTGTTTGGTGATGGTGGTGGTGGTGGTTTTAAACACTAAAGTTTTAAATGAACTATGTTACGAAGAGAATTGTTGTGATGGTACCAGGGGTATTAACGCTTTTTCCTGCAGGCATACAGCACGCCCCCTCTGCCTCTCTTCCTCAGCCATTCTTCAGGAGTGCGGGAAACCGCTAGCAGGCAGGGCCCTGGGACCAATGCGCCCCTCTTTTGCTACTCCAGTCCCTGCAGGTGCCAGGGCCGAAGAAAACCGGGTCTCTCGCCTCCCTCTCCGCCACTGCGGTGCGGTCCTGGGGTGGGGTCACGGCCTGCCCCATCCCGGGCACCCCACCTGGAAAGGAGCTGGGACGCAGGAAGGGCACTCGGAGAGGCAGGACCCGATCTGCCGGTGGCACAGTGGCGGGCGCGCGCGCGCGCGCGCGCACACACACACACACACACACACACACACACACACACACACAGCTGAGCGGCGCGAAGGGAGGGGCGCGCGGTGGCGCTGGCGGCGGGCGCGTTACCTGTTCTGCCAGCCCTGGAGGAGGTTGGTGTATTTGCTGAGCACGCCTTCGAGCGCCGGCTCCCTCCTGCGGCCGCCTCCTCCCGACGGACTAGCGGCCACCGAGCCCGGGCTGCTGCGGCTGCCCCCGCCGCCGAGCCCGGCTACCGCCGACCGGCTGGCGACCCCCCGGCCGGCCAGGGAGCAGGACGGCGAGGAGCCAGCCGAGGTGGCGCGGCTGCTGCTGCGGCTGCTGCTGTTGCTGCCCCCGCCGCCGTCTGCGCCTTGGGCCGCCCTCTCCATGGTCCGTGCGCGCCCGGAACGCGAGTGCCCGCCGCGGTGGCGGCCGCGGCGCTGGGGCTGCCGGCGCGGCGGCGGCGGCGGCGGCGGCGGCAGCTGCTGCTGCTATAGCTCCGGGCGCCCGGGCCGCGCGTGGCTGCTCCAAATCCCCGGGAAATGCCTGACTCATACAGGAGGAAGAGGAGGAGGCGAAGGAGAGCTGGGAAGGAAGCCAACGGGGCTGGATGCAGCTGCGGCCGCCCCTCCTCCTGCCGCGGCCGCGGCCCTGGCCCCGGCCCCTCCCTCCGTACTAGTTTCCTCGGCAAGTTCGGAGCGGGTGGCCGGTTCGGCGAGCCCTCCTGTGGTTCCTCTTCCTCTTCTTTCGGGTCCTGGCGGCCGCTCGGGGCCGGGGGCGCTGCCGGGCGCCGAGCCGCAGGGTGGGTACGCCCTGTCACCCTCGCGTTCCTTCTGCCGCCCCCTCTCGGATCCGAAGGGGCGAAAGGGAATCTCCGCGCGTTCCTCCCCACCCCCAACCCACCTCGGGACCTGGAGGGAGGGGCGGCCCCACCCACCCGATCCACCCGGATATTGACCCGCCCGGCCTAACGCGGGCACCAGCGCGTAGTCCCTCTCTCTGCCTTTCCCGCCGAGCCCGGGCCAGACACACGCACACAGTAACCTGGGAATGAGCCTTACAGGCAGAGCGAAGTTAATAGGGCAGGAACGTCTTCCAGGCTCTCTTGCGTGCCTGGTAGGGGACAGGTGATTCTGTCCCCAAGGTAAGCTTGCCCGGGGTATTTTCACGCTGCAGAGTTACGGTAAATGCATCATGGACACCAGGGAAGGAACTGGAGTGGGGCAAGAAAACTCTAAGGTTCCTGCAAGTGCCTTCTTAAATTGAGTGCCCTGGGCGCTTCACTTGCCTCACCCTAATCGCCACACTGATGGACACATAAATCTGGCAAGTCAAAACTAGCGATTTGATTTCCCAGAGGGAAATCAACCGATATTTACAATCACAGTGAAGTATGTATTCTCTGTGGTCGCTGTAACTTCTTCCCTGCACCCCCACCCTAAGATACACTGAGCTGCAACTTGGTCTCTAAAATCGTTGCTGTTTTGTGAAAGTAGAGGAGTCGCACTTTCTCCACCGTACTAATAATTTTTGTGAGTATAAATATCCAATGCAATCTGGAAGTTTCTAAAATTACCTAGAAAAATAGCTCTGAGGAGCTCAGGCACCGCGCGCGCGCACACACACACGAAAACAAAAACAAAGGGTGATAGATTGATAGGCAATCCAGTTTAAAGGATCTACAAACCCATAAAGCAGATAAATAATTCAATAGTTAAAAAAAATTACTAGTGAAATAGAGTCAGCTCTCATGGGGACAGTTCCCCAAACCTGCCCCCTCTCTAGCTTCATATCCTTGCAGAATGCTTTCAAAGGTGGTTTACCTCTAGAAATCTTCATGGAGAAGCTTCTGAAGCTGATGAGAAGTAGTTGTGCCCTGAATAAATTACAATTCCAGGTGCCTATACAGAGAAAGGAAAGAAGAAAAAGAAAGAAAAAGAAAGAAAGAAAGAAAGAAAGAAAGAAAGAAAGAAAGAAAGAATCCAACTCTTGATTTCTGCTCAGGTCATGATCTCATGGTTGGTGGCATCGATCCCCATGTCCCCATGTTGGGCTCTGTGCTGACAACACGGAGCCTGCTTAGGATTCTCTCTCCCTCTCTCTGCCCCTCCCTCACTCATGCTCTTTCTTTCTCAAAATAAAGAAGTAAACTTAAAAAAATAAAAGACCACCCCCACCCCCCACCCCCCTCAGAGATTGCATGGTAGAAAAGACCGACTCTGGAGCCAGACAGATCTGAGTTGCAATCCATGACCTCTTCTAGCTTTAGTTTTCTCACCTGCAAAATGGGACCAAGTGGTAATACTGGATGTGATGGGATTGTTTGTGTGTTCGAAACGTTTATCATGTCATCCTATGAGAGTACCCTCCCTCCACGTTGACCTCAGGCTTGGCCATGGAACTAGTTTGGCCAGTGGAGTGTAGACACATGTAATACTGTATATGCCACTTCCGAGCGGAAGCTTCAAGAGCCCCGTCATGTGGTTCAACTGTCTTTCTCTTTTCCTTCTACCAGGCGACTAGCGTGTCTCAGATAAAGGACCCTCTTCAGTTTGGATCCTGGAGTGAGAAGACACATGGAATTCAGCGGACCCAAAGCCAGTTAGCGTTGGCCATGTCACATGGACAAAACGTTTGTTATAAACCACTGAGATTTTAGGAAGCATTTTTACCACAGCATAACTTTGCCTAAGCCACCTGATAAACACTTTTCAGTATGTGAGTGTCTATGATGTCCTTCACTGCTATTGAAGACTGAGAAGGTGGGCACATCCTGACCTGGAAATGTCAGTCATCATGTGCCAGAACAACGCCCCTTTTTATGGGAGACTTGCCACCCTAAGTTCCTGCTAAAAGAGAAGTGCTACCATTACTCCAGCCTGCCCAGCTGACCTGCGACCAGATGAACTAGGTGCTGCAAATTCTCACCTTAGACTAAAAACTCGAGACTCTTGGGAGTCCAGTGGAAGCAGGGAGGTGCTAAGCTGAAAGAAATAGT
Organism: Panthera onca; assembly: GCF_046562875.1. NCBI lineage: Eukaryota > Metazoa > Chordata > Mammalia > Carnivora > Felidae > Panthera > Panthera onca. The sequence goes on from NC_138347.1 coordinate 147,767,068, forward strand.
CAAGGCTAGTACGTCAGTCTGTTCTAGGCTGCTATAACAGAGCTTCACAGCTGGGTGGTTTATCAACAACAGAAATTTATTTCTCACAGTTCCGGAGGCTGGAAGTCCAAGATCAAGGTGAAGGCATGATCGGTTCCCAGTGAGAACTCTGCAGGGCCCCAGATTTATTATATCTTCACATGGAGGAAGGGGCTGTGGGGGGGTCAGGGCGTGGGGGGGGGGGGTTCTTTTATAAGAGCACAATCGCATTCGTGAAGGCTCTACCCTCTCCACTTAGACTGCTCCCGATGGCCCTGCCTCCTAACACCATCACTTTGGGCATGAGGATTCCAACATATGAATTTGGGGAGAAACAAACATTCAGACCATAGCACGCGGGATGGGCCAAGAGCAAGTTAGCTATGTGGGATCAGAAATGACCAAGGACGGGGGCGGGGGGGGCACCTGGGTGGCTCAGTCCGTTAAGCCTCCGACTTCGGCTCAGGTCACGATCTCACAGTTCGTGAGTTCAAGCCCCACGCCGGGCTGTGTGTTGGCGGCTCAGAGCCTGGAGCCTGCTTCGGATTCTGTGTCTCCCTCTCTGCCCCTCCCCCACTCAGGCTCTGTCTGTCTGTCCGCCTCTCCCTCTCAAAAATAAATTTAGAAAACATTAAAAAGAAAAAGAAATGGCCAGGGAGGGAAATCGGTGGCAAGGAGTGGAGCAGTCATTCTGGAAGAAGAGGCAGGACCATGAAAGAGATGCGGTAAATGCTTTTCCTTCCTCTCAGCCCTCTTCCCTGCTCTCACCCCTGGAGTTTTGAAGTAAAGGTCACTACTTCCAGAAAGCTTTCCTTCACCCTCATGCAGTGAGTAGGGAAATTCTCTTTGGAGAGGAAAGTCTTCATGTTAGAAAAACAACTGGAGGGGCGCCTGGGTGGCGCAGTCGGTTAAGCGTCCGACTTCAGCCAGGTCACGATCTCGTGGTCCGTGAGTTCGAGCCCCGCGTCAGGCTCTGGGCTGATGGCTCGGAGCCTGGAGCCTGTTTCCGATTCTGCGTCTCCCTCTCTCTCTGCCCCTCCCCCGTTCATGCTCTGTCTCTCTCTGTCCCAAAAATAAATAAAAAACGTTGAAAAAAAAAAAAATAGAAAAACAACTGGAGAACAAAAGACATAACAAATTGGCAAAAATACTTGGAATATATGTTTAAAAATACTTGCAAACTATATATATATCAAATAGAAGGGCTCATTACTTTACCCAGATTGCATAAATCATTAAGAAAAATAAAAATACAGATAGAATGACTGGAAATCTAACAGCTGTTTCAGAAGCCATAAATGACTAAAGTAATAAGACTAACATACCACACCTCTTAAAATAACGGGGCAGGGGCACCCGGGGGGGCTCAGTGAAGTGCCTGACCAACTCAGGTCATGATCCATTTGTGAGTTCGAGCCCTGGTTCAGGCTAACTGCTGTCAGCACAGAGTCCGCGTCAGATCCTCTGTCCCCCTCTCTCTGCCGCTACCCCACTTGCACTCTCTCTCTCTCGCAAAAATAAATAAACATTGAAATCAAAAAATAGAAAGTAGGAGCACCTGGGTAGCTCAGTTGGTTAAGCTTCTGACTTCAGCTCAGGTCGTGATCTCACAGGTTGTGAGTTCAAGTCCCACACCTGGCTGGCTCTGTGCTGACCATACGGAGCCTGCTTGAGATTCTCTCTCTCCCCCTCTGTCTCTGTCCCTTCCCCACTCGCGCTTTCTGTCTCAAAAGAAATAAGTAAACCTTCAAAATTAATTAATTAATTAATTAGAAAAATAATTAAAAAAACAGGCAGATTCAGCAGCCCCCAGTAAGGAGCTGATTGCCCCATCTTGTTCTTCACGTGGGCCTGAAGAGCTGGTCTAGAGTTTCCAGTAACCAGCTTTAGAAGCTCCCTCCTCTGCCCGTGTTCCCACATAAAGCCTAATGTTGACAGATGATATTCACGGACTAGCAAGAAAGTAGGTAGACACTGACCTAGGTGGCCAAATGACATGAAGGAAGCCACCAGAAGAGAGAAAACTATCACAGCCAGACCCCCTCCAACATCAGCTTGGTCACATTTGCATTAGAAATAGCTGGTCTGATATAGTCTCAATCCCAGGTAATAAAAATAATAGCTAATATTTATTGAGCACTTACTATGTGCCAGGAAAGCACCGTTCCAAGTCTTGGGTTTTTTTTTTTTTTTTTAATGTTTATTCTTGAGAGAGAGAGGGAGAGAGAGAGCAAGCACACAGGGGAGGGGCAGATAGAAAAGGAGACAGAGGGTCTGAAGCGGGCTCTGTGCTGATAGGCAAGAGCCCAATGTGGGGCTCAAACCCACGAACCGTGAAATCATGACCTGAGCCGAAGCTGGACACGTAACCGACTGAGCCACCCAGGGGCTCCCCCGCAAGGGTTTTGGAAATAGTAATTCATTTAATCTTTACAACAACCTCATAAGGTCCATGTGACTCTTGCTTCTATCTGACAGGTGGAGAAAAACCGGGTCAAAGAAATGTTCAATAACACCCCCAGATCCTGATGGAGCTAGGATTTGAACTCGGGCAATTGGCCTGCTGAGCCAGAGTCCCCAACCACTGCATTGTATCACTTGCTTCACGACCGATCCGGTTTCGTTTCTTCTACTTAACAGAACCGCCCGAGGTACAGCACGGCACCTGTTTTTTTTGTGTGTTCATTTAGGGACTGATTCTCCCATCACCGCCCCGAGGAAAGCAGGGCAGGAGCCCGGGCCCCTGGCACTCAGCCACAGGACCTGCGCACGGTAAGACTCAACGCAGGTTGATTTGGTGAATGAAGCCCACGTTTACTGAAGAAGAAACAAACTTCTGACCCCCAAGTCCAGTGTTCTTGTCAATATAGCCTGCTGCCTGCCTGAACGGTTGCTGTGATGTGTACATGCAACTTTCCCCCCAGTGGGGGGATGAAAACACTGCACGTGGGGCGTGGACAGTCCATCGTCCTGTGACCAAGCAGCTCCAGTAGGAACACCAACAGTTACATCCAGGGAAATCAAACAGGGCCTTGGCAGGACGGGTATATACGTTATATTATACTCATTTTCATGTGTGTTAACATACACGTAATGTTAACGTCTTTGACTATTAAATTGTCTACATCATATATGATTAATATTTATATATATTATATTTGCCTTTTATGTATATTATATCCATTCTATTAAGATTTATCAAAAATGGAAGTTATGTCATTATTTTGATTATTAATTTTATTAAAATAGGCACTCAGGGGGCACCTGGGTGGCTCAGTTGGTTAAGCATCCAGCCGCAGCTCAGGTCGTGATCACTTGGTTCATGAGTTTGAGCCCACATCAGGCTCTCTGCTGTCAGCTTAGAGCCCGCTTTAGATCCTCTGTCTGTCTCTCTGCCCATCCCTCACTCTCTCTCTCTCTCTCTCTCTCTGAAAAATAAATAAACATTTAAAATAAATAAATAAATAAATAAAATACATGCTCAGGGCGCCTGGGCGGCTCAGTCACTTAAGAGTCTGACTCTTGATTTCAGCTCAGGTCATGATCTCATGGTCGTGGGATCAAGCCCCGCATCAGGTTACATGCTAATGATGGAGCCTGCTTGAGATTTCTCTCCCTCTGCCCCTCTCCCCTACTCATGTACTCTCTTTCTCTCTCTCAAAAAATAAAATAAAATAAGACACTCATTTTTAAAGATTCACATACACAAAGGTACAGTGTAGAAATATAACCCCTTCCCAGAGGAAACCCCTATTAATAATTTACATACATATATAGGCAAACATATATATATATTTCTCCCAGACACTTTTCCATGCAAAAAATAGTTGTATATTATCTTATTCAAAAACAAGTTCATACTACAAAATGTATAATGATTTCTAACTTGTTTTGTTGACCGAAATGTAGAGTATGGACAGTTTCCTTTAGAGCTATGTCATCATTTATAACAGAGTATTACACTGTTTATGTGCCCCCCCAATTTAATCATTCCAGTACTGTTTAACACTAGGATGTTCCAGACTTTTACTATTATAATTTTTCTTAATGTTTATTTATTTTTTGAGAGAGAGAGAGAGAGAGAGAGAGAGAGAGAGAGAGATTGAGTGGGGGAGGGGCAGAGAAAGGGAGACACAGAATCTGAAGCAGGCTCCAGGTTCCGAGCTGTCAGCACAGAACCCGACGCGGGGCTCGAACTCACGAACCGTGAGATCATGATCTGGGCCAAAGTCGGACCCTTAACTGACTGAGCCACCCAGGTGTCCCTAAACTTTTGCTATTATAAAAAATGTCACTTAAATTATTTTTTCCATTAAACAATTTCTTTAGAATAAGAGAGACTGGAATTGTAATGACTGGGTCAAACCACACCATGTGTTTTAAATACAACTCCTATATTACAAAATCACCCCCGGGGCGCCTCGGTGGCTCAGTCGGTTGAGCATTCGACTTTGGCTCAGGTCATGATCTCGCAGTTCGGATGTCCGCCTCAGATTCTCTGTCTCCCTCTGTCTGTCCGTCTGCTGCTCATGCTCTGTCTCTTGTGTTGTCTCAGAAATAAGTAAACGTTAAAAAAATTTCAGAAAAAAAATTGCTGCCAGGACGTCTGAATCCATTTTAACTCTGCTGATCCCGGGTGGGTCTCCTCACATGTTTGAGCGTTGGCTGGACGGTCCGGGTTGGCCTTGGCCGGGACCGCTGGGCTCTTCTCTCTTCCGCAGGGTCTCTCCTGCTCCAGCAGCTGAGGCTGGGCTTCTTCTCATGGCACAGAGGCTTCCAGAGATGGACGGGAAGTGTGCAAAGAAAGCATCTTGAAGCCCAGTCTGAGAACTGGCCTCAGGGTTATTTCTGCCGCATTGCAGTAAAGAGCGCTGACTTTCTGCACCACACGGGAGGGGTCCATAGTGGCAGTGTTCTGGGTCCCCGCGGTAAAAGGGAAACTTTCACAACGTGGGGAGCCCTTGATGTCCTTAATTTCCTTGGAGCAGGAACCCATTTCATCTCTTAAACAGAAAATAGATATAAGGTTAATGAAAAATAAACAGTTTCTAAAAAGAAGCAAACAAACAGTGCTGGGACAACTGGACATTTTTATGCCAAAAACTGAAAGACCTATACCTCACACTTTATATAAAAATTACCTCAATAAAGGGGTATCTGGGTGGCTCGGTCAGTTAAGCATCCTGCTCTTAACCTCAGCTCAGGTCTTGGTCTCAGGGTTGTGAGTTCAAGCCCCACGTTGGGCTCTATGCTGGCTGTGGAGGCTACTTAAAAAAAAAAAAAAAAAGGTTAAGCATCAGTCCGTTAAGCATCCGACTTTGGCTCAGGTCGCGATCTCATGGTTTGTGAGTTTGAGCCCCGCATCGGGCTCTCTGCTGTCAGCACAGAGCCTGCTTTGGATCCTCTGTTTCCCCCTTCCCCATCTCGGCCCTCCCCCACGCACACACACATGTACGTGCACTCTTTCTCTCTCAAAAATAAATAAATACATTTTTTAAAGTTTTTTTAATGACCTCCAAATGGATCCAAAACTAAAACATGAGGGGCACCTGGCTGGCTCAGTCGGTGGAACATGCAACTCTTGATCTCCGGTTATGAGTTCGAGACCTATGTTGGGCATAGAAATTACTTAAAATAAAATTAAAAAAAAAAAAACTAAAATGCAAGATGTAAAACTATGAGACCTTTAGAAGAAAACATAGGAGAAATTTTTATGAACTTGGGTTAGGAAAATGGAGCAAACGTTGTTAGCCTTCCTGAGAAGGGAAGACCCAAGGGCCCTGAGAGGGGAGTCAGGAACCACAGAGAATTATTCCCGGGCCCAGAGTCCCAGCCAAGGAACCTGCACCTGGACGGCAATTTGCCTGACTGGATTCTGTAATTGCCGTGGCCCACTCATTCCTTCCTGCCTTCCGTTTGCTCCCTTTTTGAATAGGAGTATCTAGGACACTCACCCTCTGCCTGCTTTACCACCACATGTTGGGAGGGAGGGAGCAGGTGACCTGCTTCCTCCATTTTGCGAATCACAAGAACCATACTCAAGGCGCTGACCTTGAGGAACTAGACCTGTGGAGCCTCTCGCCTGGGCCACACTCAGATGACGAGATGCTGGACTTCAAGCCGGTGCAGTGATGGGATGAGACTCTTGAGGACTGGATGAGTACGTTCTGCATATGGGAGGAATATAAATAATTGGTGGCCAGAGGGCGGGCTATAGTGCTTTCAAAGATATGTCTACACCTTCTAGGATAGCCTCCCCTCAAGATCTGGAGCTCAATGCCTCTCCCCTTGAGTATGGGATGGATTTGGTGGCCCGCTTCTAATGAATAGAATATGGCAGAAGTGACGCAATATCACAGCCAAGGTCGAGTCAGGAGAAGACAATGGTTTCTGTCTTAGGTGAGTCCCCTTCCCCTTTGTCTCTTCACTCATTCTAAGGGAAGCCAACTGCCATGTTATAGGGACCCTCAAGAAGCCTATGGAGAGGCCCATGTAGGAGGACTTGAGATACGCCAGTCGCTATGTGAGTCACCTTGGAAGGAGATTTTCTGAGGCCAGCTAACAGCCACACAAGTAACCTTGGGAGTAGATCATCACCCAGTCAAGCCGTGGAATGACCGCAGCCAGGACAGACAGCTCGACCGGGACTCCATGACCAACCCTGCGCCCAGGCCCCTGGCCCTCAGAAACAGTGAGACAACAAATGTTTGGTGTTTTAGGCCACTAGGTTTGGGATGATTTGTTACTCGGCACTAGAGACCTAACACAGACGGCTACCTTGAAACTGGTCGTTGTGTGATTTTTATCTCTTTGTTTCCTTCTCATGACCACTGACCGGCTTTTCACATCCTGAAGACAGGAAGTAGGGAAATAAAGAGAATTCAGCACAGGTTGAAAAAGATGTATCAGTGTGGGATTGGCAAAAGCACAGAAATACAGAAAAATGGAACAGAGTAGAGTCTAGAAATAGTTCCATGTAAATACAGCCAACTGATTTTCGATAGAAGCGCAAGGGCAATTCAGTGGAGCTTTCTGTATTTTTGTTTTTCTATTGTTGCTGTAAAAGATTACCACAAACTTGGTGGCTTAAAACAACACGAATGGATTATCTTGCAGTTCTGGTGGTCAGAAGTCTGGACGTGTGTCCAAAGGTCTAAAATCAAGATCCCAGCAGGGCTGTGTTCTTCTTGATAGCTCTCAGGGAGAATCCGTTCCTTGTCTCTTCCAGCTTCTAGAGGCTACGTGCATTCCTTGGCTCATGGTCCCTTCCGGCAATGACATCACTCCAACCTCCTTCTGTCATTTTATCTCCTTCTCGGACTCTGACCCTCCTCCGTCCCTCTTACAAGGACCCTTGCAACTACACTGCAAGTCTCACCTGGATGATGTTTTCAACAGGTGATGCTGGAACAGCTCATGAGCAAAAAATAATGAACTTGAACCTATACTCACACCTTACACAGGAATGAACTCAAAATGGATCCTAAATCGAAATGTGGGAAATAGGGGCACCAGGGTGGCTCGGTCGGTTGAGCATGTGTCTTCTGACTCGTGATTTCAACCCAGGTCATGATCTCACAGCCACGAGATTGAACCCCGTGTCAGGCTCCACACTGGGCGTGGAGCCTATTTCAGATTCTCTCACCCTCGGGGCGCCTGAATGGCTCAGTCGGTTAAGCATTTGACTTCAGCTCAGGTCATGATCTCACAGCTTGTGAGTCCCAGCCCTACGTCAGCTGTGCTGACAGCTCAGAGCCTGGAGCCTGCTTTGGATTCCATGTCTCCCTCTCTCTGCCCCTCTCCCCTCTGCTCATGCTCTGTCTCTTAAAAATGAATAGACATTAAAAAAAAAAAAAAAAGATTCTCTCACCCTCTCTCTCTGCCCCTCCCCTACTCATGCTCTGTCTCTTAAAAATAAATAAATAAAATGTAAAAATCTAAAAAAATGTGGAAGATGAAACTTGTAAACCTTTAGAAGAAAACATAAGACAACTCTTTGTGAAGTTGGATTTAGGGAAATAGTTCTTAGATACTACATCCAAAGCACAATCCATTGTTAAAAGTAGACAAAGTAGACTTTGTCACAATTAGAACATTTTACTCTGCAAAGATACTGATAAGAGAATACCTAAAGAGATAAGCTATAGAATGGGGAAAATATTTGCAAATCATATATCTGACAAAGGACTGGTTTCCCAAGTAGGTAAAGGACTCTTGAAATCCAGAAATAAGAAAAAAAACAGCCTTATTTTTTAAATGGTAAACGATTTAAACAATCACTTCACCAAATTAGATGTACAATTGGCAAATAAGTACATGAAGAGATACTCACCATCATTAGTCATTAGGGAAATGCAAATCAAAACTCCAATGAAAATGAAATACTACATACCTATTAGCATGAACACAAACACACACACAAACACACCACAAAAAACCCCCAATACCAAGTGCTGGTGAGGACTCATAGTAACTGGAATTCTTATACATTGCTGGTAAGAATGCAGAATAGGACAGCCAATTTGGAAAACTCTTTGGCAATGTCTTTTTAAGTTAAACCTACACTTACCACATTTATCTAAATGAAAATCTGTGTTCACACAAAAAAAAAACCTGTATTTGAATGTTTAAAGCAGCTTTATTCATAATCACCTAAACCTGGAAAAACCCAGATATCCCTCAACTGGGAATGAACAAAAAACAAAATAAAACAGTGCACATTCACACAATGAACAACTACTCAGCCAAAAAAGACAGTAAACTGCTGATCCGTGAACAGCACAGGTGAATCTCAACTGCGTTCTGCTAGGTGAAGAAAGCCAGCCTCAAACACACTCTATGTGATTCCATTTATGTGACATTCTGGAAAAGACAAAAACCTATAGGACAGAGAATATATCGGTGGTTGCCAAGAATTAAGGATTTGACTACAAAGAGATAGCTGGAGAGAATTTTCGGAGGAGCTGCTCTGAGTCCTGGTGGTTACAAAGACTCCTGGCACTTGGCATAACTCGTAGAAAATTTCTAATGTTTATTTTTTTGTTTATTTTTAAGAGATTGAGAGAGAGAGCGCGTGCAAGCAGGGGAGGGGCAGAGAGAGAATTTCAAGCAGGCTCCGTAGGGTCAGCACAGAGCCTGACGTGGGGCTCAAACTCACGAACCGTGAGATCATGACCTAAGCTAAAATCAAGAGTCGGACACTCAACCATCTGAAACACCTAGGTGCCCCTAAACAAAATAATTTTAAAAGAAGAAGAAACAGATGTATGAAGTCAAATGCCCTATGTGCCTTCATGCTAGGGAGTGGGTTCCACACGTCAAGGAACAGAAGGATAAATGGTGGATGGATGGATGGATGGATGGCTCCCTATCTGTACACATATGATCACCTGCTCAAATTTTTAGGTTCTTCAGGTGACATTACTCAGACCTTTCGAGTGGGAGTGCAGGTGTCTTTTCTATACACCCCCCTCAGTTTATGGTACAGTGAGCTTCGGAGGTTAAATGAGATGCCAAATGTGAAAGCTCTTTATAAAGTGAAAGTGTACTATAAATACCAGCTATGTCACTGCTGAAGGGAGAAACAATCTCCATATTCATTTGTCCTGCAACAATACTGAGACTCCGGAAAGGCCACAAGCACCACTGATGAGCGCCCATAGCGTGTGTCCCTCCCAACTCACCACCTGGCAAAACGCCCCACGCAAGATTGGAAACAGAGGACGAACCCAACCTCAGCATCCTCCTCACAAGGAACGTGAAACCCAGAAAGAAATGAGATTTCCCTGTGGTCACACTGGGCGTTGGCGGGGCAGCTGGGGCCACGGGTCTCATGGTAGAATGTTCTTGACTGTATTCCATTTCAACTGGTGTGCACACAGTTCTTCCAATTCCCCAGCAGCTAAGCCCAAATAACCAGCATGATAGATCACTGAACCAGGCAAAATATTCCAGAGACATAAAAAAGGCAACAACAATTTAATGTTCCTATAAAGGAAAACATCTGTCCAAAGAAAACCGTCTAAATTTCACTGAGAATTGGAACTTTTCTTTTTGCTACAATCTGCTGGAGAGCCCTTGATTTCTCTCTGCTCTCCCATGCGAGACAACGATGACATGATTGTGGGTTATTTTACTTGGAGGGTTTCTCAGCCTCTAAATATGAGCCAACCTATGATATGATCAGAAGAATTTCTTTAAAGTATAGATTTCCAGGGCACCTGGGTGGCTCAGTTGGTTAAGTGTCCAACTCTCGGTGTTGGCTCAGGTCATGATCTCATGGTTTCATGAGTTCAAGCCCCGCATCGAGTTCTGCACTGACAGTGCAGAGCCTGCTTGGGATTCTCTCTCTCTCCCTCTCTCTCTGTCCCTCCCCCCACCGCTCTGTCTCTAAAAATAAATAAATAAACTTAAAAGTTTTTTTCAATATGGGTGTTAGAGGCCCTGAAGACTTTTCTCCATAGGTCTAAGACTTGGTTTTCCCAGAGTCTAAAAGGAGACAAGCTCGCTCTACAGAAAATCTATAATGCACCTTTGTACTCCAGTCTGAGGCAAGAGAGGGAATTCTGGAAAGAAGCTGCTGCCACATGTTGACGTTTCTTTCTGGATTCGAAATCGGCATTCAAGTCGGTTTCTATAGGTTGGAAACTGCTGAAGAAAGAACACAAAAGTACCTAAAGCAAAAGCCCAAAGAGCAGTAAACAAAGAGATCCTATTCTCTCCACTCCAGAGGGCACAGAATTAAAACAAAACAAAAAGTAAATTAAAAAAAAAAAAAAAAAGAACTTGACAAGTATCTCTGGACACATAGAAAGCTCATTTTTGCGAGAACTGCATTCTAACCAGCGAAGGGCTTGTGAATCTTGGAGAATTAAAAGCAAAGTAAAAGGGCTTTGACCCTTCTCTTCACCAGGCTTCCCACTCACCACGGGAGAGAAGGCAAAAGAAAGAAAATTGCTCATGGAGATTCATCTTGATGCAAAGGTGGGTGCCTTTATTTATACCTACTGTGCCCTTCTTACAGCTGAATGGTTTACTTCCTGATGAGACACGTTTAGGGCCATCATATGCTTGAATTTACTGGCAGGTATTATACGGTAAATTATTTCTGGCTATAAAAAAGCATGCCCGATTTATGTGCATAGCAGAGCCCCGAAAGTATGACTATTACAATGTCAGTAGACAGTGTTTAAGTTCTAACAGTCTCCTGATGAGCATTTGTGAACATCACTCATTTTTAAGGAGGTAGGGAAGAGTTAGTGAATTGGCAGATGTCGGACAGAAGAAGTTTTCATTTTGCTGTCCCTATCGAATAGCCTGCTTACAACAAATTTCATCAAGCAAGCGTTTTGGGGATGTGAGAGCTGTGGTGGAGTGGCCTCTGGGGTCCGGTGGGCTCGAGGGGACACTTGGCTTTGCCTCTTTGTTGTCATAGGAGCAACTCTCTCTGGGAGCCTCAGTGTTTTCATCTGAAAAATGTGGATGACAGCAGTACCCGCCGATGTGGGGAACAAAGACAAAAAGTAGATGTAGATAAAGTTAAATTTCCTTAGAACTTGCAGCTCACTGACAAATACTTGAGGCAGGCCGAGTATAACACGTTCCCTCAGGAACTCCCAACTGTTTTCATGTTATTAAGGCTTTGCTGGAGGGAAAAACAACCTCAGCTTGACAATAGCTAGGCCTCCAGAATCCTGGGAGTCTTCTTTAGCATGTGAAAACCCTTTTGGAAATTTCCATTGTCTTTACCTCCCCCAACTCTCTAGTATATAATCAATTGCTCTGCACAAACCCAGTGCAGCTCTTTCTGCCCACGGGTCCCCATCCCCGTGCCTTAATAAAACCACCTTTTTTGCACCGAAGATGTCTCAAGAATTCTTTCTTGGCCATCGGCTGCAAACCACACCGCTGCAAATCCCCATCACCCACCATACGGTGCTATTATAAGGCTCATGGAAATTTATATTAAAAAAAAATCCTGCAGATCATCAAAGCATAGGTTGGCTTGCATTTAGAGGCAGACAATGGCTCATATTGAGAGGCTGAGAAACACTCCAAGTAAAATAACCCACAATCATGTCATTGTTGGATCGCATGGGAGAGCAGAGAGAAATCAAGGGCTCCCCCAGCAGATTGTAGCAAAAAGAAAGTTACAATTATCAGGTGATAAAAAGGAAGAAAGGAGGAATGTCCTCACCATCAAGTTATACTCCCCATCAGTATATCTCACCACTGGTGGTTCCTCCTGTCAAATGAAAACTATTCACAAAATGTCCCAGAGCGTTGTTGAGTCCGTTGATCTCTTGCTGGCAAGGGCGAAGTGTTAACAGTCAAAATTTGAGCAGTTGCCCACAGGCATTGGATTTCTTTACTCTTAGGAAGGGAACTTTACAACTATATTAATTTGGAGGTGCAATGATTGAGCTACTTCCTTCTGTCGCCTGCAAAACCCATAAGCAAATTCCAGTCCCCTTATTTGTCCCTTTCACTGGATATATTTCAAGAATTTTGATTGGAAAATGCCAGAGATAGTCCTTTAATAATTTGCATTTCCTCTTCTACAGCTGTTCTTTCCAATGGGCTTCCAATCATTTCGGTCCATATGGAGAACTCCACTCTTTCCTTATCTGACTCTAGTCTCCCATTCCTGATTGTTCCTTATTGAACCATGTCTATTGGTTTTTCTATCCCTATTGAGTTTTTTCCTCTCTGGTTATGGTAGATCGATACCATTAATGGAGAGTTCCTGTGAGAAGTAAGGCTGATTATTCATTTTCAGAAATACCAGATAAAAGGTGTGCTGTCTAATTAACAACAGGTTGACAACCTATTGGAAATACGTACTAACCTCCAACCCTCCCCGCCCCCCACGCCACCATCACAATGGAGTCCCAAACCCTTAGACACTTCGCTTCCTGGTTCTTCTTCCCCTCTCTATTTCTTGGGAGGAACTTTTCAATGAGCATGGGCCAAAGAACAAAGGGAGGAAGGACTGAATGTCTCTGTATCACCTCAGGGAATGCACATTTGCTCTAATAAGACTACCTTTTGCCTTACATGGGCGTAGGCAACGTTTGGGTAAGGCTATAACCTCTCTAGTGCTCAGCCAATGAGGAACCAGGGGAGGGACTTGCATGCTAGGAGATAAATTGTGTGACTGCCTGGACTGTGCCTGTCCATCAGACACCCACTCTTGCCAAGAACGTTGATTAAAGCTTCACTTCACTGTGCTCCAAGTCTCTGAGTCCCTCCTTTGACTGGGTCGGTGGGCTTATTTCTAACAGTTTCCAACTATCTCAGCTGTTTTCCCAACTGTTTTGGATAAATACATTTATTCTTCCAAATGAGTGTACCCATTGGCTTCGAATAGTCACTCACACTTTAGTATAAGTGGATCTTTACCATCTATTTAGCTAATTTGCATTCATAAGAAAATATAAGATCGCAGAAGATACATAAAAGAGGAAAGTGCAGGACATAATTTTCAAATTGGAACCGCCCAGATTTGGATGATAATCTCTTTAAAAAAAATTTTTTTTTTTAATGTTTATTCATTTTTGAGAGAGAGACAGAGCGTGAGCAGGGGAAGGGCAGAGAGAGAGAGGGAGACACAGAATCTGAATCTGACAGCCTGAATCTGACAGGCTCCAGGTCTGTCAGCACAGAGCCTAACACCGGGCTCAAACCCATGAACTGTGAGATCATGCCCTGAGCCAAAGGCAGATGCTTAAGCGACTGAGTCACCCAGGCGACCCATGGATGCTAATCTCTTAAAGAGGGCCTAATCTTTAGTTTTCACTTGGTCCCTTTCTGTTGTTACCATTGCTCTAGGACTTACAGGCTTGATCAGCCATCTCCCCTTTGCCCTCTGGATTGCCTTATTTTCACTCCAGGGATGGGCTACACTGAGGCTGTTGCAGCCACCTGGCAAAAGTATCACTCTTCCCTGTCTTGCCAGCCCTTCTCTTAGGGTCTCCAATGTCATTGCTGATGACATGGCCCAGGTTTCTTTTTTCTTTTCTTTCTTTTCTCTTCCTCGCCTTTCTTTTTAAAGTAAGCTTCACACCCAGCCTGGGGCCCAACGCGGGGCTTGAACTCATGGCTCTGAGATCAAGACCTCAGCTGAGATCGAGAGTCAGACACTTAACCAGCTGAGCCACCCAGGCACCCCTCTTTCTTTTCAGCAAATGTGACGATCTATTCCGGCTCTAGATTTTTCCAAAAACAGATAGCAAAAAACCATTTTAAAAAATCATTGGCCATTTATAGGTCTTGCTCTGGGGTTCAGAAAATATGCCTGTCTCAACTATGCCCAGATCCCAGGAACAGGATCACTACCCTGACAGCTTCGCTGTTTCCAGGGCATGCCCACCACCTGGGGAAATGAGAGCTAGAGCATTCTGTTTAATAATGGAACTCTCTAAACTGATTCAAAGTCATTTTTACTGCTGTCACAGAACCAGTCCTGAAGACAGAGCATTAAAAGGGGCATTCTATTCCTTCACCATAGGCCAGTGCTAAAAAGTTCATGCAAGGCCCCTTCTAAGACTATTTCCCTTTCATTCAAATATCTAGCTGCTGCTCAAGGTCTGAGTCTCACCGTGTAATGACTATCTCTGTAGGAAAGCTATCTCCCTAACCAACATTTCAGCCTTCATTTCCCCTTCCTTTTTTAAAAAACATTTTCTTTTTAAGGGGTGCCTGGGTGGCTCCGTCGGTTAAGCACCTGACTTTGGCTCAGGTCATGATCTCACGATTCGTGGGTTTGAGCCCTGCATCGGGCACTCTGCTCTCAGCATAGAGCCCACTTTGGATCTTCTGTCTCCCTCTCTCTCTGCCCCTCCCCTGATCGCACTCTTTCTCTCAAAAATAAATAAACATTTTTTTAAAAAACTTGATTTTTAAGTAATCTCTATACCCAACGTGGGACTCAAACTCACGACCCTGACGTCAGGAGTTGCAAGCTCTACTGACTGAGCCAGCCAGGCGTTCCCTTGCCTGATTGCACCAGTCTGCCTTATCTGAGGCTTTCTTCCTGTACCCAGTGAGTCAGTCTTCAGCTGCCTGGGGCTTCTACAAGGGTCAGCCCCACTCTCTTTCCATATATATTCACTGTGGCATCGTTATTTTGACAAAGTAATGAGTCATGTCCATGCTTATAAAACCCAAAGTCCATTCGTTCCATTGTCTCCAATTTGGTTCTGTTACTTCAGGGCTATATGACCTCTCTGGGCCTCAGTTTCCTTATCTGAAACTGGGGCGGGGGGTGGGGGAGTGAAGACTACCTTACCTTGCCAGTGGCCTTCTGTGATTTGTAAGGAGGCCAGCACACTGACTACATATACAGGATAATAAGTACATCTATATGAACCCATCGCTTATCTAACTCACTCTACATGTCTCCATACAACATATTCTGTGCAAAATCATGGTGCTGGCAAGGTGTGCCAGCTGCTACCCTGCTGTTCCCGCTTTTCCCTCCAGCATCCCCCCAGCAATGCAACCTGACCAGCTCTATGCAGGTTACACTTCAGTTTCTAAGCCAGTCCTGAGAGGAAGTGGAAGGAACATTCTGACTTCTCAGATTAGCAGTCTCCCTCTTCTTCCCAGATCTTCTCCCTCCCCAACTCTAACCATGTGGTTCACGTGGCAAATGACTTTTTCTTACACGACCATAACCGAATGCTCTGAGACGGGCAGCTTTCTAAATTAGGCCACTTAGAGTCATTCCTGGAAGACTTAGGGACCGCAACTGAGAAAAGCCTGTCCTTCTGTCCTGGTACTAGCCCTGGGGAGGGAGGCTTGGGAGCTCTGGCAGCCATATCCCTGGCTGTGTGGACAAGGTCAATGTGCAGGAGTAGAGAATCAAGCCCACAGATTTGAGAGTTGGAGAGAAGACCTCTGTGCATAAAGATGTCCTCAGATCCCTGTACATGTCTGCTCCTCCTGAAGCCTGGCTGTTGAACCCATGCTTTGTGGCCCAAGCTCCCCCCCCACATTGTTCCAGGTGGGGTTCTGTGCTTGAAACCAAGAGACACCCAACATGAAAAGGGGAAAGCTTATCCATTCAGTCACATGTGTCCCAAGAGAGTTATTCCTTCCTGATGCTCCCCTGGCCTTGATTCTGTATTGACCCCTAGGCCCTCGCCGATCTGCTGGCACATTCTGTCTACCACCTCGGTCTACCGACGAAGTAATCATCGTAGTTATTTCTCAAGGGTCTCTGACAAAGTAAGCATTTTACGTCTGTGACTGCTCCTCATTATGCTAAGTTATAATCTCTGTGTAAAATCATGACTCAGGTGCAAGCACATGTGAAATGAACACGTCAAAAGTTTTATTCAACCCATTAATTAAGAGGAAACCAGTAAGATGTTAAAACTGGTTCCAATAACAACTGGAATTATAAACGTTTATATTCCCTGCCAGACAAGATCAACTGGCATTCCTATGAACAGGAATCGTTTGCATTACTGCAAATAGGACATGTTACCATTGGTTTTCTCAGCTTAATTTCTATCCTTAGAGGGTTGTTTTAAAAAAAGCCTAGGCAACAGCAAGTGAAATGTGCCCACCCCTATGGAATCATAAGACCCTCTACACAAAGACCAGCACTCACCTTAAGGACAGCCAGTAATCTCTGTTGTCCATTTCCAACTCTTGGACAATCTTTTTTGACAATTACAACCTTGTAAGAGAGAGCGGATTATACTCAACGAAACCCCGTCGTCACTTTGGAGATGAGGAAATTGAAGGTCATAGAAGTAAGAAACCTATCCTGATCACAAGCTTTAGTAAAACGGCAAGCTGGGCTTCGGACATCGCTGGGACTCCAAGATCTTGACCTAAACCATCCAATTTGGGTAGAGCCGTGGGCACACTTCCTGCCTCACGCTAGTCTCGCTAGGGGGATGGATCACTCACTCACTCATTCACCCATTTCACAGATGCTGCTCTTAGTAGGTGCTGTGACGAACTGCTATCTTAACTTAATCAGCCTGAGACCACCAGGAACAAACCTCAGTGTGATGAAGTCAAGTTCATTGACATATTGCCGAGGAACTGCACACCAGGGCAACCGCAGGGTGTCCACCAAATAAAGGAAAAGACAGGGCTAGAGACTGGGAGGAAGGGAGGAGTTTAGGTTGAATGTAAACAAAGCAGTATTTTGATAACTCAGGGCAAAGCAAGGCTGTGCATAAAGGCATCATAAGAAGTCCTGGACTATGAAGTGGACCGAGGGACCCGTTTCCTTGGAAACAATAAAGTTACAATAGCTCTGGAATCTTGCAGGGAAACCTCTGATCCGAAGCTTGGCACCTGGGTTGCAAATGGAGGCTATCTCTCTATGTCAATGACTTTGACCCCTCCGGGCAAGAGTGGGATGTTTCCTTTTTTTAAAAAAATTGTTTATTATAATTGACATATTACATTGTGTGAATTTAAGGTAGACAACGTGTTTGTTGATTTGTACATCTATACATTGCAGTATGATTACCCCCCCCCATAGCTTTAGCTAACACCTTTATCACTTCACATAATTATCGTTCCTTTTTAAAAAAAAATTTTTTTAACATTTATTTATTATTGAGAGACAGAGAGAGACAAAGCATGAGCATGGGAGGGGCAGAGAGAGGAGGAGACACAGAATCCGAAGCAGGCTCCAGGCTCTGAGCTGTCAGCACAGAGCCCAACACAGGGCTCGGACCCACAAAACGCGAGATCATGACCCGAGCTGAAGTCAGACGCTCAACTGACGCCCCTATTATCGTTCCTTTTTTGAAGTGCATGTTTCATTCTTACTAACACAATTCCAAACAGCAAAGCTTCTGATGTTCTGTGATCTCAGAGAAAAGTTTCTCCATGAGTAAGAAAGCAGTACTCACTCCAAGAAGGGATTTTTGAGATACTTTACAGGCGCAGTGTCCCTGAGAGAAATACTTATTGTTAACTTTGGAACTCATATTTTTTTCTGCGTCTTTTATTCCAGCCTGATGAATGGCCAGGCAAATTTTGAAAGTCCAACCTAATTTTTACTTTCTCACGTCTCAGTGGAAGAGACAAATGGGTCATTACAACACAGTGTGAGAAGGTACTATATTAGGGGGTTTAATTTAGACTTAACTGGTTAGGTGAAGGAAGGCTGCCTGTAGGAGGCAGACCTCCCTGCTGGGAAAAGCAGAAGTTAGCTAAAGGAAGGTGTGGAAGAGGGTTACAGTACAGCAAGGACACAGGCAAACACAATGAGGGAGAGGGGAGAAATTGGAGGAATTCCAAGTATTGGGGAGGGTGAATCAACAGAGTGTCTGGAACCCGGGGCGGGGAGAACAGCAACTGATACCAGGACTCCCCCACATCCGGGTGGAAAGCACTGGTCCCCTTGGAGCACGTGTCCTTGTCCAGGGAACAGTTCTTTGAGCAGACTTCCTGTGTACGTACAAATGAAAGGCAAGCAGCCCCACAGGGGGAGAGTGCCAAGGGGAATCCCATTCGGGCCGCCATCTCCCAGGGCACCTGCTTATTTAGCAAAGCCGATTCCAGCAGAGCAAACAGTTGTAGACTTTCCCTCGAGCTTTTCTCTCCTATTTCCTGAGATTATTCAGGAGAACCAGGCTGGCCTTCAACCAAAGCTGTGTTGCGGGAAAGGACAGCGAGACTCTAGAGATCAAACTGCCACAAAGAAATGGGGTGGCCTTCAAGGAGAGAACCTGATTGGACCAAGGCTTGTATCATTCCGGGTCCTGGTAGAGAATGCATGCCACATTGAAGCAGGCTAATTCTCCACTGGCCGAACCCAATCAGAAGCGGAGGGCAAGGAGGCCCGGTGTTGCTTTCCCAAGAGGTCAGCCTGCCAGGGCGTGAAGCAGGGTGGAGAAGGGAAAACAGTGGATCTGGAGGGACAGAGTGGAAACTCCCCGCACAGGGGTTACTGCTGAGAGGGCTTTGTGGCCTGTTCACGCTGGCAGGGTGGTTGTTCTCTGACAGACTGCTGAGTTTGGGAAACGGCGATAAAAGGAGCTGTGACTTACAGCAGAGCAGGGAGGAGCACGCCCGACGACGATGGACCTGGCGACTGCAACCAATTGCCAACTCAGGAGACGGGCATGAGAACACATTTTAAATTCTTTCCGTACTTAGTTTTCCTTCAACTACTTTGTTTGCAGTCATTTATTATTGACATTTAAAAACTAAAAGGAGCGACCATGGTTGTACCCCTCGTCAAAGAAGTACATCTTATCACTTAAAGTGGCAAAAGCAAGGGGCCAGGTCTCTGACCGTGGAGCAGATGTGGAAGGACCTGAATGTCACGTAGACACTTTATCCAGAGAGCAATGCGGACCCACAGGAGAGCCTCAAGCAGGGAGCAGCATATTTTACTGGTCTGCTGTTGCTGGATTATTGCAGTGATAGGCAAATTCCTGCCCTCTCACTTATCCAACCAGGAAGGATTACACGTTAATTCCATTGTCTGCGGACTTTCCCACCTAAATAGAGAGGACAACCAGAGAACGCTGGGAACCAAGAGGAAAAGGCGAGGAGCCAGTGAGGGGAGACAGAAAACAAGGGCAAAAACAACTACTTGCTTTTTAATCTTGAGCCTTGGGAATAAATATGCAGTAGGAGAATTAGAAAAGCTTGTTTCTAGGGCTGCCTGGGTGGCTCAGTCGGTTAAGTGCCCGACTTCGGCTCAGGTCATGATCTCACAGTCCATGAGTTCGAGCCCCGCATTGGGCTCTGTGCTGATAGCTCAGAGCCTGGAGTCTGCTTTGGATTCTGTCTCTCTGTCTCTCTCTCTCTCTCTCTGCCCCTCCTCCGTTCATGCTCTGTCTCTCTCTGTCTCTCAAAAATAATAAATCAATGTTAAAAAATTAAAAAGAAAAAGAAAGTCTTGTTTCTAGGCATCACATTCTTTGGTTCTTCTACGTTGCTAAGCTTTTGAAGAATGTGTAAGTTGGTTTTCAGAGGGCTCAAGCTTTCATTCAGCAAAATGATTTATACCCTGCTCTGTGCCAGATATACCGAAAGAACAACGGAGAAGAAAGCATGGGTGCTGCTCTTGAGAGCCACACAGACTTGCAGAGCAATAGGTACATGAACAATTCATTCAAATTGTGTGTTGAGCCCCTAGAACGATGCAGGATACACACACACACACACACACACACACACACACACACACACACGATAGCTAGAATTTTTTTTTTTAATTTTAACGTTTATTTATTTTTGAGACAGAGAGAGACAAAGCATGAATGAGGGAGGGTCAGAGAGAGAGGGAGACACAGAATCTGAAACAGGCTCCAGGCTCTGAGCGGTCAGCACAGAGCCCGACGCGGGGCTCGAACTCCCGGACTGCAAGATCGTGACCTGAGCCGAAGTCGGACACTCAACCGACTGAGCCACCCAGGTGCCCCACGATAGCTAGAATTTTAAAAATGTGTTTGTTTTTAGAAAGCAGGTGCAGAAAATTGAGTTAATTTTACTCCTCGCTTTTACCCACAGCGCCTACCATCATCAGTCTTCTGGGTTTTTTCTCCCATTCAGTTCCCACCCCTATACTTCTCCCTCCTGTAGACACCCACTTTAATGGACTTGATAAGTACTCTTGCATATGTTGGTATCCTTGTAAGAATATACGGAGGTCATATCATTATGGCCACATAATGATGTTAGGAAGCCACAGATCTTAATCTGCTTCCTTCAGCCAACGCTCTGATTTTAAGATCTATCTGTGGCACACGTGCATACCTAATTCATAGCACCTAACTGCTGGAAAGTATTTCATAGGTTGTATCTAGTCCATAGCACATGTTCCATTCCTCTGTCGATGAAAGCCTGGTTGTCTGCAACTTTCCCACCACCACACGAGGGCTGAGATGCACGCCCATGGACCTGTCCCTTCAGGGGTTGTGAGCAAGTTTCTCTGGCATATTTACTTACCCAGGAGCAGGCTGGATGGGTCGTGGGGTATATGCAAGGTTCCTGAATACTGGAAAACTGCTTTCCAGAGACCCACACTTGGTATTGTCTGACTCTCTCCCCTGATGTTTGCCAGCTTAGTAGCTCTAAAGTGGTTATTTCATTTTATTTTGCATGTCTTAGTCACCTAATGAAGTCGAGCTAGCCATTTAGATATTCCCTACGAATAACCTTTGTGCATTTTTCTATTGGATCTACTTTATAATCTAGATATTATTTGTGTCACTCTTTAAAAAGGTTATTTATTTATTTAGAGCACACATGAGTAGGGGAGGGGCAGGGAGACAGGGAGAGAGAGAATCTCCATGCCCAGCACAGAGCCTGACACAGGGCTTGATCTTACAACTGTGAGATCATGACCTGAGCCAAAACCAAGAGTTGGATGCTTAACCAACTGAGCCACCCGGGATCATTTTGTGTCATTTTTTAATGATGTAAAAATCTCCCTATCTGCAACCCAATTGTCAACTTTATCTATTGTGTTTACTTAAAATAAATTCCCTTTTTTTAAGTTTTTATTTAAATTCTAGTGAACATACAGCGTAATATTAGTTTCAGATGTACAATGTAATGATTCAACACTTCCACACAGCACCCAGTGCTCATCCCGACAAGTGCACTCCTTAATCCCCATTGCCTATTTATTTTATTATTTTTTTTAATTTTTTTAAATGTTTTTATTTATTTTTGAGACAGAGAGAGACTGAGCATGAGCAGGAGAGGGGCAGAGAGAGAGAGGGAGACACAGCATCCGAAGCAGGCTCCAGGCTCTGAGCTGTCAGCACAGAGCCCGATGCGGGGCTCGAACTCACAGACTGTGAGATCATGACCTGAGCTGAAGTCGGACGCTTAACCGACTGAGCCACCCAGGCGCCCCCCCATTGCCTATGTAAAATAAACTCTTAATCTAAATGAAATATAATCCATTAACTATTTTGCCTTGTGGTTGGTGTGGTCTTGCTTAAGGAATCTTTCAACCCCTCATCACAAAGACACTCTCCGACATTTTCTTCTTTTAACTTGATAGTTTTATCTTTCCTTAGGAATTTAGTCCATCTATAGTTGGTGTGGTGCCAACTTGATCATCTTTCCTATACACAAAGGTTTATTTCCAAGTTCTCTGCTCTATCCCATTGGGCTAGTCTATTCACCCACAATTACCATACTGCTTTTGTTACTATGGCCTTATAGTATCTGTTGATATCTGGGAAGGTGAGTTTTCCTTGTTCGCTCTTCTTTATTTCAAGATGAATCCAGATATTCCTGGACATGCATCCTTTCTTAGACATTTTGTTTATTTTTTATTATTTTTTAAAGTTTATTTCTTTATTTTGAGAGAGTGAGAAAGCATGAGTCAGAGAGGGGCAGAGAAAGAGGGAGAGAGAGAGGATCCCAAGCAGGCTCCGTGCTGTCAGCGCAGAGCCCGACACAGGGCTTGAACTCACGAAACGTGAGACGGTGACCTGAGCCGAAGTCGGATGCTTAACTCACTGAGCCACCCAGGCGTCCCTTTTCTTGGACATTTTAGAAGATGGTAGAGATCCCAAAAAATCTGGCTGGAATATTTCTTGGAGTGCATTGGATACATGTTCACAAATTGAAAGAATTAATATTCTTTTTTTTTAATTATTAAAATATTTTAATTGGGGGGTGCCTAGGTGGCTCAGTCAGTTGAGCATCCGACTTCGGGTCAGGTTATGATCTCGCAGTTCGTGAGTTTGAGCCCCATGTCAGGCTCTGTCCTGACAGCTCAGAGTCTGGAGCCTGCTTCGGAGTCTGTGTCTCCCTCTCTCTCTCTCTGCCCCTACCCCGCTCATGCTCTGTCTCTGTCTCAAAAATAAATAAACATTAAAAAATATTAAAAAAAATTTTTAATTGTAGGGGCGCCTGGGTGGCGCAGTCGGTTGAGCGTCTGACTTCAGCCAGGTCACGATCTCGCGGTCCGTGAGTTCGAGCCCTGCGTCGGGCTCTGGGCTGATGGCTCGGAGCCGGGAGCCTGTTTCCGATTCTGTGTCTCCCTCTCTCTCTGCCCCTCCCCCGTTCATGCTCTGTCTCTCTCTGTCCCAAAAATAAATAAAAAAACGTTGAAAAAAAAAATTTAAAAAATTTTTAATTTTAATTTATTTTTGAGAGAGGGAGAGAGAGCATGAGCAGGAGAGGGACAGAGAGAGAGGGAGACAGAGGATCCGAAGCAGGCTCCACACTGACAGCAACGAGCCAATGCAGGGCTTGAACTCACAAACTGTAAGATCATGACCTGAGCCGAAGTCGGACACTCAACCAATGGAGCCACCCAGGTGCCCCGGAAGAATTAATATTCTTAAATTGTCCATGCTACTCAAAGCAATTTACAGACTCCATGCAATCCCTGTCAAACTACTGATGGTATTTTTCACAGAACGAGAACAAATAATCCTAAAATGTGTATGGAATCACAAAAGACCTTGAACAGCCAAAACAGTCTTGAGAAAGAGGAACAAAGCTGGAAGCATCACAATCCTAGATTTAAAGATACACTACAAAGCTGTCGTAGGCAAGACAGTACGGCACTGGCACAAAAATAGACACAGAGATCAATGTCACAGATTAGGTAGCCCAGAAATAAACCCACTTTTACATGGTGGGTTTAATCTACAACAAAAGAAGCAAGAACATACTATGGGGAGGAGACAGTTTCTTCAATCAATGGTTCTGAGAAAACTGGACCACTTTCTTACACTGTGAGCCTACAAAAAAAAACCCACAAAAAACAACCTTCCAACTAGATCAAAGACCTACACACGAGACCTGAAACCATAAAATTCTTAGAAGAAAACATAGGTAGTAATCTCTCAGACATCAGCCCTAGCAACATTTTTCTACGTATGTCTCCTGAGGCAAGAGAAACAAAAGCAAAAATAAACTATTGGGAATTCATCAAAATAAGAAGCTTTTGCACAGTGAGGGAAACCATCAACGAAACAAAAAGGCAACCTACTGAATGGGAGAAGATATTGCAAATGATATATCCAAATCTGGGTTCATATCCAAAATATATAAAGAACTTATACAACTCAAAAGAAAATCCCCCAAATAATCTAATTTAAAAATGGACAGAGGGGGGCACCTGGCTGGCTCAGTCGGCTAAGCGTCCAACACTCGATTTCAGCTCAAGTCATGATCTCACAGTGGTGACATGGGGCCTTGAGCTGGGCTCCACACCGAGCACGGAGCCTGCGTGGGATTCTCCCTCTCCCTCTCTCTCTCTGCCCCTCCCCCACCCATGCGTGTGCATCAATGCACACTCTCTCTCTCAAAATAAATAAACATTTAAAAAAATGGACGAAGGACCTGAACAGACATGTCTCCGAAGAAGACATGCTGATGGCCAACAGGCATGTGACAGGGCGCTCAACATCACTAATCATCGGGGAAATGAAAATCAAAACCACATTGAGCTATCATCTCACACCGACTGGAATGGCTAGAATAACAAAGACAAGAAACAACAAGTGTTGGCGAAGATGTAGAGAAAAGGGAGTCTTTGTGCGGTGCAAAGTGGTGCACTCACTGTGGAAAATAGTATGGAGGTCCCTCAAAAAATTAAACGTAGAAATACCATATAATCCTGTAATTCCACGACTATTTATGAAAGAAAACAAAAATACTAATTCCAAAAGAGAATGCACCCCTTCGTGTACTGCAGCATTATTTACAAGAGCCAAGATGAAGAAGCAACCCACGTGTCCATCAATAGATGAATGGATAGAGAAGATGTAAAATATATACACAATGGCATGCTACTCAGCCATAAAAAAGAACGTGATCTTGCCATTTTCAACAACATGGATAAACCTAGAGGGTATTATGTTGAGTGAAATAACTCAGATGGAGAAAGACAAGTACCACTTGATTTTATTTATACGTGGAATCTAAAAAACAAAAACCCCAACAAATCCAGAAACAAACCCATAAATAACAGAGAACAAACTGGAGGGATGGGTAAAATGGGTGAAGGGGAATGGGAGGTACAGGCCTCCGGTTATGGAATGAACAAGTCATGGGGAAGAATGGCACAGCACAGGGAATATATACAGTCGATGATACTATGATAGCGTTGTATGGTGACAGATGGTAGCTACATTTGTGGTGAGCACAGCATAACATGTAGAGTTGTGGAATCCCTACGTTGCACACCTGAAACTAATGTATCATGTGTCAATCACACTTCGATTAAAAAAAAAAAAAAAGGAAAGGAAAAGATAGTTCTTCCTTTGTACAAGATGCTTTCTGTGGGCCTTGGATATAGAGGCTTCTAGTTGTTCACCCTAATCTGGCCTTCCGGTCTCCCCAGTGCATTTTTCCTAGAAAATGATACCAGAGCTAAAGCTTACGTGCCAACACTCTAGTGGGGAGACAAGCAACCCTAGGGAAGCGAAAGTCAAGGAAGTGAGGTAGGAGAAGGGGGGAGTGATCGAGGAATGCTTCACCACAGCGGCTGCTCAGATTTTGCAGCTTGCTTCCAGAGGGAAGGTTTGAAACGACCGAGGCACAAAGCAGTCTGATGGGGTTGAGGAGGGGGCACTGTTTCTGCTGGTATCCTGCCATGTCCTCTCTCCCAGTGCTGGAGGTCAGCCCGGGATGCCTTACCCCCTTCGCGTTTGGATTCATCCCTCAGCCCCCTCAGTAGCTCCTAGGAAACCAGCCAACGTGGCCCATATACATGTAGGGACTCCTTGGAGCATGGAAGCAGCCCTACCGAGCATGACTTCAAAAAATTCCGGGTCATGACTCACCATGACTCACTCAGGTCCTCTCTTTTCACCTCTAGGTCTTGAAGGTCCCGGGAATGACGTGAGCTGTCGCCAAGGGTACCCTTGCAAATGACTAAGGTGGGCCTAGCCCAGCAGCCCTGGAATGGTGCATAATGGTTGATGTACACATGGCAGCTGAGTTAGGGCTTGGCCCACTTCCTAGACTTGCTTGCAGTTTGATGAGGCCACGTGTCTAAACGAACATCCCTGGAATGTGAAATATGAGTCATTCTGGGTCTGGGACTTAAGGCAATGCTCATGCCTCCTTCATGATGTCTTTTCTCCTAACAGCTGGAACCTGGTCATGGCAGCCACCTAGCTTCCACAGAAGACAATGACATCCCTATGGAATGGCAGAACTGTAACGTGGAAGAAACTTGGAACCCTGGGTGACGACACGGAACAGAGCCGTCCATCCCCCTGACCTGTGCTGCTCACAGCGAGATGGTTAAGTGAGAAAGAAAAAAGCTGTTTGCTTGTTTGTTTGTTTGTTTTTTAATATTTATTTATTTTTGAGAGACAGAGTGCAAGCTGGGGAGAGGCAGAGAGAGGGGGGACAGAGAACCTGAAGCTGTGCTGTCAGCACAGAGCCCAATTCGGGACTCGAACCCACAAACCGTGAGATGATGACCTGAGCTGAAGCTGGACGTTTAACCGGCTGAACCACCCAGGTGCCCTGAGAGAAGTTGTTTTTTAAACCACTGTTTCTTGTAGCAGTTCACTGTACCCTAACTAATATAATTATAGCCTTTATCAAAATAAAATCACCATCTATTCCTAGTTTTCTGAGAGTTTTTATCATAGGAGTTGTTTAATCTGATTAAATGTGGTTTTTTTTCTGTATTATGATATTTAGTGATTTTTCTCCTATAGCCCATTAATAGAGTCAGTTGCATACAGAGATTTTCCAATGTTGAAGCATCCTTGCATTATGCATGTGTATATGTGCGGTGTAGATATAAACAGACCCACACACACACACACAGACCCACACGCACACACACACACACACACAGAGTTAGATTTAGTTGACTAATATTTAATTCAGAATTTTTTCTGAAGGTAGGCCTTAAATTATTCAAGCTTTAACTGCACGTAGGAAATCACGTAAACAGAAAGGGCTTAAATATAGGGAACTGGGTGCTTATAAAGTCATTAACAGGGATGGAGAAGCAAGCTCTAGGCTGAGACTCCGGAATAGACGTTCAGAGCAGATCAGAGAGCTGTTACCACTGCCATGGATGCGGAGGGAGGACGGAGAGCTGGCCGCCAGACCTCTCC
This sequence comes from Panthera onca, assembly GCF_046562875.1. Lineage (NCBI taxonomy): Eukaryota > Metazoa > Chordata > Mammalia > Carnivora > Felidae > Panthera > Panthera onca. The sequence continues at coordinate 147,794,139 of NC_138347.1, forward strand.
TGGGGCCGCCATCCACACAGCAAGAAGCTGCTGTCACCGTCACAGCGGTCTCTTGACGCCACAAAGCTAGTGGCTGGACCCTAGAATACGAGCTAGTGACTAGTGACCTCAATGCTGCACCAGGAACGTCACCATGACCACGCTAGGCAAAGCAAGAGCAAGAGCGTAGGAAGAGGGCCTGCCCCACACTTGGCGCTTTGACATTTCGTTCAAGCACATCTAACCGGTGGAGCTTCATCACACCAAGGACGCCAGCCACGAAGGAGACTAAAAAGGGTTGTATTTCATGTTCTGGATTTTGCAGTATGGGTGGGCATACGGGGAGGCTGTTGGAATGGATAGTGAGCGTTAATTGGCAACTGTGTTGGCCCAGACGCACTAGATGACACTGCAGTAAGAATCCCCCAAATCACAATGGCTTAAAATAGCAAAGGTTTAAGTTTCCACATATGCTATCTGTCTCTCACAAGTCAGCAGGATGCCATTCTGCTCATCGTAGTCATTCAGAGACCCAGGCGGGGGGCAACTGCCATCTCACGCATTGCTGGCCGCCACGACAAAGGCGAAGAGACCCTAAGGGGTCTCAGACCAGCCATGAAATGCACCAGCCTAGAAGTAATGCACCATGGAAAATCATAAATCACTGGTCAGAATTTAAGAGCCCCCCCCCCCCCCAAGCTCAAGCGGGCTAAAAAATGCAATACCACTACACTCCCAGAAAGTTGGGGGAGGACTGGAAAATATCAGAACTACCACAATTATATCTACACAGAACTAGAAATGTCCTCTCTCCTAGTCTCCTGATACAGATTTGGAATCAAGTTTATACTAGACTCAGAAGATGAGTCAAGCAGATTTTCTTATTTTTCCATTCTCTGGAACAACTTGTATAAAATGAGAATTGAATACTCCTTGAGAGATTGGAGGAATACATTCATAAAGCCATCTGGGCCTGTGATTTTTAATGTGCAAAGGAGGAGATCTTCAAGATACTTTTTCTCAAGATATCCGTACGTCTGTTCAAGGTTCCTGCTTCTCCAGTTAATTTTTGCCTTCTATATTTTTATATACTTTTATTGTGTGTTTAAATCTCTGTTTTATTTGATTTCCTTCTTTTCACTTTGGAATTTGTTTATTTACATGTTTTCTCCCTTTCTCAGTCTTTCTAGGGGTTTGTCTATCTAATTATTTATATTGGTGAAACACTAGCTATGTTAAAATACTCTTCTGGTTTTGTTATTATTCACTATTTCACTGATTTTTATCTTTATTTATTACCTCATTTTGATTCATTTTTTCATGTTTATTTTGTTCTTTACGTTGATTCCTGAATTGAGGGGGTAGGCCACTTGGCTCTGGTCTTTATTGTTTTATGATAGACATATTTAAAGCTATAAAGTCAAAGACACACATTCTGTCATACAGTACATGAATCCGTGTGGAAATAAAATATTCTCCTTAGGCCTGATGAAGTCTTTTTTTTTTTTAATTTTTTTTAACGTTTATTCATTTTTGAGAGACAGAAAATGAGGAGGGGAGGAGCAGAGAAAGAGGGAGACACAGAATCTGAAGCAGGCTCCAGGCTCCGAGCTGTCAGCACAGAACCCAATGCGGGGCTCAGACTCGTGAACGGCAAGATCATGACCTGAGCCCAAGTCGGACGCTTAACCGACTGAGCCGCCCAGGCGATCCCTGATGAAGTATTTTGTATGTCTGTATCCTTTGCCTCTGATATTCCATTTCTTGGGATCTGTCCCACAAATATGATTGTACAGTGGGTGAAGCTACATATACGGGCTATTTCTTATACCTCCTATTCATAATAGTGGAAACACCCTAAGCGTCCACCATTCAGAGAACTGTGTTTGTTTCCTGTGGCTGCTGTAACAAATGACCACATACCTGGTGGCTTAAAAGAATGCAAGTTTCTTCCTTCACAGTCCTTGAAGCCAGAAGACTGAAATCAATATCACTGGTCTGAAATCAAGTGTCAGCAAGGCTGTACTTCCTGTGGAGGCTCCAGAAGAGAACCCGGGCCTGGCGTCTTCCAGCTTCTGAATGACTGCTGGTATTTGCTGGCCTGTGGCTGCAACACTCCAATCCCTGCCTCTGTTTTCACATCACCTCCTCCTCTGTTGGTGTCAAATTTCTGTCTGCCTTTGTCTTAGAAGGACACTTGAGATTCATTTAGGGCCCACCTAGATCATCTAGGGTAATAACCCCATCTCAAGATCCCCAACTCAGTCGCCTCTGCAAAGACTTTTTTTTTTTTTTCAAATAAGAGAACATTTACAGGTTCCAGGGATTAGGATACGGACATTTGGGGGGGGAGGGGCATTATTCAGTCTACTATAGGAATAATAAAATAAATCACAGGATATACCTATCCCTACAATGAAATATTTTGCCATCATTAAGAAGAATGAGATATATATTCTCTATATGTTAATAACTCTATATATTAATATGAAAACATGTCAAAGGAGCACTGTTAAGAGATTAAAAAGTGCATTGCTGAACAAGAAGTATAGTATTATCCTACACCATAATTTACATATATTATACACGGGCCTAAAATATATTTCTGAATGCATACTGAAAATTAGCAATAATTACCTCTGAGGAATACAGTTGGGGATGGGTCAGGAAGATGAGAGAATTTACTCTTCTTTTATAGTTTTCTATATTGTTTAGATTTTTTTTAAAAGTCATGGACGGATTATTTTTATAATCTTAATAACTGTAAATATCCCCTAGCCCATGTGCCCCGAGTGCCCTGGCCCTGCCATGCAGGACTCTTTGCCCTCCCCAGCAAGCCTGTCTTACAGCAGAAGCAGAATCATTTCCCCATGCTCTGGGAGGGTCTGTAGTTTTCTTCGTGGGCCACGTGTTGTTGGCCCTCCGGTGATAAGTCATAATGGGAACAGAGAGAGGTGATGAATCAGCTTTCAGAGTGAGCAAACACACGAGATAGTCAGTGAACCAGCACACAGACCTTCAAATCCACATTCACTTCAGGCCGTTTCTTTCAACAGCTGGAGAAACGGAAGCGGGTGACTTAACCTCTCAGGGGTCCTTACCTATAAAATGAGGAAATACCATGGTTTCCCTCAGAGGGCTGCAGTGGGGCCTTAATGCGGCGATGAACTTCTTTTCTTTTGATTAAGTTCTTCTGTCGAATATTTATTTCTTTTATTTCTGAGAGCGAGAGAGAGCACGTGCACACATGAGAGGGGGAGGGGCAGAGAAAGAGAGAGACAGAGGATCGGAAGCCAGATCCACGCTGATAGCAGAGAGCCCCAGGTGGGGCTTAAACTCACGAACCGTGAGATTATGACCTGGGCCAAAGTCAGATGCTTAACCGACTGAGCCACACAGGTGCCCTGAGACAATGCATTTCTATGCAAAGTGCTTAGTATGAGCTAAGTTGCAATCTGCCCAGGTATAAATGAATGCACTGGTGAAATTCAAGGTGGTGATAGCAGGGATGATTTACATGTAAAATCAGATTTGAAATAGCCAAGTGCATTGCAATCAAATGAGCCCTGCACCACACGAGGAGTTCTGGGTTCCAGTACAGGGGCCAGTAGGCCCCAGCTGTGTGACTACCATACAAGTCCCTTCCAGATTCTGGCTCCAAGTTTCATCAGCTGAAAAATAAAGGCACTGAACTATGACCTCGAAGGTCCCTCTGGCTCTCACATTTTATAATTCTGGGGACTTGGACACAAGATTCATGATTATGCTTGTCAATCAACATGTTACTGCAAAGTATTTATAGAAAACACTCTATTACCTTGAGGGTAAAAAATTGAATGGATTTTTTATAGACTGAATTGTGTCTGTTTTCCCAAAATTCATCTGTTAAAATCCTAACCCCCAATGTGATTGTATTTGAAGATAGGGCCTTTAAAGAAGTAATTAAAGGTAAACAAGGTCAGGGCGCCTGGGTGGCTCAGTTGGTTGAGCATCGGACTCTTGGTTTCAGCTCAGGTCATAATCTCACAGTTCATGAGTTCAAGCCCTGCATTGGGCTCTGTACTGTCCATGTGGAAGCCTGTTTGGGATTCTCTCTGTCCCTCTTTCTCTGCCTCTCCCCCACTTGTGTTGTCTTTCTCTCTCTTTCCATCAAAATAAATAAATCAACTTTAAAAAGATTAAGTTAAATAAAGCCATAAGGGTGGTGTAGGATCCAGTAGGATTGTTGTCATTGTAAGAAAAGGAAGAGAGATGACATTAATAAAATGGTGGACTAGGAAGTCTCAGCCCTCATTCTCCCACAGAAATACTTTCATGATGAAAAACTCCCAATAAACTAGTTATAGAAAGACTCTATCTCAATATAATAAAGGCCATGTATAAAAAACACACAGCTAACATTATACTCAACAGTGAAAAACTGGAAGTTTTTTCTCTAAGGTCAGGAACAAGGCAAACGTGGCTGCTGTCATCACTTCTATTCAGTGTAGTCCTAGAAGTTCTAGTCAGAGCAATTAGGCAAGAAAACGAAATAGAAGACACCCGAATAAGAAAGGAAGAAGTAAGGGGTCTTGGGTGGCTCAGTCGGTTGAGCGTCCAACTTCAGCTCAGATCATGATTTCAGAGTTCATGGGTTCAAGCCCCACTTTGGGATTTGTGCTGACAGCGTGGAGCCTGCTTGGGACTCTCCGTCTCCCTCTTTCTCCCTTCTCTCTGCCCCTCCCCCACTTGTGTGCGTGCGCTCTCTCTCTCTCTCTCTCAAAAATAAATAAATATTTTTAAAAATTTTTAGAAAAAAGAAAGGAAGAAGTAAAATGATCTCTTCACAAATGACATAATCTTCTGTGTAGACAACCCTAAAGATCACACACACACACACACACACACACACACACACACACACAAACTGTTAGAACTTATCAACAAGTTCAATAAAGTGGCAGGATAGAAAATCAACATACAAAAGTCACTTGCAGTTTTCTCACACTAACAATGAACAATCCAAAAAAGAAGTTAAGAAAACAATTTCATTTAAGATACTTGGAAATAGGGGTGCCTGGGTGATCAGAAGGTTGAATGTCCGACTTTGGCTCAGGTCATGATCTCGCAGTTCGTGGGTTCGAGCCTTGAGTTGGGCTCTCTGCGATCAGCACAGAGCCAGCTTTGGATCCTCTGTCTCCCTCTCTCTCTACTCTTCTCCTACTCATGCCCGTGCTCTCTCTCTCTCTCTCTCTCTCTCAAAAATAAGTAAACATTAAAAAAATACTTGGAAATAAATTTACCCAAGGAAATGAAAAACTGATATGCTGAAAACCATAAGACATTGATAAAAGAAATTAAAGAAGACACAAATAAGTGGAAAGACGTCACATGCTCATAGCTTGGAAGATTCAGTATTATTAAACTCTCTGTACTATCCAATGTGATCTGTAGAATTCAGTGCTATTATCAACAAAATTCCAATGACATCTTTTACAGAAACAGAAAAAATAATCCTATGATTCATATGGAAACACAAAAGATCCCAAATAGCCAAAATAATCATGACAAAGAACAAAGTTGGAGGTATCACACTTTCTGATTTCAAAATATATTACAAAGCTACAGAAATTAAAATGGTATGGTACTGGCATAAAAACAGACACACACACACAAAAGACTACACAATGGGAAAAAGTCTCTTCAACAAATGGTGCTGGACAGCTACATACAAAAAAATGAAACCAGACCACTTTCTAATGCCATACACAAAAATAAACTCAAAATGGATTAAAGACCTAAATGTGAGACTTGAAATCATAAAATTCCTAGAAGAAAATATAGACAGTAATTTCTTTGACATCAGCCATAGAAATACTTTTCTAGATATGTCTCCTCTGGCAAGGGAAACAAAAGCAAAATTAGACTTTTGGGACCACACCAAAATAAAAGCGTCTGCACAGCAAAGGAAACCATCCACAAAACAAAAAGGCAACCTACTGAATGGGAAAAGGTATTTGCAACTGACACATATGATAAGGGGTTAATATCCAAAATAAAGAATTTATACAACTCAACACCAAAAAAACCCAAATAATTCAGTTAAAAAATGGGCAGATAATCTGAATACACATTTTTCTAAAGAAGACATCCAGATGGCCAACAGACATATGAAAAGATGCTCAGCATCACTCATCATCAGAGAAATGCAAATTAAAACCACAATGAGATATCACTTCACACCTGTCAGGGCTGCTAAAATCAAAAGCACAAGAAATAACCAGCTTTGGTAAGGATGTGGAAGAAAAGGAACCCTCATGCACTTTGGTGGGATTGCAAATTGGTATAGCCACTGTGGAAAAACCAGGATGGAGATTCCTCAAAGAGAATTACCACATGGTCCGGTAACTCCACTACTGAGTATTTATCCAAAGGAAACAAAAACACTAATTTGAAAAGATAATGCAGCCTTGTGTTTATGGTATTATTTGTAATAGCCAAGATATAGAAGCAACCCAAGTGTCCATCAATTGTATATATATTCCAATACATATGGGGAATGTATGTATAATAACCTATTACTCAGCCATAAAAAAGAATGAGGTCTTGCCATTTGCAGCAACATGGATGGATCTAGCATAATGCTAAGTGAACTAAGTCAGACAGAGAAAGACAAGTGCCATATGATTTCACTCGTGTGGGATTTAAGACATAAAAGAAAAAACAGACAAAAAACTATATTTCTAAATACAGGAACAAACTGGTGGTTGCCAGGGGGAGGTGGTAAATAAACAAATAAATAAATAGGATTGAGAGTATACTTCACTTAAAAAAAAAAAAAAAAAAAAGACATACAGAACAATGGAACAGAATAGAGATCCCAGAAATCAACTCACACATATACAGTGAACTAATCTTCAACAGAGGTGCTAAGAATACACAGTAGGGAAAGAATGGGCTCTTCAGCAAACGGTGTTGGGAAAACTGGATATCCACAGGCAAATGTGTGAAATTGGACCCTTGTTTTACACCGTACACAAAAATCAACTCAAATGGATTAAAGACTTACACATAAGACCCGAAACTGTAAAACTCCTAAAAGAAAACAGGGGGAGAGCTTCTTGACATTGGTCTTGGCAATGATTTCTTGAATATGACGCCAAAAACACAGGCAGCAAAAACAAAAATAGACAAGTGGAACTACATCAAACTAAAAAGCTTTCGTAGGGCAAAGAAAACAAAGAATGAAAAGGCAACCTGTGGAATTGTAGAAAGTATTTGCAAACCATATACCTTTATGAGGCAAATACCCAAAATACATAAGGAACTCCTAAGACTCAGTATCAAAAACACAAATAACCGATTACAAAATGGGCAAAGCACTTGAATGGTCATCGTTGCAAAGCAGACATACAAATGGCCAACAGGCATATGAAAAGGCGCTCACTATGACAAAGCATGAGGGAAATGCAAATCAAAACCACAATGATATTACCTCACACCTGTTAGAATAGCTATTATCAAAAAGACAAACGAGACCAAGTATTGGCCAGGATGTAAAGAAAAGAGAACCCTTGTGCATTGTTGGTGGGAATGTAAACTCACACAGCCATTGTGGAAAATAGTATGGAAATTCCTCAAAAAATTAAAAACAGAACGACCATATGATCCAGGAATCCTACTACTGGGTATATATCCAGAATACTGAAATCAGGTCTCAAAGAGATATCTGCACTCCCATGTGCATTACATTATTATTCACAATAGTCAAGATATGGAAACAACCTAAATGTTTATGGACACATGAATGGAGAAAGAAAATGTGGTATATACATAGAATGAAATATTATTCAGCCTTAAAAAAGAAGGAAATCCTGCCCTATGCAACAATATGGAGGAACCCGATGGACATTATGTCAAGTGGAATAGGCCAGTCACAAAAGGACAAATATTGCATGACTCCACTTACATGAATTATATAATAGACTCACAGAAGCAGAAAGGAAAACGATGGTTTCCAGGGGCTAAGGGAGGGAGGAAATGGGATGTTGTTGTTCAATGAGTATAAATTTCAGTTCCACAAGGTAAGTTCTAGAGAGCTACGTACAACATTGTGCCTATAGTTGATGATGTTTTGCACTTTGTTAAGAGGGTAGATCTCACGTTAAGTGTTTTTACCACAAAAAAACAAATAGACACAACATAAAGAGACAGAGACCAGGATGTGTGTGCACAGAGGAAAGGCCATGTGAAGACACAGGGAGAAGGGGGCCATCCATAAGCCAAGGGGAGAGGCCTCAGGAGAAACCAAACCCGCCAACGCCTTGATTTTGAACTTCCAGCCTCCAGAACTGTCAGAAAGTAAATTTCTGTTGTTTAAGTGTCCCACTCTGTGGTATTTTGTTATGGTAGTCTCAACAGACTAATGTGGGATTTAAAAGCCAATTATGGTAGGAGCCTCATTTGGGAATGTTCAAGAGATTTCATAGACTAGTTAACATTGAAAGGGCTCTTCCTGGCATCATAAAAGCCAAAGACAGATGTTATCTCTTATCAGTTTTGGTAATTAGGATAGATTGTCTAACTACGGTGCAATTTTTGACAGTCTTGGGTTTTAATTCTCCCAATTTTGAAAATGTCAAAATTAAATTTTGAGGCAGAATCAAAATAGCGTAATGAAATAGTATGCTTTGGAGCACACTGGACCAGGATGAAGCTGTTTACCAGCGGATGACCCTTGGCCAGTTTCTTAATCTGTCTGTCCACATCTGAGTATTCTGATGCCTAACTCATTGGGTTAGTAAGGGAGTTAAATGACAGATGATAGGGGGGTACTTGGCTGGCTCAGTTGGAAGAGTGTGTTGCTCTTGATGTTGGGGTCGTGAGTTCAAGCCCCACACTGGGGGTAGAGATTACTTAAGTAAATAAACTTAAAAAAAAAAAAAGGCAGACAGGGGTGCCTGGGTGGCTCAGTCAGTTAAGTGTCCGACTTCGGCTCAGATCATGATCTCGCGGTTCGTGAGTTTGAGCCCCACGTCGGGCTCTGTGCTGACGGCTCAGAGCCTGGAGCCTGCTTCAGATTCTGTGTCTCCCTCTTTCTTTGCTGTGCCCCCACTCCTGCTCTGTATCTTTCTCTCTCAAAAATAAACAAACAGTTAAAAAAAAAAAAAAAAAAAAGGCCGACTGTAGAGACCTGGCAATCACATGGTACATGCTTGGTAGCTATTCCATTCATTTGACAATGAAAAGTCATTACTGTTGCTTTCCTTGAAAACCTCATTACTTTGGAAAGAAAAGAATATTTTCTTTCCTTTTTTTTTTTTTAACGTTTATTTATTTTTGAGACAATGTGAGAGACAGAGTGCAAGAAGCGGAGGGGCAGACGGAGGGAGACACAGAATCCGAAGCAGGCTCCAGGCTCCCAGCTGTCAGCCCAGAGCCCGACGCGGGGCTCGAACTCACGGACCGTGAGATCATGACCTGAGCGAAAGTCGGACGCTTAACCGACAGAGCCACTCAGGCGCCCCGAAAAGAATATTTTCTAATGAAATATTTCCTAGAAAACTCTTCAGTTCAGTGTTTCGCCCATCAAGGGGTCTGAATTTCCACTGGAAGCCGGAAAGGACACTGATAATAGCATCCATTTATTGAGCTCTGACTTAGGTGCCAAACACCTATGAGTTTTTTATGCACTATTTCGTTTAAGCTTCAAGATATCCTAAGAGGCAAATACTGTTATTATTCCCATTTTAAAGATGAGGGAAATGATGCTTAAATAATGTATCCAGGGTGATTTAGCAAGCGGCAGAGCTGGGATCCAAAACTAGTCTGTGTGAGTCCCAAGTTCTGGCTCTTACTGCCCTGCCTTACTGCCTCCACGCATTGGCTGGACTGCACAAAGCACTGGAAAGTGCATAAGCTAGAGCTGGGGAGACCTCAGTCTTAAACTTGGCTCTGCCAAAAAGAAGCTGTGTGACGTCAAATAAGTCATTTGGCTTCTGAGCCTCCATTTATCATTTGTTAAACAAAGAATTTAGATCGAACAGCCTCTGATTCTCTTGGCTTTAACATGCTATCGTGGCGGGTGAATTTGGAACAATTCCATTCATTGTATCACTAAGCTTAAAGTAATAAGTGATTATAAACTCCTAAAAGAAAACTATAGCTATTAAGCAATTGTGGTAAAGAAGTTTGATGCCAATACTTCAGAAATTTGCTTCACACATGGACCGAGGCACCAGTAGATGGGCAATGGGAATAAAGACCAGATTGAGTGTCTGTGGTCCCAGACAAGGATTCATTCTCACTCTGCTTCGGTTTACTTTTTGGCTGAGTAAAGATCATGCTAATATCTACCTGTGTCAGTTCATCTTAGGGACACTCCTTCAGGTGTTAAAGAGAGAGAGAGAGAGAGAGAGAGACCCCTGGCTGACTCAGAACATGTGACTCTTGATCCTGGGGTTGTGAGTTCGAGCCCCATGTTGGGTGTAGAGATTACTAAAAAAATAAATAAATAAAAAGTTGAGAGAGAGAGAGAAGACAGGAAACAACATTGGGAAGAAGTTAATTAAAATGCAAGACACTATCTTTGAAGAGGGCTTTTTCATCCCTGACACTGGACATCAGTGACAGAATTTCCTGTCTGGTCCACTGTGTTAACTAAACAAAAGAGAATTTTAAAAAATGATGCTTTCTGGATGATCACATTGGAAATAACTGAACATAAAGCAAAAATTTTTAAGAATGATGTTTCCTATAGGATCACATTGCAAATAAATAAATATAAAACAAAACCAAAGGAAACCACAATTTCAAAAAACTGAGGAGTGAAAAGTGTTGAACAAGATGAAAAAAAAAATTTTTCAAATTGTGGATATGAGAAAAAAAAAAAAAAAAAAAAAATAAGGGCCCCCAGGGAGAAAAGGGGAAAGTGAGAGGAAGAAGAAGCATGGGGGAGAAATGGGGAAATAAAAAAAGAGAGAAAAGGTAATTTCCATCAAGAACAGTCCTAAGCCAGTCTTGATTTTTGGGGGTGTGAAAACATCACCACATTCCAATTTGAGAACATCACTCTCAAAATTCTATTTCACTGAATTCCAAAAACTGAACCCTCCAAAACCCACCATAGTTTGAGAAACTGGGAAACATCCTTTAGCAAAGTCTAAAGGTTTTTTCCCATTCTGCCACTAGGGGGTAGTACATTCCATTCAATTCAACAGCATGTAGTGCCGGTTATCAAGGGCAGGTTCCCCGAGAGGCTACTCTGTGAATAAGGCGCCATTCTTTATTTTCAAGCATACCTGATAATATACTCACGCAAATAATTATCACTCAAGAAGACATGAGTTGTGGAGTTGCATTTGAGCTGAATCTTTAAGGCTGGGTGGGAATTCATGATAAGCAGAGATGTGTGGTAGGAGGAGGGGTCTAAAGAAAGGAGTACATTTGGAGGGAAAGATGGGAGACAGAGGTCAATTAAGCTTCTTAAAGTTGGAACAGAAGGCATTTTCTCAACTCTCTCTTTCATCCATTCAACATCCACAGACCACTTCATGGGGATCAGTATCATAGGTAAATAACTGAACTAAGTTATGAAAAAAGATTCAACACAATTTTTTAATGCAAGTATAAAAGTTATTAACAAGTGGTTCTTTTCGGTGGGATTGCTGACTGCAATCTTTTATCCTAGGCTCCAGACCCAGTGCAAACCCCAGCACAGGGCTTGAACTCAAGACCCTGAGATCAAGACCTAGGCTGAGCTTAAGAGTCGGATGCTTAACCGACTGAGCCACTGAAGCCCCCAGTTTCCTTTCTTAATTCTTTTTGAAAAATGTTTTCATGTTTATTTATTTTTAAGACAGAGAGAGACAGAGCATGAGTGGGACAGAGAGAGAGGGAGACACAGAATCTGAAGCAGACTCCACTCTGTCAGCACAGAGCCTGATGTGGGGCTCAAACCCAGGAACTGGGAGATCATGACCTGAGCCGAAGTCGGACGCTTAACCAACTGAACCACCCAGGCACCCTTCCTTTCTTATTCTTTTTTATTTGACTATAAAATGGGATTCACAATTATAGATCTTTGGCTATGGTCGCAAGGGCCTCAGATTCTGACAGTTGGTTCTAGATATTTGGATCAAACATAAACCCCAAAGTCATGTAATGATTTCCCTTTAAATTCCACTCACTCTGCTTTGTAAAAGCAGAGTTAATGAGCCTATCACACTAAACACCAGAAATCTGGATGCCTACTTCACTTTTAGGACACAACTGGCTCTCATAGTGAATTTTTATAGTTTTTGAAGTATTTGGATTTTATCTCATGTTCTTTTTGTTTTTTACAGCTTTATAGAGGTATAATTTATATACCATGAAATTCACCCATTGTAAATATACTGTTCACTGGTTTTTAGTGAACTTACAAAGTTGTGCAATCATCACATTCACATTTTAGAACACCCCCTTCCCCAGTTCCCGTGAGCCCATTTGCAGACAATCCCCTTTCTCATATCCAGCCATAGGCAACCACTGATTTACTTTCTATCTCCCTAAATTGCCTTTTCTGGACACTTTATGGAAATGGGATCATACTGTCTATAGTTTTTTTGCATAGGCTTTTTTCCCACTTAGCATAGTGTTTCCAAGATTCATCCATGTGGCACACATATCATACTTCTCTACTGCTGAATAGAACGCATTGTGTGGACATACTACATTTTGTTTATCAGTTCGCTGTTGATGGACATTTGGATTGTTTCCCAAAGTTTTTTTTAAGATTTTATTTGTAAGTAATCTCTACACGACGTGGGGCTCAAACCCACAACCCCGAGATCAAGAGCCACATGCTCTTCCCACTGAGCCAAATAATACTTATAATAATAATGCAGCCCAAAGTAACTGTGCACAAGTTTCTGTTATGTGAGAGACGAAATGCATTGGGCAATTAAGGAGATGATTTCCGTCAGGCTATTGCCATAGGGAGAACATTGATTAGTGAGAAACATCTCCAAGAAAAGGAAGGGGCTCTGGGATTTCATAGAGGCAGATAAACAAGGGAGTCATCTCCTGGTCTTGTGAGATTCTTTAGGAGGGTTGGACGGAACTAAGCAGAGGCAGGGAGCAAAGGCCATAAGCCTTTCTCAGAATACAAAAGGATGGAGGGATTTCTCAAAGTTGCTGCTTTCCAGGAGCACAGGACTCACATAAAGCCCAAATTATTGGTGACGATGTGTGTAATCATTTTTCTTGGGTAGATTCCTAGGGAGAACTGCTAAGTTACGTTTAACATTTTTAGAAACTGTTTTCCAGAAGAGCTGCACCATTTTACGCCCCCAATAATAAAGTAAGAGGGTTCCAGTTCCTCCACATCCTCACCAGTGCTCGGTAATTTCTTTCTTTTCGATGATGGCTAGTGGATGTGAAGCGGAATCTCACTGTGGTTTTGATTTGTCTTTCCCTAACGATAAATGGTATTGAACACCTTTACGTAGAATTATCAGCCATTTGTACATATTGGTGAAATGTCCCATCAATTGCTTCAAATTGCCTATTTTTTAATTGGGTTTTAGTTGAGTCTTTGTACTATTAAGTTGTAAGAGTTTTTAGTATATTCTGTATATAAACCCTTTATCAGATATACGATTTGCAAATATTTTCACCCAGTCTGTATACCTTGTTTTTCTATCTTGTTAACAGTATATTTTGAAGGGCAAAAAATTTTAATTTTAGTGAAGTTCAGTTTATCCATTTTTTTCTTTGACTACAGTACTTTTGATATCCTAAGAACTCTGTCTAACTCAAGGCCATAAAGCCTTTCTATTTTATTCAGGAAATTCTATAGTTTGGGCTCTTAAATTTAAGCCTATGACTAATTTCGAGTTAATTTTCGTGTGTGGTATGAGGCGAGTTTGCTGGCTTGTTTGCTTTTGCATATAGATACCCAGTTGTCCCTGCATCGTTTTCTAAAAAGACTATCCTTTTCTCATTAAACTGTCTTAGAACCTCTGTTTAAAGTCAATGGAACATAAATGTGAGGGTTTACCTCTGTGCTCTCAATCCTACATCCTTCCTGTACATGTCTGCCCTTATTCTGTTACCCTAACCGGCATAACACCTTATGGGGCATTGTCATGATGCTCTAATAGTGAGTTTTGAAATTGAGCAATATGGATCCCCCAATGTTGTTATTCTTTTCCAAGACTGTTTTGGCTCTGCAAAGTTAGTTGTACTTCCATATAAATTTTGTGAGCAGCTCATCCATTTCTACAGAAAAAAAAAAAAAAAAAAAAGCCCGCTGGGATTTGGGTAAGAATTGTGTTGAATTAAATCAATTTTGGGGAAATTGCCATCTTAACAATATGGAGTCTTTCAACCCATAAACATATAATGTCTATTTATTCATTTTGCCTTTAACTTCTTTCAGCAATATTCTGTTGTTTTCAGCGTATATATCTGTCACTCCCTTTAATACATTTATTTCTAAGCATTTTGTTCCTTTTGATTTTACTATAAATTGAATTGTTTTCATCTCATCTTTATTTTTTCTAAGTTTATTTATTTATTTTGAGAGAGATAGAGTGAGAGTGGGGTAGGGGCAGAGAGATTGGGGAGAGAGAGAATCCCAAGCAGGCTCTGCATTGATAGCATAGATGTGGGGCTCGAACTCACAAACCAGGAGATCATGACCCAAGCCGAGATCAAGAGTCAGATGTTTCACTGACTGAGCCACCCAGGCACCCCTTAATTTCATCTTTAGACAGTTAGTTGCCAGAATATGGAAATATAATTAACTTTGTATAATAATGCTCTTGTGTCCTATGACATTACTAAAGTAATTTATCAGTTCTAGATTTTTCTTTGTGGGTTACTTAGGGTTTTCTACATAAAGGATTATGTCATCTGTAGATAAAAAATTTACTTTTTCCTTTCTAAAATGAATGGCTCCCTTCCTCCCTTCCTTTCCCCCTTCCTTCCTTCCTTCCTTCCTTCCTTCCTTCCTTCCTTCCTGTACTGGTGAGGACCTCCAGTACAGTACTGAATAGAGGTAAAGAAGCGTAATAGTCAGGGTTTGTTCATGATTTTAGGAGGAAAGCATTAGCCCTACACCATTAAGTCTCATGTTAGCTCCTAGGTGGCTCCTAGATGCCCTTTTGCAGATCGAGAAGTGCCCTTCTATCTGGTTTGTTGAAGGTTTTTATCATTACTTGGTACGGGATTTCTCTGCCTCTGTGGAGATCATCATGTAGTTTTTTACTTTATTTGACTAATTAATACAGTATATCAAATTAATTGATGTTGGATTAATTCAAGCTTTCATTCTTGGAATACAAGATATACTGGTAATACACTTGGTTAGGATGTATGCTTTTTTTTTCTAATTGATGATTTGATCTGATAGCGTTTTATGAAAGATTTCGGTGTCTGTGTTCATGAGGAATATCGTGTAATTTTATTTTCTTGCGGTATCTTTGCCTGGTTTTGGTATCTGGATAATGGTGCCCTCATATGTGACTGCTCTTTGTTACTGTAGCCTAACCTATTCTAGCCTGACTGACACAGTCATAGAAAAGGATGATACTGCTTTTTATTTACAACCTCCAAGATCTAGTGTTAGGTGTTATAAGCATGTTACAGACTGTCTGGTATACGGTGTGTTATCCTTTGTATAAAGAAAAAAATAACCTATAAACATATATACATATGCATAGCATTTCTCTAGAAGAACACACAAGGAATTGAAAACAACTTGCCTTTGTGAAAGAGAAGTAAACCACTGGGAGAGTGGGAAGGAGACTTCTTTTTCTTGTTTACCCTTTCATACTTTTTGAATTTTCTACCACGTGCAGGTATTACACACACACACACACACACACACACACTTTTATTTTATAAACAAATTATTTCTATTATAAGTAAACATAGGCAGGGTGCCTGGGTGGCTCGGTTAGTTAAAAGTCCCGACTCTTGATCAGCTCATGTCATGATCTCATGATTTGTTATTGAGCCCCCCGTTGGGCTCTGCAGTGATAGCACGGAGCCCGCTTGGGATTCTCTCCCTCCTTCTCTTTCTGCCCCTCCCCTGCTTGCTCTCTCTCTCTCTCAAAATAAACAAATAAATATGAGAAAAATAAGTAAGCAGAGCCACCAAAGCAAGATGAAAGTCACAGGAACAAGCTTCTCCTGGGAAGAAGCTAACATCACACACCATCTCTGTTGCTCAACAAACACTTCTGAGGGGCGCCTGGGTGGCTCAGTCGGTTAAGCGGCCGACTTCGGCTCAGGTCACGATCTCGCGGTCCGTGAGTTCGAGCCCTGCGTCGGGCTGTGTGCTGACAGCTCAGAGCCTGGAGCCTGTTTCAGATTCTGTATCTCCCTCTCGCTGACCCTCCCCTGTTCATGCTCTGTCTCTCTCTGTCTCAAAAATAAATAAAACGTTAAAAAAAAATTAAAAAAAAATAAAAATAAAAAAATAAACACTTCTGATTACGGTTTGATTTGCCTTCGAGATTGGTCTACAGAGAGAATGTGTTATCAGACCCCTTCGTCATATATTGTTTACTTCTAAATGAATGAATGGATGGCCAGGGGTTTGTACAGTAGAGTGATTTTCGTTAATGAAAGTCAGCTCCTGAGAAAGAATGTCGTCACCTTGGGTGGGTAGGCGTTCAAGACTGAGGAGCAGAGCCCAGGCCATGGTGACCTCCCCCAGGTTATTCCGTCCCCTTTGACCTTCCAGGCGGTCAGCTTCCTCCCTCCTTCTGGTGATACCTGACTTGATACATGTTCTTTCCTTCTAACAAAACACTTGCCATAGGGGACAGCTGTCATGTTAGTAGCTACCCGAGCACCTGTATTGTATTATATTATTGTGTTGTATTGTGTTATGTTGCATGGTGTTGTATTGTTTTTTAATTAAGATATAATATACCTCCAGAAACGTACCTAAAATGCGAACTGAATGCACCCAGGTAACCACATCTGGATCAAGAAACGGAATGCTACCTCCTTGCCCCTTTGACCACTGCTGCCCCCAAGGGTGAATGCTATTCTTAATTCTGACACTATGGATTAGTTTTGCTGGTTTCTGAACTTTATACAGATATCATTATACAGAATGTACTGTTTCTAAGCTTCTCTCACTCAACATTGTTTGTTAGATTCATCCATTCTAATCCAAGTGGTAGTGTTACGTTCATCCTGATTGTTAGACAGTTTTCATCGCGTGAATTCGCAATGCTGATTATATCCATTCTACAATGCATCTGAGTGGTTTCTAATTGGGGAGCCACAAACAGTGCTGCTGTGAACATCCCAGTGTATGCTGTGGCGAGCAAATGTACGCATTTCTGCTAGGTAGACACATTGGGGCTGAAATTACAGGATCATATCACGTGCATATTTTCAGATGCAGTAGATGCTGCTTAACAATTTTCCAACTTATGCACCAGCTTTTTCCAATTTTGCACCAACTCCTGCTCTCACCGTCAGTGGATGAGAGTTCCATTGCCTGATGTTGTCAGTGTTTTCCATTTTGTTCATTCCGGTCGATGTGCTATCGTATTATTGTGTTGTCATTCTAATTTTACTCAGCACTTTTTGGACAGTCTTCCTATGTTAGGGTGACTTCCTGCATGTCCTGCCTTCCCAGGGGAGAGGTTAGGCCATCACTTCCCTGGTCTCCCCTGTAACCCAGGCTGCATTATAAGACGTCATCTCAGAAGTAGCTGCATGGAATCCATTGTGACAGCACTGGCAGAAACATGTCATCTGGAGGGACGACGTGAAGCTTCAGGCATCCACACCCCAGCATCATTGGTGGGAGCCACAGGGTCTGTGGTCAGCGAGAGGGCTGTGATGTTAATGCTGGAGCGTGGCGTCCTTTGGGGATTGTTCCTAACTTCGTGGCCTACAAGCACAACTCTTGGGTCCTACAAAGATTCTGTAAGAAACTTAATATTCTTTTTCTTTAACGTTCATTTATTTTTGAGAGAGAGAGAGAGAGACAGAGAGAGCAGGGAAGGGGCAGAAAGAGAGGGAATCTGAGGGGCGAGATCATGACCCAACCTGGAGATGGATGCTTAATGGACTGAGCTACCTAGGTGCCCTAAGAACCTTAATATTTTTAAGAATTTTTTAGGGGTGCCTGCGTGGCTCAGTTGGTTGAGCTTCTGACTTCAACTCAGGTCATGATCTTGCAGTTC
Organism: Panthera onca; assembly: GCF_046562875.1. NCBI lineage: Eukaryota > Metazoa > Chordata > Mammalia > Carnivora > Felidae > Panthera > Panthera onca. The sequence continues at coordinate 147,812,297 of NC_138347.1, forward strand.
GTGAGTCTAGCCCCACTTCAGGCTCTCCGCTGTCAGCACAGAGCCCACTTTGGATCCTCTGTCCCCCTCTCTCTACCCCTCCCTTGCTGGCACTCTCTCAAAAATAAATAAACATTTATTTAAATTTTAAAGAAATGCTCAGTGGGCAGCACATTTCTTTAAAATTTAAATAAATGTTTATTTATTTTTGAGAGATTGAGAGAGAGAGAGAGAGAGAGAGAGAGGGCACAAGCAGGGGAGGAGCACAGACAGAAGGAGACACAGAATCTGAAGCAGGCTCCAGGCTCTGAACTGTCAGCACAGAGTTCGATGAGGGGCTGGAACCCACGTACCATGAGGTCATGACCTGAGCTGAAGTTGGACACTTAACCGACTGAGCCACCCAGGTGCCCTCCCAGTGTTTTTGTTTTTTTTTTTTAAGTTATTTTAAAGTTTTAGGGTGCCTAGGTGGCTCAGTTGGTTGAGTGCCCAACTCTTGATTTCAGCTTGGGTCATGATCTCACAGTCATGAGATTAAACCTTGTGTTGGGCTCTGCTCACTGAGCATGAAGCCTGCTTAGGGTTCTCTCTCTCCCTCTCCCTCTGTCCCTTCTCCATTCGTGCGCATATGTGTGCTCTCTCTCAAAATTAATAAGCATTTTTTAAAAAGAAGTTTTTATATTAAATATAATTTATTGTCAAATTGGTCTTCATACAACACCCAGTGCTCATCCCAACAGGTGCCCTCCTCAATGCCCATCACCCCCCCCCCCCACCCCCCATCAACCCTCAGTTTATTCTCAGTTTTTAAGAGTCTCTTATGGTTTGCCTCCTTCCCTCTCTGTAACTTTCCCCCCCCCTCCCCTCCCCCATGGTCTTCTGTTAAGTTTCTCAGGATCCACAGATGAGTGAAAACATATGGTATCTTTCTCTGACTGACTTATTTCACTTAGCATAATACCCTCCAGTTCCATCCACATTGCAGCAAATGGCCAGATCTCATGCTTTCTCATTGCCAAGTATATTCCATTGTAATATTCCACTGTATTCCAAGATGTAGTAAACCACATCTTCTTTATCCATTCATGAGTTGATGGACATTTAGGCTCTTTCCATCATTTGGCTATTGTTGAAAGTGGGGTGTAAACATTGGGGTACAAGTGCCCCTATGCATCAGCACTCCTGTATCCCTTGGGTAAATTCCTAGCAGTGTTATTGCTGGGTCATAGGGTAGATCTATTTTTAATTTTTGGAGGAACCTCCACACTGTTTGCCAGAGCGGCTGCACCAGTTTGCATTCCCACCAACAGTGCAAGAGGGTTCCCGTTTCTCCACATCCTCACCAGCATCTACAGTCTCCTGATGTGTTCATTTTAGCCACTCTGACTGGCGTGAGGTGGTATCTCAGTGTGGTTTTGATTTGTATTTCCTTGATGAGGAGTGATGTTGAGCACCTTTTCATGTGTCTGTTGGCCATGTGGATGTCTTCTTTAGAAAAGTGTCTATTCATGTCTTCTGCCCATTTCTTCACTGGATTATTTGTTCTTCGGGTGTGGAGTTTGGTGAGTTCTTTATAGATTTTGGATACTAGGCCTTTATCTGATATGTCATTTGCAAATATCTTTTCCCATTCTGTCGGATGCCTTTAGTTTTGTTGATTGTTTCCTTTGCAATACAGAAGCTTTTTATTTAGACGAGGTCCCAATAGTTCATTTTTGCTTTTTTTTTTTTTTAATGTTTATTTATTTTTGAGAGAGACAGAGACAGAATGCGAGTGGGTTAGGGGCAGAGAGAGAGGGAGACACAGAATCCGAAGCAGGCTCCAGGCTCTGAGCTGTCAGCACAGAGCCCAACGCGGGGCTCGAACTCACGAGCTATGAGATCATGACCTGAGCCGAAGTCGGACGCTCAACCAACTGAGCCACCCAGGCACCCCCATTTTTGCTTTTAATTCCCTTGCCAAAAAAGAAGTTTTTAAAGTTGTCCTTATTTGAGTAATCTCTACACCCAACATGGGGATCGAACTCATGACCCCAAGACCAAGAGTCATATGCTTTTCCAACTGAGCCACCCAGGTGCCCCAAGAACCTTAACATACTTTAAGAATTTCCTTCTCTGCTTAATATAGCTTCAGGTCTGTTAATTTCAACTTAGATGGATGTAATTTCAGGGATGCCTACCATAAGGAACAGTCAGAGGAACTACTGTATATGGTTCTAGCAGAACCCTGAGTGAATATTACACCTGCTACACACACCACTGGTCACGGGAGAAAGACACAGAAAACCCTTCTACCAGTTAATATCTGCATTACATTTTGCCTAGTGAAGAAAGACAGTTCTTGGAAAATGACCACCCCCACTAATGCTCCCTTCATTTCAGAATAGGGGGTCCACAGCTGTGTGTTGCAGATGGCGAACAGCTTCCACTATTTTTAGCAGAGATCTCTCTTAAGCTGGGAAAATAGACACAGAACTAAATTCCCCACGGAGCCTGCTTCACTTCCTCAGTAACACCCTTTGATTCTGGGCCAGAGAGGCCTGCACGAGCATCCACACGGATTTGTATCAGCCCCTCTGAAAGGCTGTTGTCGTGCTCAGAGAGAACATGACTTTGGAGTATTGGGAGTCCAGCTTGATAGATGAGAGCCCTAGCCAGCGAGGAGTCATTTATTGATAAAAAGAGATGTGTGGAATAATTATGTCTGAAATCATAGAGTATGGATTGGAAGATACAGACCAAACAGTGCTGACTAAAGTGAGGACACAGGGAGGGAGAGGACAGGATTGTCTGTGAGGTTTTGTATTTGTTAATGCAGAAATGAAGCGGTGACCCAAGCTTAGGGAACACGGTTACAAAGGCCCTGAGTCAAATCATTGGAATGTGACTGAGTTCCAGAAGGAAAGAGTCTGCGAAGGGCCAGAAGGAGTCTGGGAAGCTGGAAGAGACAAGGAGGGATTCTCCCCCCAGAGACTCTAGAGGGAGGGCAGCCAGGCTCCAGCGTGGCCTCAGCCTTCTGGCCCCCACGACTGGGACAGAAAACATTTCCGTTGTTATAAGCCACCCAGTTTGTGGTCATTTGTTATGACAGCCTTGGAAAGTGAATACAAGTTCATGTCCATTCTTCTCTTTTTAAAGATCACTCACAGGGGCGCCTGGGTGGCTCAGTGGGTTAAGCGTCCGGCTTCGGTTCAGGTCATGATCTCGAGGTTCCTGAATTGGAGCCCCGCGTCAGGCTCTGTGCTGACAGCTCGGAGCCTGGAGCGTGCTTCCAATTCTGTGTCTTCCCCTCTCTCTTCCCCTCCCCTGCGTGCACTCTGTCTCTCTCTCAAAAATAAATAAACATTAAAAAAAATAATAAAGATTACTCACGTAACTATCAAGCAGAGGCCCTGGCTTTCATAACTACTAGAGTCACTGATGAATTACATGTTTGTTTTTCACTTGTAAAACAAGTGACATTGATTGTAAAGCAAGGTTTCTATCTTGTTTATGTCTTTGGTGAACTTATTTATCAATATCAAAGCAAAAAAAAACATTAGCCTGTCCTAATTAAAAAAAAAAAACACCTTAAACCTGTCAGAATGGCTAACATTAACAACTCAGGCAACAACAGATGTTGGCAAGGATGCGGAGAAAGAGGATCTCTTTTGCATTGTTGGTGGGAATGCAAGCTGCTGCAGTCACTCTGGAAAACAGTATGGAAGTTCCTCAAAAAATTAAAAATAGAACTACCCTACGACCCAGCAATTGCACTACTAGGTATTTATCCAAGGGATACAAGTATGCTGTTTCGAAGGGACACATGCAATGCACCCCCACGTTTCTAGCAGCACTATCAACAATAGCCAAAGTATGGAAAGAGCCCAAATGTCCATCGATGGGTGAACGGAGAAAGAAGATGCGGTATATACATACAATGGAGTATTACCCAGCAATCAAAAAGAATGAAATCTTGCCATTTGCAACTACGTGGATGGAACTAGAGGGTATTATGCTAGGTAAAATTAGTCAGAGAAAGGCAAAAATCATATGACTTCACTCATATGAGGACTTGAAGAGACAAAACAGATGAACATAAGAGAAGGGAAACAAAAATAATACAAAAACGGGGAAGGGGACAAACAGAAGAGACTCATAAATACGGAGAACAAACAGAGGGTTACTGGAGGGCTTGTGGGAGGGGGGATGGGCTAAATGGGTAAGGGGCACTAAGGAATCTACTCCTGAAATCATTGTTGCACTATATGCTAACTAATTTGGATGTAAATTTAAAAAAATAAAAAATAAAATTAAAAAGAAAACACCTAGAAGCAAACAAGACAAATGCTGGCAGTAATTATTATTTTGTTTGTTTTGCTTTGTTTTTTTGTTTTTAAGTAGGCTTAAAACTAACCCAGCGCGGAGCCCATCGTAGGGCTTGAACTCATGATGCTGAGATCAAGACCTGAACTGAGATCAAGAGTCGAACTTAACCAACGGAGCCACCCACATGTCCCTGGTAGTTACTAATTCTGTTTTTGTTTTTTTAAATGTTTACTTACTTTTGAGAGAGAGAGAGAGAGAGTGAACAAGCGAGGGGCAGAGAGAGGGAGACACAGAATCCAAAGCAGGCTCCAGGCTCTGAGCTGTCAGCACAAAGCCCGACGTGGGGCTCGAACTCACAGACCGTGAGATCATGACCTGAGCTGACGTCGGACGCTTAACCGACTGAACCACCCAGACTCCCCAGACACACTCTCTTTTACATGTGCATATGTAAATATGGGAGGTCTTGATGTCAAATGTATTTCTAACTGTGGGTTCTAATCAAAAAGAGACTTTTATTGAGAGTCACTATACCAAGCAATTCAAACACAACATGGCCAAATCAGAAATCTTTATTTCATTAACTTTTTTTTTTTTCTCTGAACTTCTAAAAAATTTCCTCCCCCATTTTCTCCATCTCAGTCAATGGTACCATCATTCAACCCAGCTGCTTAAACCAAAGACCAGAAGTCATCTTGGCTCTCTTCCCCTATCCTCTATATTCCACCCATCAGTTACAGAATAAATAATAGAGAATACATGCATCACAAGTACTGTCTGTAAGACTTGTGTTTTGGACGCGTTATACACACCCACACATGTGGTACGGACGCTGAATTGCAATATAAAATGTTTTTATCGCCTTTTCTCTGAAGGAGGAGAACGCTACAAAGAGGGTTTTTATATTTTATCCCCTTTAAGGAGCTTGGAAACATCTGGAGCTCACAGATTCTTTCTGTCCTTTTTTTGTATATTTAAATGTTTGGTACCCTCTTCGTTCTCTTGCCTTTCCTTTTCTACTGCTAAGAATCTGCTCCTGTTGTGATAAATAATTGATGGAAAGTAGGAGAAAAGAGAGAACGTGGAAAATATGGTGTCTTTAGTTTGTTTCCCTGGACGTCTAGTTGGTGTGAGTGCCCACAAGACGTCGGTTCTCCCCTGTGGATTTCCACAGCACTCCATCTATGGCACTTAACACTTTTGACCTTGTGTTTCACTTATTGAAACACATGTTTCATCCTCTCTAATTGTCCATACTCTGGTTGGGGAAGGTTCCTTCTATATTTTACCTGTGTTCCTACCCCCACCCGTCCCACCAACAGAGCCTAGCACAGTCCTTTAGAAAAAAGTCTTTTGAGTGACTGCCTAACTGTAACTTCCTTCCTTCTTTCTTTCTTTCCTTCCTTCCTTCCTTCTTTCCTTCCTTCCTCCTTCCTTTCTTCCTTCCTTCCTTCCTTCCTTCCCTTCTTCCTTTCCTCTATTCTTCCTCCCTTTATTCCTCAGGAGCAGGAAAACTATCTCTACTAACTGTGCTTTCAGCTGGAATTGGGTACAAAAGGGGCAAGACCTTTGGCACAGAGAACACCAGCCATGGAACCTGCCTTTGGATGATCCAGTAAACTGGCCTGAAGAGAACAGAAGGGTACAGTGGGCATGAGTGAGCTGACAAAAGGCAATGCTCCTTTGCTTGGGAGCAGAGTTTGTCAAGTGTCCTTGCCAACGTTCCGGAAGAAATCCCTTTATCTCCTTCCTGTGGGGAAATTTCTCTTCCAGTGAGTTTTGAATGGTTCGAACCTCCAAGGTTATTTCCAACACTCGCTTGCAAACATGAGCAATGGAATGTAATGCAGGTCCTGGGATCATGAATCACCGAAATGTGTCTGCAGAGGTCACTTATATACCTCACTGCTCATAGGGAGTAGTTTCCTCTTAGCAAGTTCAACTTGACTGCCAAGGAACCTAAGACTCACGGGAAGAGAGCCAATAAAAAATAAGGTGAAAAGGCATCACCTCACTTTCAATAACGTCCATTCCCTAAAGGGGAAAACATCGAAGGGAGAAGCCAGAGAAACCATATAGAAACATATCGTTTTTATTTGCCAGATACAGGGCATAGGGCAGCGATTACAGTGTCTTTATGTCTCACATGGCTCCAAGTGCAGCCTCCAGCAATCAACAAATGATTTTTAATAATATTAATAATGCTATATCCGAGGGCAATAAATACTGTAACACTGCCCATTAAAAGTAGCCTGTAAACCATTTCTTGAAATTGCTTTCCAGCCGGTTTCAAACATGACTCTATTAAACCGTTAAATAAAACAGAAGAGAAGATGTCATAAAATGAGAATGAAGATTATGTCAAAGAAGGTTAGAGGCTAAATTTATATAGTATCTAAATTTTCTTAAAGAAGCAAGTGATAAAATTTTACTAAGCACAACCCTTAAGTTATATAAAACTTTCTTGGGTTGGAATCACATTTTGTCCAACAGCAATTTGTTTTTCCAATGGCAATTCCTTATCTCAGGAGAGTGATGAGATAATATGAAAACATTTTTAACAGGGAAATAGAAAAATTGAAAACAACTGAGAACTAAAGTGAACTTCACCTACCAAAAAAAAAAAAAAAGGACAAAAAAAGAACCAAAATACTTCACAATTTTATAATTTCAGGGAAAGTAAATGGGTTTGTCCTATCTGAATGTATCTTTAGCTCATTGATGAAGAGAAGATTGCTGGTATTTAGAACTTTTCTATTTTTTTTAATAATGTTTTTAAAGTTTATTTACTTTGAGAGAGAGAGGGAGGGAGAGTGGGGTAGGGGAGAGACAGAGGGAAAGAGAATTCCAAGCAGTCTCCGTGCTGACACAGTGCAGAGCCCAATGTGGGGCTTGAACTCACAAACCGTGAGATCATGACCTGAGCTGAAATCAAGGGTCGGCACCCCAGAACTTTTACATTATCATGTAGTGGATATATATATTTTTTAATTTTAGAGAGAGAGACGGAGAGAGAGTGAGTGAGTGGGGGAGAGGGGCAGAAGGATAGAGAGAGAGAGAGAATCCTAAGCAGCCTCCACACTCAACACAGGGTCTGATGTTGGGCACCATCCCATGACCCTGGGATCGTGACCTGAGCCGAAATCAAGAGTTGGACGCTCAAATGACTGAGCCACCCAGGTGCCTCTGGATATAATTATTTGAAAATATAGTTTGGGCCAAGGGTGCCTGGGTGGATCAGTTGGTTGAGAGTCCAAATCTTAATCCTGGCTCGGGTCATGATCTCCCAGTTTGTGAATTCAAGCCCTGTGCTGGGCTCTGCGCTGACAGCACGGAGCCTGCTTGGGATTCTCTCTCTCCTTCTCTCCCTGTCCCTCCCCTGCCTGCTCACACACTCGCTCTCAAAATAAACAATAAACTTAAAAAAAAAAAAAAAAGATGTAGTTTGTAGAAGCCTAACTCTTGTTAAAATATTTTGGGTGGTCTTCAATTATTTAATCTGAAAGCCTTTGAATATACTGAAAGAATCCTCCCAATTCCGAAGTTAGTAACTTTTTTCAAAGTAGGCTGTACCCCCAATGTGAGGCTTGAACTCACAACCCCAAGATCATGAGTTGCATGCTCTACTGACTGAGCCAGCCAGGCATCCCTGATGTTAGTAAGTTTAATGGAATATTTAGACACGAGCTCAAGGGGAACAAACTGATACAGGAATTGCATTTCCCCGTTAGTAAGACAAACAGTGAGAATTAGGAAATATAAATGCAGCAGAAAAACGAGTCTGGAATCTTAGAATATTTCAGAATCTAGTGCAGATACAAGGGCAACAGACATCATTTTAAGAATTACTCCTCTAAAATCTTAAGGCAATCCATTTTCCGTGTGTGAAAGAAGTTCTTTCTTGCATGATATTCTTTCCTTCCCCACCACCCACACACAAAGAAAAGCAGGAAAAATAGAATAATTAAATTTTAGTTTCTTTAAATGCAAATGCCATCTAAACAGGACAATTTCTTTGGTGAATACAAAAAGAAACAAGAACACAAGATTTACTGTATCTCCAATTTTTAATTCTACTGAACAGCTGACTCAAGTTGAGTTAACATTGATAATTCCCATTTCTTCAATGTCTCTGGAGCAGAGAATTATATGTTAGCCTTCAACTTAATAGATACATGTTTGAGATTCTTATTCATAGAACAGGAAAACCAACAGGAAACATTGCCTCTGGCACACTCCCAAATGGACTCTCCATTAACACAGAATTTTATAAAATAAGATTTGTTGTTGTTGGAGGTTCATTGAAGGAAAATTCATGTCTTCACTCAAAAATAGCCCATGTAACTTCTAGTAATACCATAAAAAACAGTCACCTGAATTATTGATGCCTGTGGCCAACAGTCGTATTTAGGGGCTTATCAACTCACGATTTATGGATTTCTTAAAATATGTACTAAGATTTTACACATTGTGTGTTACTGAATATTTCCCCTATTATTTCCAATACCCTAAAACAATTTGAAATGTATATAAAAGTTCAGTTGGTTTTGTTTGTTTATGTTTGTTTATTTATTTATTCATAGAGTCATTTTGGCCCAACTTGTCAAAATTTGAAGATCTTAAAAGCTGTTTCAGGGGCGCCTGGATGGCGCAGTCGGTTAAGCGTCCGACTTCAGCCAGGTCACGATCTCGCGGTCCGTGAGTTCGAGCCCCGCGTCAGGCTCTGGGCTGATGGCTCGGAGCCTGGAGCCTGTTTCCGATTCTGTGTCTCCCTCTCTCTCTGCCCCTCCCCCGTTCATGCTCTGTCTCTCTCTGTCCCAAAAATAAATAAAAAATGTTGAAAAAAAATTAAAAAAAAAAAAAAAGCTGTTTCAATTACAAGAAGGCTTTCAAATATCTGTATTGATCTCATAAGGTTAATTTTCATCTTAACAGGAAGTCTCATTTCTTGGTACCTAAAATTAATTAACGTGAACTTATATGATGCAGTAGAATTTAAAATCTGGCAAACCATCGACACGAAGTCCTAAGGTTAAGAATTTAATTATAAGTATCTGGCACCTAAAAGGCACTTGGTGAATACTTGTCGAAGGAGTGAATAGGGTGGGGGAACACCTCCTTGCTAATAAAAGGGTGATATAATTCTGAATTGCAGCCAGCAAGCACTCTATTAGAAAATACCTAAGAATATTCAGATTCCCATTTCATTGTCAGCTGTAAATGACACCAACTTCTGTAGATAGTGTAAGAAAGAGACAAGATTCCATTAAAGCTATTCATACCATTTACGATCAGTTTCACAGGACATTTAGCCCTGAGTGAGAAGACTGGCTGTGCTCAAGACAGTAAGGCAGGAAGCCACTGTTACTGGATTTTCTTACTCTGTCTTTATTGCAAAAAAAAGAACTTAAGAATTCTTATCAAACATAAAAGTCTTCCTCTCCAAAAGTTTGAAGGTTTCCTCAGAGAAAAGTATCCAATAATTAAAGAGTCCAGTCAATTACAAACTCTGGAACGAAAGAAGAATCAACACCAAGATTTCTCAACTGGCAGAGGGTGATGATCATTACCGTGCTTTCTGAGAAAACTTCATTCCTCTGGGTCCATCCACACTGTAGGAGAGTCTTACTTGTCTCCAACACAGTACCCAATACCCAGCAGTCATTCAGTCAGCCTCAGTCAAGATACCGTATTTACCAATAGTAACAGTGTCATGGGGCACCTGGGTGGCTCAGTCTGTTGAGCGTCCGACTACGGCTCAGGTCATGATCTCGCGGTCTGTGGGTTCGAGCCCTGCGTCGGGCTCTGTGCTGACAGCTCAGAGCCTGGAGCCTGCTTCGGATTCTGTGTCTCCCTCTCTCTCTGCCCCTCCCCAGCTCATGCTCTGTCTCTCTCTGTGTCAAAAATAAATAAACATTAAAAAAGAAAATTTTAAAAATAGTAACAAATGTCAGTTTGTGAATTCCGTATCGCTGATCTTACATTTATCCACACCGTGTCAGTGTCAGAGAGTTGCTATGAGAATCAGTCTTCATCAAAATACATCAAAACAAATATAGGCTATACAGTTATTTCAAAGTCTAAGAAAAAGAAGTCATTGTATACATATATACTCATGGAGTGATAATGCTGGAAACAAGGAAGAATTTTATTTACTTATTTTCTGAGGTTTATTTATTTATTTGAGACAGAGAATCCCAAGCTGCACTGTCAGCACACAGCCAGACGGGGGGCTCGAACTCATGAACCATGAGATCATGACCTGGGCCAAAATCAAGCGTTGGATGCTTCACCTACTGAGCCACCCAGGTGCCCCCAGGAAGAATTTTAGTACTTGACCATTGGGTTTTCTCATAACTGTTACTGAACTTGTTTCATGAGAGCTGCACCATCTACACAGACAGTCTCTTCAGAAATACAGCTTGCCACACCAGAGAGAGTTTGGAGATGGAAAAGTGGGGATATACCATAAAGGTGTTTTCTAGAAAAAAATATGTTAAAACAAAATCTCACAACTCTGAAGGAATCAGACTGTCATCTGTAAAACAGGGATCAGACACCGATGTGCTTTTTTAATAAAAATATATTTTTATTAAATATAATAAATATTTAGAGAAAAATAATGTTTGGAAGAGACCTTAAGAGAATATACATCTCTTCCCTTCCCCCCCCCCCCAAAAAAAAAAGCAGAGAGAGAGAATATCCATCCATATCCCCCAACCTTCTGGCAGGAAAGTACTTATACTATCATCACAGATTTAAAAAGCAAAAAATTGGGGTGCCTGGGTGGCTCAGTCGGTTAGGTGTCCGACTTCAGCTCAGGTCACGATCTCATGGTCCGTGAGTTCGAGCCCCGCATCGGGCTGTGTGCTGACAGCTCAGAGCCTGGAGCCTGCTTCCGATTCTGTGTCTCCCTCTCTCTCTGCCCCTCCCCCGTTCATGCTCTGTCTCTCTCTGTCTCAAAAATAAATAAACGTTAAAAAAAATTTTTTTTAAAAAATAAAATAAAAATAAAAAGCAAAAAATTAAAGGTAAAGTCATAGAGACAGAAAGTAGAATACAGCTTAAAATTTTATGTTATAAAATTTACCATTTTTAAGCATACAGTCCTGTGGCATTAAGCATATCCACATTGTTGTGTGATCATCACCACCATCCACTTCCAGAACTTTCCCCATCTTCCAAAACAGAAACTGTGCCCATTAAACACTAACTCTCCATCCCTTTTGCCCCTGTTCCTGCCCCCAGTGAAGGAGGGTTAGAACAGCCTAGTCACCTGCCCAGTGACCATCTCCAGGCTTTAACAGATCTCTCCTCATTCACAGAGAAGATTTATATACCCTAGAGAAAGATTCTGCAGCTTTTAAAGGAAAGGAAGCATTGTCCCAAGGACTCAGAGAAAAAACACTGCTGGGTCAATGTTTTTATATAAGTGCCAAAAAAATTGTCCGTAAAATATCTAATATTTATGGAGTGATGTGCCAGAGATAAGAGAGTGGCACTGAGAGAGAGGTCCAGAGATTTGCAAATTGTCCTCTCTAGTCTGGCAAGGTGTGGGTCTCCATGTGTACAAGAGGGAGCCGCCAGAATCTAGGGAGAAACCAGCAGAAAGGAGTAGGTGAACGTGGCTAAAACATCGGAAGTACTGACTTATGGATGGCCCTCCAAAACGTTATGCTCTGGGGCGCCTGGGTGGCTCAGTTGGTTAAGCGTCCGACTTCGGCTCAGGTCATGATCTCACGGTCCGTGAGTTCGAGCCCCGCGTCAGGCTCTGTGCTGACAGCTCGGAGCCTGGAGCCTGCTTCAGATACTGTGTCTCCCTCTCTCTCTGCTCCTCCCCTGTTCATGCTCTGTCTCTCTCTGTCTCAAAAATAAATAAACGTTAAAAAAAAATTTTTTTTAAATAAAAAAAAAAAAAAAACAAAACGTTATGCTCTGTGAAACAGGTCAGGCATAAAAGCCCACATATTATGTGATTCTATCACATGACATGTCCAGAAAAAACAAATCTTTTGGCCCAGAAAGCAGACCAGTGGTTGCCTGGAGGGGAGACTGAAGGTTGAATGTAAATAGGCATGGGGGGTGTCTTTTAATTAATGAACTCATTTATTTATTTTCTTTTTAGTTGCTTTACTTATGAGGAGGTCTTTTTAGATGATAGAAATGGGTGGATTGTGGTGAGGTTTGCACAACTCCTGGCATTTACTGAAAATCATTGAATTGCCCACGTAACCATGGATGAATGTTACAGTAGCTAAATCATAACTCAATACAGCTGTCCAAAAACACAAATCTTAGGCAAGAAAAACAGAATAAATGGACAGAATGCCTTATCTGGAAGTTAAGATGGAGTGAAAGACCATTGCAAGAGGAATACAAAGACAAAATAAGAGATTATTAATCAACACACTGGAAAACGGTAAGGTTAAAATAAAAATTTTAGGAGCTATTGAAGAAATTATAAAGAGATAAGCTTTTGAAAATGTAATTAAACTTTTTTTTTTAATGTTTTCATTTTTATTTTTGAGACAGAAAGAAACAGAGTGTGAGCGGGGGGTGGGGGGTGGCAGAGAGAGAGGGAGACACAGAATCTGAAGCAGGCTCCAGGCTCTGTGCTGTCAACACAGAGCCCCATGCGGGGCTTGAACTCACAGACTGTGAGATCATGACCTGAGCTGAAGTCGGACACTTAACTGATTGAGCCACTCAGGTGCCCCTTAAATTTTTTTTTAATTAAGTTCACTTTGAGAGAGAGAGAAAGCACACACATGAGGATGAGCAGGAGCAGGGGCAGAGAGGACAGAGAAATTCCAAGCAGGTTTCAAGCGCTGTCAGCCCAATGTAGGGCTCGAACTCATGAACTCCGAGATCAGGACCTGAGCCGACATTAGGAGTTGGATGCTCAATGGACTGAGCCACCCAGGAGCCCCTGAAGAAATGTAATTTTAAAGAGGAAGAGAAGCAAATAGAAATTCTAAAGGAGATGTTAAAAGATACATGGAGGCATATTACAATATTTAAGAGGTTGAGCAAAAATTTATTTGTATTGGGCAGCATCCAATGCAGCAGATAGAAAGATGCTCCAAGGACTTGAACAAAACGAAAGACTTCTATAGCCAGAAGGGAGATATACTAGGCCAAAAAGCGGGTCAACTGTTGCAAAGTCACTTTCCTTTAGGGTCGGGTAGGAGTCTATCCAGCAGATGACTAGAACTAGTACCAATCTGTGATTCCTGATTGACTGGGTTGAGATTCCATTTCTGGAAGTGCTGAAACTATTAAGTCTTGGTTTGGTGACGTGGGGCTTAGCATAAGCATTTGGGGCCTGTTATCTTGTTTTATTTATTTATTTATTTATTTATTTATTTATTTATTTATTTATATTTTTGAGAGACAGAGACAGAGTGTGAGCAGGGAAGGGTCAGGGAGAGAGAAGGAGACACAGCATCCGAAGCAGGCTCCAGGCTCTGAGCTGTCAGCACAGAGCCCGACGCGGGGCTCGAACCCACGAACCGTGAGATCATGACCTGAGCCAAAGTCAGACGCTTAACTGACCGAGCCACCCAGATGCCCGTTATCTTGTTTTTAACAGAGATATGACAACAAATATGTAGGTTTTTTTTTTTTTTTTTTTTTAATTTAAAAGAAAATAGGGGCATGTGGGTGGCTCAGTTGGTTGAGCATCTGACTCTTGGTTTGGGCTCAGGTCATGATCCCAGGGTCTTGGGATCGAGCCCCACATCAGGCTCCACACTAAGAGTGGAGCCTGCTACGATTTTGTCTCTCTCTTTATCTTTCCCCTTCTCCCCCAATCATGCACTTTTTCTCTCTCTAAAAGAAGGAAAGAAAGAAAGAAAGAAAGAAAGAAAGAAAGAAAGAAAGAAAGAAGGAACACCTTCCCCTTAATGTTAACATTGATTCTCTCTCTCTCAGTTGATTGTAAGTGGTTCTCATTTTCTCCTCTTTTCCAAATTTCTTACAATAACACAATTTTTATTATAAAGTATTATCTGTGTGCATGTTTAAAAGGTAATGAATTTGAAAATTTCAATGAAATGGACGATCTTCTAGAAAACATAAATTACCCAGACTGTTTTGAGTGCGGGAGAGAGGCAGAGGGAGAGAGAATTACCCAGATTGTTTTAAGAAGAAACCACAAAAAAAGGATAACTGAAAATATTTAAAGTTTACAATTAAAGGGACGCCTGGGTGGCGCAGTCGGTTAAGCGTCCGACTTCAGCCAGGTCACGATCTCGCGGTCCGTGAGTTCGAGCCCCGCGTCAGGCTCTGGGCTGATGGCTCGGAGCCTGGAGCCTGTTTCCGATTCTGTGTCTCCCTCTCTCTCTGCCCCTCCCCCGTTCACGCTCTGTCTCTCTCTGTCCCAAAAATAAAAATAAAAAACGTTGAAAAAAAAAAAATTTAAAGTTTACAATTAAAAATGATCTTATATTCATATTAGGTATTTTTTAACTTTGGAGAAACGGGTCATTTCCATGATACATAATGCTTCAGAGTATGGAAGAAAATGGGAAACTGTCCAATTTATGAAGATGACATAATCCTTTTACCAAACAAAGAGTGCACACAAAAGAACCATAGACCATTGGTATCACTTACAGATATCAATGGGGAAATCCTAAATAAAACTCTAGCAGATCAAATTCAAGAGGACAGTAAAAGAACAATGGATCTTGGCCAAGTAAGGACATGGGCCAGCTGTGTGTTTGAGGAGCAGGGACCCAGTGACTCCACCCCCACCATTTTCCATCTCCGAATTCAACTGCCCCCCATCATCATCTCTCACCCCAATGTTTGCAACCCTGACTAATAAGGTTCGCTTCTACCTTTCTGCCCACACTCTGATGGCAACCTTTAAAAAAAAATTTTTTTTAACGTTTATTTATTTTTGAGAGAGAGAGAGAGAGAGACAAAGCATGAATGGGGGAGGGGCAGAGAGAGAGAGGGAGACACAGAATCGGAAGCAGCCTCCAGGCTCTGAGCCGTCAGCCCAGAGCCCGACGTGGGGCTCGAACTCACGGACCTCGAGATCGTGACCTGAGCTGAAGTCAGACGCTTAACCGACTGAGCCACCCAGGCGCCCCTGATGGCAACCTTTTAAAAAGCACATTGTGTCCTCCTACTTCGTGAACCCTTTTAACCAACACTTTGCTTCCGGAATAAATGCCAACTTCTCTGCCAGGCTGTCACAGGTTGTCTTTTAGGGGAAACAGATGCTGAGATGGATAGGCATCCAGAAGATTTCCTGGGGAGTGACACTGGCAAAAGAAAACAGGGGAAGAAGCAGGATCGGGCAGGGGGAGATCTCTCACACTGACTTGACACATACCTAACAAATTTCTGCCAGCCCAACAAGGACCTTTGGAGCACAGACTGCTTTTATTATTATTATTTTTTAATGTTTATTTATTTATTTTTGAGAAAGAGACAATGAGTGCAGGGGAAGGGCAGAGAGAGAGGGAGACAGAGAATCCTAAACAAGGTCTGGGCTGACAGAGCCCTAATGCAGGGCTCATGACCTGAGTCAAAATCGAGTGTCAGATGCTTAACCACCTGAGCCACCCAGGCACCCTGAGCAAAGGTTGCCTTTAGAGCAGACCGGCATAGGGTAGAAATGGCCAGGAACTCCTAACACTTTCCTACCCAGTCATTGGCCGGGGGAATGCCCCTGAAGCAGGGATCTCAACTTAAGCGCTGAGGCAATTATCCCGAATATATAAAGAACTCCTACGAGTCAACAACAAAAGACTGTCCAGTATAAAAATGGTCAAAGGACTTGAATAGATATTTCTCCAAAGAGACACAAATGGCCAGTGGAAATGAAAAGATGGGACAGCATCATTCATTATAGAAATGCAAATCAGGGGTTCTTGGGTGGCTCAGTTGGTTGAGCGCTTGACTCAGGTCATGAACCCAGGGTCATGGGATCAAGCCCCACATTGGGCTCTGTGCTGAGCGTGAAGCCTGGTTGAGATTCTCTCTCTCTTTCCCTCTCTCTCTCTGCCTGCCCCTCTCCCCATTCATAGGCATGCTCTCTCCAAAAAAAAAAATGCAAATGCAAATGAGATACCACTCCACACCTATTGGGTGGCTGTAGTCAAAACATTGGAGGGGTGCCTGGCTGGCTCAGTCAGAAGAGCACGCGACTCTCGATTCTGGGTCCTGAGTTCCAGCCCTACATGGGGTGTAGAGATTACCAAAAAAAAAAAATAAATAAATGTTAAAACATTGGATCATAAGTACTGATGAAGATACGGAAACACTGGAACCCTTATACATTGCTGGTAGAGATGCAGAATTATACAGCCAGCGTAGAAAACAGTTTGGTGGTTTCCCAATACGTTAAGCATAAAATTACCATACGACTCAGCAATTCTGCTCCCAAATTAATATACTCAAAAGGTTTGAAAACAGGTGTTCAGAGAAAAACTTGCACACAAATATTCACAGCAGCACTATTTTACAAGGGCCAAGGAAAGAGCCCTGAAAACATGCTGAGTGAAGGAAAACCAGACACAAAAGGACACATATCCCATTTATACGAAACGTCCAGAGTAGTCCAATGCATACAGACGGAAAGTGGACTGGAGGTTGCTGGGGCTGGGGAGAAGGGGCAAAAAGGGATCAATTGCTTAATGGAGATGGGGCTTCCTTTTGCGTGGATGAAAATGTTCTGGAACTAGGTAGTGGTGAATACCGTGAATGTACTTAGGACTGCTCTAAGGGTTCTGTCACTGACGGGAAATTCTGTGTCCTGTGTATTTTGCCACAGTTTAAAAAAAATGCTGAGCCAGATTCTGAAAAGGCTGGAGACAGGAAGCTATCAGACAACTCAACCATACTTCTCCGAGCCAGGCGGTCAGCCTTTCCCTGGAGGGGGGTCTGAGGGCAACTCTGTGTCTGCCCCACGGGTTTGTGATAGTAATGCCTTCAATATATAAGAAGATTACCCCTCTCCTTATTCACTCTGACCCCGGGGACCTTCTCCCACCCATCCTCGCTGCTTCAGGGAAGGGAAGATTCAAAAGACTCCAGTCTTTATCTTTGAGTTTCCAAAAGGGAGGTCCTCCTGTCACAAATACAAAAGATACACTCACATTCTCAGCCTCTGGGGTTAACTTTTGGGTTAGACTTTTTTTTTTTTTTTAAAGCATGCAGACATCAAGCTTAAATGAAGACAAGGAATACAAATACAGCAAGAGAAAGAATGCATCAGGAGGGTCCAAGGCGTCCAAAGGCATCCAAGTACACCTTCCAGAGTCCTTGCTCAGTCACACAGGATAAGCTTCATCTCTAGACCGCAAATCACCAAGATAAGCGCAAGAGGTCTCCGTCTCGGGGAAACCAAAGGACGTGTTTACTGAGAGGTCGTTGACATCACACTGACCACTGAGCCAGACAAGGCTAAATGACCATGTAAGTCAGGTTTAGACCATCACTCAATACATTGACAATAAACAATTGAGACAGCCTGGTACGGAACCACTTTTGGGTTAGATCTTAAGGAATCCTGAGCCTGGCAGAAAAGGAGAGAGGGAGAATGGTAAAATTGTTCGCTGAAAGAATGGTATTTCTCAATTTTATTTAAAAGGGTAATGCAAGGGGTGCCTGGGTGGTTCAGTCAGTTAAGAGTCCGATTTCAGCTCAGGTCATGATCTCCCAGTTCGTGGGTTCCAGCCCCGAATTGGGCTCTGTGTTGACAGCTCAGAGCCTGGAGCCTGCTTTGGATTCTGTGTCTCCCTTTCTCTCTGCCCCTCCCCTGCTCACATGCTGTCTCTCTCTCTCTCTCAAAAATAAATAAAAATGTTAAAAAAATTTTTTAGAAAGTAATTCAGTGCAGCTTGTACATTGCAGGGAAGGGAATCTGGTTTTTAGGGCAAAAGGGAGTGAGGGACAACTGCTAGATTTGGAGGTTCTAGAGGGGAAGGGGACTGATTGTCACAGCCCGTAGGGAGGCCCCCAAGGTCTCCAGCCTTAGAAATGTCTCTGTGCAGCTGGCCTGGCAGAGACGTGAAACACAGTAGGTAGACCGAGGAGATCCCAGACAACCTCCCAGAAGTCCCTGCACCCCCACAGAAGGGCAGGAGAACAGCCACGTTTTCCCTGTGTGCCTGTGAAGGGGACAGTTTTAGCTGAAATCCAGCGGACTTCTAGAAGCCCTGCACTAAGGGACAGTACAGTGGTACCCTGCTCGAATCACCATCCCAGGACAAAACGGGTGCAGGCACATCTGAGCAGATGCCAGCTTGGACAGAAAGGAACAGAGACCCAGCTCCCTCCCCCTGCAGATGCCCCAGAGAAAGGAGGTCCCAGGACCGAGCTCAGGCAAGGCCGAGTGGCAGAGATTTACCCAGGACTCAGATCTTCTCACACCCTGATGTAATTTCTCAAAAGAAAAAGTGGATTGACTCGTAAAAAAACCAAGGTTTTATTTCTTCCATCGTGTGTGGCTTAAGATAGGGTGCCTGCCACAAAGGCAGTAAAGGTTTTTCCCATGATGGCCCCAGTCTACATTTATAGCCCCACTTTCTGCCACTTCCCACCCCACACCTAAAATTCTAGCAGCATTAGACTACCCACCCAAAGCTGAACACACCCCACGTGCTCCCATGCTTTCTTAGCATGCCCGTGACATTTTTTTAACTGGCCATATGCCTTCCATTAAGAGGTGAGAGTCTGGGTCCCCTCCTGTTGCATCTGAGCTAGTGAACCTTGGTGTCCCTGTTGTAACCAAGAGAGTTTGATGGAAGCGATATGTCATAACTTCCAAAGAAGCCAGGTCAGAAAATACCATGCAGCTTGTGCCTGGTTGTCCGGGAACCACTCGCTTCTGGAGCCCTGGGCTGCTGAGTTACAAACCCAACCGTCCTGAGGTTGCCATACCGTGAGGGAGACCAGGCCACAGGGACGAGGCCTCAGTTAGGTGCTTCTGCTGGTAGCCCCAGCCGAGGTCAGATCCAAGAGCCAGTATCGACTGCCAGCCATGTGAGGGGAGATGCTTCCAGATAATTCCAGCTCCAAGTTGTGGGGTCCCTCCCCCCCGGCCTAGAGGCCTTCCTAGTAGAGGACCCAGATATGGTGGTGCAGAGACAAGGTGTCCCCTTTATAGTCGTGCTGAATTCTTGACCCGTAGAAACTGTGAGCTTAGTGAAATGGTTGTTGTCTCAGGGCAGTTTATGGTGACGTACTAGTAACTGGAACGTACCCTTCTCCATTCTGAGGGGTCAGAGTCCCCTTCGTTGGGGACAGAGTCCCCATTCGTTGTTAATGGCCCAGCAAAAGCGTCCTCCCTACTCTGAGGAGGGAGTCCCCACTCAGCTCCAGGGTCAGAATCGATAGCCTGGTCAGACTCTACAATATCTCGGTCACACGCTGCTCTGTGTCTCCCTTGCGCAAGGCCAGCATGTGGTTCGTGCCGCGGTTAGTGGGGAGCCCTGAGCATAGTCGGAACGGAAAAGTAATTTGCTGAAAGGATCTTATTCCTCAACTTAACACGAAATAGTGATTCAACGCAGCCTCTCCCTGAAGTTCTCAGGGGAGGGAACCTCATTTTAGGAGACAAACTAGGCCCACCTTAATGTGATCCCTCTGCTTTGAAAGGCTCCAGAGTAACTCGACTGTGTCTTCCTCCTGAAATCAATTTGTAGGGGCAGATAGCCGACTATAATTCACGTCACTGAGCCTGCATTTTGTTTGTTGCAAGTTTTCAAAATAAAAGAGGTTGTATCTTTTCAGCTGATATAGTGGGTGGGGCCATGAGGTTCTCAGCAGTCTGGATGAGGCACAGAGTGGCTTTTTTATTTATATTTTTTTAAGTTTATTTATTTATTTTCAGAGAGAGAGAGAGAAGGAGAGAGAGAGAGAGAGGAGAGAGGGAGAGAAAGAATCCCAAACAGGCTCCACGCTGTCAGCACAGAGCCCAACGCGGGGCTTGAACTCACAAACCATGAGATCATGACCTGAGCCAAAACCAAGGGCTGGATGCTTAACTGACTGAGCCACCCAGGTGCCCCCAGAGTGGTTTTTGTTTGTTTGTTTGTTTTTTAATTTTTTTTAACTCTTATTCATTTTTGAGAGACAGGGAGAGACAGAGCATGAGTGGGGAAGGGGCAGAGAGAGGGAGACACAGAATGTGAAGCGGGCTCCAGGCTCTGAGCTGTCAGCACAGAGCCCCACGTGGGGATCGAACTCACAAACTGTGAAATCATGACCTGAGCCGAAGTCGGTCGCTCGACCGACTGAGCCACCCAGGCGCCCCCAGACTGGTTTTTTAAAAGGCAGTTCAGAGTATAGTTTCCATATAGCACAGGCATTCTGCCAGAGAACATTCCGATCCCCTTTGAATGCTGCCTCGACTGGGCTTCTCACAGATGCAAGGAAGCACTCGTGAGCCACTAGGAACCGGATTACACTAACGTCTATTATAAAAGTAAATTTTATAGTAGCTGTAATGGTGATTATCATCAGAGTAAACTGATAATTGAGTTTATGCTAACAGATCAATCTGCAAAAACACTGCAAGGACTGTTGGGAAAGAGGGTGAAAAAGGCAAAGCTCTGTGGACACAGCAATAGTCATCAGGAAATACAGACGAGATCAATAACGGAATGACCAGAAGCTTGGCTTTCCTCCCGAGGGAGTTCCAAACTGACAGCATTTAGCCCGAAGTCCAAACTGACAAGCAGTTTTAAAGGTGGTACTGTCCCTCCCCCACCCACCGCCCCTGCCAACTTGAAAACAGGTTTCTCATAGGGGCGCCTGGGTGGCTCAGTCGGTTAAGCGTCTGACTTCGGCTCAGGTCATGATCTCACGGTCCGTGAGTTCGAGCCCCGCGTCGGGCTGTGTGCTGACAGCTCGGAGCCTGGAGCCCGCTTCACATTCTGTGTCTCCCTCTCTCTCTTCCCTCCCCGGCTTGCACTCTGTCTGTCTGTCTGCCTCTCTCTCTCTCTCAAATAAATAAACACTAAAAAAAAAAAAAGAAAAGAAAACAGATTTCTCATAGAGTCTTCTAGAAATGACACTTGTGAGGGCTGGCTAACAAAGTGAAACCAAGCCTCCTCCTCCTCCTTCTTGCAGGGAGGGATTCGTCTGGGTGTGTACCAGGTGCGAACAGATGAAGTCTAAGAATACATGGATGTGGTTATTCAACATTTTTTAAAAAGCAGAAACTTAGCTTTACTGTTTGTCCTGAACCCACTTTCCTGCTGTCTTTTTATTTCGTAGTTATGGTATAGAATATTTTTGCATTGCAAAAACGGGGTCCTCCATGTATAAAAATACTGCTTGTTGGGGCACCTGGGTGGCTCAGGTGGTTGGTTGAGAGTCTGACTCTTGATTTCAGCTCATCATCATCTTACAATTTGTGGGACCGAGCCCCAAGTCGGGCTCTGGGCCGACAATCGGATCCCGCTTAGGATTCTCTCTCTCCCTCTCTCTCTGCCCCTCCACCACTCACACATGCCCCCCCCAACAAATAAATAAACATTAAAAAAAATACTGCTTGCTTTAAAAATTTGACACTCAGCCACGTCTGTGTTGGGTGTACCCATCTTTTGTGTATCCCCCTCCCCTAGTGGCTTTGATTTCTTACCGTTCACCTGCCAGTCCTCTCTACCCTTCCTTATCAAAACAAGAAAGGTCAGAGTTCACATCGAACTGTAAATGAAATCCATTTGCTCTAATATAATAACTCTCCCAGGCATCTGCAATTTAGACTCTCTCCCTCTCTCTTTTTTGGAAAATGAGTGACTCAGTTTCATATTAAAATAGTGTTTCTGCCACAGCAGGCAGATGGGAAAGTGATGAGGCTTGGGGGTGGGGGGTGGGGGGCGGAGACAGAGAGAGAAACAAGAGGTCGTTCTTGTAAATTGTAAATGTCGAAGACTGGCCCCAAAGTTGAACCAGTCAACCACCCATCCATCCGTTCAGCAAACCTTGGCCACACATCAACCAGGAAAAAAGAGTATTCACTCCTTTTACATGATCTCATGTGTGCCTCACAAGATCTAATTAGGGCGTAAATGCCGTTAGCCTCTCCATTTTACAGGTGAGGAAACTGAGGCACAGAGATTCAGTGACAACAGATGCACAGCTCAGGAGTTGCTGAACAGGGACCTGGACAGAAGCGGTCTGACCCTGAGTCTGCTCCTCTCACTACGGCACTGGACAGCTCCTGTCGATTTTCCTTCCTTTCCTTCCCTTTTCCTTGGTCCCAGAAATTCCACCTCCCATCTCTCTGCTCCAAACGGTCAATACTTCAAGGACCCCTCATTCTTACGCACTCCTTCCCTCTTGGACACCATGGCCGTAGCCTGGCTCTTTTCTCCACACCCCTGAACCCCATCCCACTGCCCAGCAAGCATTCCCTTGCTCTTGGGATCCTACACTGTGTACCATCTCAGACCTTCTAGGCAGCCCCATGCGGGTGAAAGGACACATGCAGCCTGGGGGCTGGGAGGAGGAGGAGGGCAAGCCCGGGAGAGGATCGGCTGAGACACACGTACTGAGCTCTGGAGCCTAAGGAAGGGTAACCTATGTGAAGGAACCAGTCTGGGGCAACAATGACACTGATCTTTCACTGCATGGATTGATGTGGGCGTAATGGTAAGGATAATTAAAACAACTGATAATCAATGCTGCCATCAGGAAATGAAAACCATTGACATTCAAAACCCATCTCATAGTACTCTCAAGATGTGTGCATCACGCTGCGTATCAATTTTACCTAAAAATAAAATCTGTAAGCAAAGTTGGACTCTAGTTAATGATGTGCATGTGGACGTGCTCAAGGATGAGGCGTTCCGAGGGCTGTAAATTGAAAATCCATTAAAACAAATAAGATAAATTGGGGCGCCTGGTGGCTCAGTTGGTTAAGCGTCAGACTTTTGATTTCAGTTCAGGTCATGATCTCATGGTCTCGAGCCCTGAGCCGGGCTCCGTACTGGCCATGGGATTCTCTCTTTCCCTTCCCACACCCTGCTTGGGATTCTCTCTTTCCCTTCCCACACCCTTGCCCCACCCCCCCACCAACTCTCTCTCTTTCTCTCAAAAAAAAACAAACAAAAAAGATAAATTGATGATTGTTTTGTGACAAAACAAATCTAGCATTTAGCAAAATGCTATCAACTACAGAATCTAGTCTGTGGATACATGGGTGTTCTTTATATAATTCTTTCAACCTTTCTGAATGTTTGCATATTTTCATAACAAAATGTTGAGACACAAATATTAGTGTGAATATGATCATAGATAACTAACAAATGGACAGTAAAACACTTTGTGTTTTGACTATAGAAAAAGTCTTTTTTTCC
This sequence comes from Panthera onca, assembly GCF_046562875.1. Taxonomy (NCBI): domain Eukaryota; kingdom Metazoa; phylum Chordata; class Mammalia; order Carnivora; family Felidae; genus Panthera; species Panthera onca. The sequence continues at coordinate 147,835,912 of NC_138347.1, forward strand.
CTAAGGGTGTATTTTTTCTGTGTTCTGACTACTTTTTTTTAATGTTTCTTTATTTATTTTTGAGAGAGAGAGAGAGGGAGAGAGGGAAAGTGTGTGTGTGAGCAGGGAAGGGGCAGAGAGAGAGGGAGACAGAGAATCCCAAGCAGGCTGCCAGCTGCCAGCACAGAACCTGATGCGGGGCTCAGACTTATGAACCACGAGATGGTGACCTGAGCCCAAGTCGGATGCTTAACCGACTGAGCCACCCGGGTGTTCCCTGAATTTTAATGGATTCCAAATTAGTAAGCATGCATCAAACAAACTTTTTGGGTAGTTTGATTATAACATTATATTCTAGACATACAGTTTCCATCTCAGGTAACATGATATCTGCTCAGGCGGATACGCTCGCTTGGCACCTTTAAAAATGTACAAGCCCTCAGAGTTCAGGATGTTAAAGGAAGACCGGAAAGAGAGACATTTCTGCAGTGAAGGTAAACGACAAGTCACGGTAAATTAAGGACATAAAAATGCAGGTGAGCCATTAAAATGATCACTGGTCTGATTACAAAAGCTACTGAGCTTAAAGTGTAGCAGATGTGATGAAACGACGAGGAAATGACTTGAAAGAGCCTATGAATGTTGAAAACACAAAGTCAATCATGAAACAGCTTAAGTAATTAAATTCCAAGGAAACACAACGTCTGATCGAAAAATGGGCAAAATACATATGAACAGAAATTTCACAGGACAAGGAATCCAAAAGGCAGCGACCCTGGGGCCATGAGGGGAGGCAGCCCAGAGGAAAAAGCCAGCACCCCGTGGGCAGCAGAGGAGAAAGAGGGGAAGAAACGGCCTAATAAGAGCTCTGGACCATTACCTTAATCAGGGCTGGAACCACTTCCTTCCAGACTTCTAAGCGAGATAATAAACGTCCTTACTGTTCAGGCAGCTTTTAGTTGGTTCTTATGTTACTTGCAGCTGGAAAACATCCCTGATCTACTGGTACTATTTTGAGGCTATTATGAAGAGTTCATTGCTGCACTTGTCTGTAACAAGTGATGGATGCAACATAAATACCATCTGGAGGGGACTCGTTCAATAAATTATGGTGCAGCCATACGATGAAATAGCACACATCTAAAAGGATGAGCCAACACAAAAAATTGCATGCATATATATGTTCCATGCATATCAATTTTAAAAACAGGACAAATTAACGTAGGGTTCTACAGGCCAAGACAGTGGGTAGTGACCGGAAGGTGCATGTGGGAATTCGGCGCGGGGGGGGTGGGGATCTGGTGGCGTCTGTAAGCTAGGTGGTGGGTGCACAGATGTAAAATGACCTTTGTGAAAACCCAATGAGCTGTATCTGTACTTCCATTATGTGTGATTTTCTGTATGTGCCTTCGACGCCAATAAAACTTATATGCACAAAGTAATGAGAGCTTTATATATGCTAATAGGGGATGATATCCAAATATGTATGTCCTAAAACAATTTAAAAACTAAGAAGTCGGGGCGCCTGGGCGGCTCAATCAGTTAAGCATCCGACCTCGGCTCAGGTCATGATCTCGCGGTTCGTGAGTTTGAGCCCCACGTCGGGCTCTGTGCTAACAGCTCAGAGCCTGGAGGCTGCTTCCTATTCTGTATCTCTCTCTCTCTCTCTCTCTCTCTCTCTCTCTCTCTCTCTGCCCCTCCCCCACTCGTACTCTGTCTCTCTCTCAAAAATAAATAAACATTAAAAAATTAAAAACAACTAAGAAGTCAATTATACATTATTATGTATAAATTATAACATTGATGATTGAATTAAAAAAAAAAAAAACAAATTACATAAGTAAATGCTGGCAAATTCCCCACATAAGTAAATGCAGGCAAGATCTGGCCTTCTCTGCACCAGTTAGCACCTCCCTGTTCCCCTTCCTGCATGGATATAGGTTAATCCAATGTGATTCCAACAAGCTCATCATCTTTGCCTCACAACCCAGTGGATGCCCAAGACAGACACTATCATTCTCAATTCCTCCCCCTTTCTTAGCATGCACACACGCTCATCTACCAAAAACATGTAGGTTTTGCCATTTATACGCATCTCAAATCTACCCGGGGCTTTCCACCTCTACCCTAGCCAAGGGCATTATTATTCTCCTGCAGCAATGATAGCCCCACTTCTTGTATCCCATTGTCCCCCATCATTCTTTCCAATTGCACCCGGAATTAATGGTCAAAAAGGCAAATTTGACTATCTTTCCCAGCTTAAATAACACTGCAATGGCCTCCTCCTGACCTTGGGACAAAGCCCAAACTTTTTGGCATGGAGTCCGAGGCCGCGCTCCCCTCTTCCCTTCACCTGGGAGCAAGCATTCTCCTGCTCTTAATCTGTCCTTCTCTCAGGACTTAATCTGTCCTGAGTTTCCCGCTAAGACCTCCCCCGGCCATCTCCTCTTTCCTTTTCACCAGGTCCTGCGAATCCTTCAGGCACCCCTTCGAGAAGGGCTTTGTGGACGCCTATGCTGAATTAGGTCCTCCTGCTCTGTCCCCTGAGCACCCGTACGTCCCCTCTCAGAACCGTCACTCATCAGACCTTATCTAATTACTTAATATCTGTTTTCCAGATAAACCGTAAGGACTGGGGGTGCAAGGATGGCGTCTGCCCTTGAACCACTGTATTCCCAGGATGCAGCCCCAGGCCTGGCACGCATCAGGAGTGCAATGAACACGTTATGTAAGTGAAATCACAAATGGGTGACGGGATGAACAAATGCTATTTATTTATTTACTTATTTATTTAAATGTTTATTTATTTTTGAGATGGTACAAATGGGGAAGGGGCAGAGAGAGGGGGGGCAGAGGATCCAAAGTGGGTTCTTGGCTGACAGCAGTGAGCCTAAGCAGTAGCACTCGAACTCACGAATGGTGAGATCACGACCTGAGCCGAAGTCAGGTGCTCAACCAACTGAGCCACCCAGATGCCCCTGGACAAATGCTTTTTAAATTATCCACAGCAGGGTGGTGCTTTGTGGGCACTACCCACGCGAAGTCCTTGGAGGAAAACCTTGAGGTCCTGTACGGCCTAAAGCCCTTTGAATGAATGCACTCTCCCCTCAATTGCCAAATTTTGCCCTTCTATATCAAAGGAAGGCACAGGTCTTGTACAGGTTGCTGGGTTTAGCAACCTAGAGAGTTAATGAGCCTACTTAGAGAGAGAGAGTAGGCAGGTAGTTGTGTTTTGTTTTGTTTTGTTTTGTTTTGTTTGTTGAGAAACAAGATGAACGATTTCTGGTCAAAAGAGATAGGAGAAAGTAAAAGAGAAGGAGAATCAAAACTGTGTGCCTCACACATGCCTGGCTGGGCCCCGATTTGGAGCAGCAGAGGGGAGAGCAAGGGTAGTGCTGGAACAAGAAAGAGGGAAGTGAGCGGGAGACAGCCAGGAGGAAACTCATAATAATCTAAGGAGAATCAGGGCAGGAACCCGGGTGCTCCTGACACCCCAAAGTGTAAACGTGGAGGGAGGCAAAGACCAAAGGAGCTGCACACAGAGAACCCTGGCCTACTCTGGAGGCCTGGATTCTCTTTTTTTAAATTTAGTTTTAGAGAGACAGCATAAGTGGGGGAGGGGCAGAGACGGGGGGCGGGGTGGGGGGGGGGGACGACAGAGGATCCAAAGCAGGCTCTGCACTGACAGGCTGACAGCAGAGAGCCCGACGCGGGGCTCGAACCCACGAACCACGAGTTCATGACCTGAGCCGAAGTTGGACGCTCAACTGACTGAGCCACCCAGGTGCCCCTGGAGGCCTGGATTCTTGATTCAGCCCTGACACGAATTTACACTGTGGCCTCCTTAGTCGAACCACTTAGGCTCCCTGGCTCTTGGTTTTCCCATTTGCAGGATGAAGGGTTTAATGTAGCCTATGCTTACTAACAGCTCAGAACTTTTGTGAAAGCAGTTGTTCAATGACAACACTTCCCTCCAAAGACAAAATGAAAGAACACTTGGAAGAATTAAACCCTCTCCTGTTAATGATCTTTACTAAGCATTTGGCAATCCTCACCTTGGGTAAATAGTTTCTTTCTTATAAGGCTCTCTAATCTCAGGTATGTTCTTATCTAGTACTAATCTCCCTATGGGATTTTGGTTGTGTTTTCAATCACAATGGCTATTTGTATAATATAAAGTGTCTTTAGGCTTTAGAAAGTTTTTTCACACTGGGCCAGACAAAAGCTCTGACAAAAGCTACATGGAAACCTGCCCAAGGGTACACAGCTCAGAAGGGGAGAGCAAAGGCTGGGGTGTGGGCTCCCTGCACAGACCAGGACTTAGCACTCATGTGGCCAACAGGCCAGTATTTCCACTTTCCTCCGTGCTTCCACAAAAGACGTGCAGACATATTATGGACTTCCAGGTGGGACAGGACAATAGGGTTTGTCAATTCTCAATTCCTTAATCCCGTTTTTATTCCTCAGCATGTTTTGCAAATATTTGAAATGTAAAAACAAAGGCCATCCATTCTCTTTACACAAGCTGTTCCAGAAGTATGCGAAATAATCAATCCTTTCAAATAAAAAGACTTCCTTTTCCCTGTATTTTTTGCCTGAATACACTGCCAGAGCACAAGTCCTGATGTTAGTCATGTATCTCGAATAACCTCAATTCACCACAGTTTATGTACTAAAAATATTTATGTATTCCCTGGTCTTGATGAGCACAATAGCAATCTTTCAAACACCTTGCAGTGGGATGTAACGAAAGCTGAACTGCAGCCCTGAATCATTTCTACTTTTTACATTCAAGTCTGCCTCTCAGTGGGCGTGCTTCAAGAGCAGAGTGACAGGACACTGCATTCCCTCCGAAGGAAGTTAGGAGTGACAACTGATCTGCTTCTTGAGGGAAGAGGCAGCTGCTGACTCTTCTTAGCACCAGGAAGGGGGTGGGGGTCCAGTTCCCCATTTAGTTCTGCAGTGGGACAGGAGGCCGGCCAAGGAGCAAGGGGTTGAGAACCACGTGTCAAAGACCAGGAAGGGCACTGGGTCTAAGTTCAGGCTCTCAGCTCCACAGCTCTGGAACTTGGAGCCTGAGCATAAACCAACAAAGGGACCGGGCCCAGGGTGAGCAAACACCAGAGGCTGAGGGCAGGGTCCTCTGAGTCAGATTGAGCACGGCGCCTGCCAGCTCACGGCACGCTACGGGGAAGATGGGGAAGTCAGCCCCCTCCATAATGAACATTAATACAATAGATCCCTCGGGATTTCTTTGCAGATTAGATTCATGGTGCATAAACTACCAGCGAACAGGAGCTGTGCCCTGTTCATGATTGTTTATTGGACACCTGGCATTCTGTGTGACACCGAATAGGTATTCGTTGAAAAATTGTTGAATGAGTGAATAAATGAATGGTGAATATAGAAGGCTTAGCACAGAACCTGACTCGTGGTAAATGTTTAATGAAAATCTGTTGATTAAATGGTTTACATAAAGAGCTTGGGACTGGCCAAAGGCACAGCATCCAGGAAATGCCAGGAAACGGTAAATATTAAAAACAACACGGGGCTGATTGGTATAAGAGCTCACCTAATATAAGGAATCCAAATGGGGGCGCCTGGGTGGCTCAGTCGGTTAAGCGTCCGACTTCAGCTCAGGTCATGATCTCACGGTCCGTGAGTTCGAGCCCCGCGGCGGGCTCTGTGCTGAGGCTCAGAGCCTGTGCTCAGAGCCTGGAGCCTGCTTCAGATTCTGTGTCTCCCTCTCTCTCTGACCCTTCCCCGTTCATGCTGTCTCTCTCTGTCTCAAAAATAAATAAACATTAAAAAAAATTAAAAAAAAAAAGGAATCCAAATGGCAGGTGAATGTACTTACTGCAGTCAATGTATTCTCTTCCCGGTAAGGCAGCCAACCTGGGAAAGCAAGATGAGCGAAAATATATAAAAATGAGAACTCTTCTCTTATTCTCAACATTAAATTCGAGAGTGGAAACCATCCCCCACACAGAACTTTGGAGCTGAGGACTGAAACTACCCGCAATAATTTCACGTTAGCATCCCACTGCCCTCTTTAGCACGCCTTTTTATTCCAGAAGACTCTGCTCAGACAAATGGATGGATTGTTCATGACAGGAACTTCCTGAGAGACCCATCAACTCTTCAGGGGAAACCATCAACAGACACTTTGGCACCTTAAGCTTCTTTGAATCCTTCACCTCAAAATCCTCACCAATCTTAGACGGTTGTATCCTGATCCTAAACCAATCCTCACCACGTCAACTTGCGGTGAAAGAACCACCATGAGCCAAAATCCCAATCCTAAATCAGTTTCAACCTTACTTTCCTCCTTCCGGCCACTGCCAAAGCTCTCTGGGCAGGTAATGCACAGTCAGCAATAAACTCAGTGTTATCTTTTTTTTTTTTTTTTAAGTTTAATTATTTATTTAATTAAGCAATCTCTATACCCAAGGTGGGGCTCAGACTCACAACCCCGAGATCTAGAGTCTCATGCTCCTTGGACTCAACCAGCCAGGCCCCCTAAGCATTATCTTTTCAATTGGTTGTGGTGGTGCTGTTTGGGAGGCAGCACTGATCAGTAGAAAAACAGAATCTATCCCTACCCTTCTGCGGGAGCCTGTTCTGTCTCTGCCCAGCAATCTTCTTGTGATTTCTCCACAAAAATTATAGTCCTGTCTCTGGAAATTCACCCAGACTCTCTTCCAGAAACCAAGAGACCATCAGCCCTGAGTCCTTATCAGCTTTATCTGATGGCAGCCCATAAAGCATGATCTAAAATGGCAGAGGCTCAGAAATCTTATGTCCTGGGGCACCTGGGTGGCTCAATTGGTTGAGCGGCTGACTTCGGCTCAGATCATGATCTCATGCCTGGTGAGTTCGAGCTGCCATGTCGGGCTCTCTGCTGACAGCTCAGAGCCTGGAGCCTGCTTCGGATTCTGTGTCTCCCTCTCTCTCTGCCCCTTCCCTGCCCATGCTCTCTTTCTCTCTGTCTCAAAATAAATAAACATTAAAAAAAAAAAAAAAAAAAAGGAATTCCTATGTTCTTCAAACAGAATCAGGAATTCTCACCATCTTTTGGGAAGAGTCATTCTGTATCTTCTGCCCCTTGGGAACAGAGCTTCTGTAGACATTCATCAATCTGTTCCACATTTGGTACAATTTCCTGAAGTTCAAAGGTAATAGAGGTGAAGGATCTTGACCTTATAGTAATAGAGGAAACGTACAGCTCAGGAAACGTCCACAGGGGTGGATCCTGGGCAGCACAGGGAAATTAAAACGTGGGAATAAGTAGGGAGAGAGAATGTGGAATAGGAAAATGAGAACAAAGACCAAAGGCAGAGAAAGGCAATGGAAAGAGACCATCTAGAGAGAAAGAAGGTGTCTGAATGGGTACACCTGCCCAAAAGGACTGGGTGAGTTCCTTCTGATTCATCTAAATGGTCATCAGTTTTTCAACTTGCTCTTTACTGCATGGAAGGGAGCCAAGATCACCCAAAGAAGATTTTTAGAAGTGGGGGAGGAGGGTGTCCCTAAGAATCTAGATAAAGCCACAAAGTTTGTTAAGTTCCTCTTCCAAACAGGCATGCTTCCCTTCCCTACATCCCTCTCACGCTGCCAGAGGCCACTTCCTTTATTCCAAGCCCCCTTAGTGCTCTACCTAACTCAGGAATGCCCCGCCTGGAGAACCTCCACCTGCCTGCAAAATTGCCTGGCCCACTCCACGTTTCTGTAAACACGTGGTCCCTGTTTAAAAACAAAACCAAACAACAAGAAAACCCTGCTAAGTTTCAGTCATCTTCAAACAATCCTGTCTGCTGAATCCTGTTCTGGGCCCACCAGAATCTTACAGAAACCCTCCTGGACCTATTTGAATCCAAGCTTCCCAGACTCAGTGATGCGGTGCCTGGAAGGAAGGTGACCCTTCCCAAGGAAGAATTCACAATCCTCCTTGGGCACTGCCCAGAGACATGAGCTCACAAGACTGCCTTAGTTGTTGCTTGCCCCTTTTTTGTTTGTATCTAGTCCTTTTGGTGTCCGCTCTGGGACATCAGACCTGGACAACATAGCTCTTTCCAGGCGAGCGGATATATTCAGCTTTCGCAGACACATCGGCGTTTAGAGATCTTTGTTTCTTACCATTTGACATTCCACAGTTTAGTTAAGTGTAAGTGATTACCTGGTTAATGGAATCAATACCAAGATATGAATGACCGATAGGGGTCTTGACATGTCAAAGGTTTTATCAAAGCATATTAGTCTATAATATATCATCGGGGCAAGCAGGAAAGAAAACTCGGTATCTGTGAAATAAGCAGAAAGGAGTAGAGTCCCGCCCCACTGGACTCCTTCCCGCAGATGACCTCCCTGCCTAGCACTGCCCCGGTGCCTCTACGCCGTCCTCATTAACACAGTCATTACCTGGACATACATTGTGATCACATGGGCTGCGAGCCAAGACAGAAATTTTGTCTTCCCAGTATCTCTTTCCCTCTCTCCCCGAATCTCTCTCTCTCTCTCTCAAACACATACACATACACAGAGTGGAGGACTCTTTATAAATACTGGTTAAATGAATAAACAAACACGTGTATTAGAACATGCATACGCCATAATCCGTGACTTGCTAAAGTGAATCAATAACACTTTTACAAATGAAAGCTGGTTTGGAGTGTAGGGGTGATGTCCCTCCTTTCCACAAGTTTGAGGGTGAGATGTATGTCCCCCCTCCCCCGCCCCCAACCAGGAAACTATAGAACCCTCCTCTTGAGAAATTAGTGTGCTCTGGAGAAAAGTCATCAGGAAACGGACATTTGGGTGTGCCTGCCAAAAGAACCTGTTTGCCACCCAGTCACCCTCTGTTGACAAGCCCTGCCAACGTATCTAGAGCTGCTTCACTCTTTTTTTTTTTTTTTTTAGTTTATTTATTTTAAGAGAGAGAGAGACAGAGAGCGAGAGAGCAGAGGAAGGGCAGAGAGAGGGAGAGACAGAATCCAAGCAGGTTCCAAGCTGTTATTGCAAAACCCAGTGTGAGGCTTAAACTCACAAACTGGGAGATCATGACCTGAGCCGAGGTCAGGAGTCAGACACTTAACTGACTGAGCCACCCAGGCACCTCTAGAGACACCTCACTCTTAAATATGAACCACATAGTACACACCGTCCAACATTGGAAAAAGCTTCCAACATGAGAGACAACGCAAGTAAGATAAAGTAAAAACAACAACAACACGTTGAAAGACAACACCCTACATTTAATATTTTCAAAGAGTTAAAAAGAATAATGAGAAAGAACTCTTGGAAGCTGAAAACAACATAGCCTTAAGAGACAAAAACAAAAACTGGGGCGCCTGGGTGGCTCAGTCAGTTAAGCATCCAACTTCAGCTCAGGTCATGATCTTGCAGACTGAGTTCGAGCCCCATGTCAGCTCTGTGCTGACAGCTCGGAGCCTGGAACCTGCTTCAGATTCTGTGTCTCCCTCTCTCTCTGCCCCTCTCCTGCTCGTGCTCTGTCTCTCTCTCACTGTCTCAAAAATAAATAAACATTAAAAAAATTAAAACAAAACAAAACAAAACAAAAAACACCAAAAAGAGTTGAAAGATAAAATCCAGAAAGTGAGCGTGGGACAGGTAAACAGAAATGAGGGATGACATATGCTACATGAGCAAAGTTTCAGAGAGAAACCACAGAGAAAATGGGAAAGAGCTACTTCTTGAAGAAATGAGACAAAAAAAAAAATTCACAGAACTGAAAAACACAGTAATTCTGATTGAAAATGCATCACTGAACTTAGAAAGGCCCATGACAGGGTTATAATCATGACATTTCAGGACACGGGGGATAAAATGAATCCTAAAACTTTCCGAGTGAGGGAAAAAAACAGGTCATATAGAAAGGAACAATGTTTGGGGGAAGGATCTGAAACAGATAAAAAGATGGAGTGGATAATCAAAGTAGAAATGAATTGCTAACTCACGTCATAGTTTGGAGGTTGAGTCCAGGGCTGGAAGGCCAGCTCAGGAATCCTTAACATCTAGTTTCCAATTCTGAGCTCAAGGGGGCCATTAAGTCTACACCCCAGCACAGGGAAGAAGGAAAAGTGAAAGTAGGCTGATTCTTCCCAGGTCACAACCTGAAATGGAAAACACAGTTTCAACTCACACTGTACTGGCCAGAGCCTGGTCCCCTGTCCAGAACCTGGTCCCCTGTCTAGAAAGCACCATAAGGAAGGCTAGGAAGTGTAATCTCCAGTGAGGCTAAAAGTCAGACGGGTCTTTACTAAAGGAAAAAGGAGGAATGGGCAGTGGAGTACAGAAAACTCTTCACCAATCAGATTCAGAATTGAACCGTTATTTCTTCAGAACATCACTGGATACCAATCACTGATGGGGCAGTGTCTTCATAATTTGGAAAGAAAATGATCTTTATGCAAGAATGTCACACTAGTTCTATATCAAAGTTAAGGTCAGAAGAAAGGCATTAAAGAGAGAAAAAGAGGGGCGCCTGGGTGGCTCAGTCAGTTAAACGGCTACTCTTGATTTCAGCTCAGGTCATGATCTCAGTTCGTGAGATTGAGCCATACGTCGGGCTCTGTGCTGACAGCATTGGAGACTGCTTGGGATTCTCTCTCTGCTTCTCTTTCTTCCCTCCCCCCCGCCAATAAATAAATAAACATCTAAAAAAATAAAGAGAGAAAAACAATTTTCTGGGAGTTACTAACTGATATGCTCTACTTAAATAAAGAGTAATCCAAGAAATAGGAGGACTTGGAATCCAAGAACAGCCTTAAAGAGCAAATATGACCAAATATGCCAGATGGCATAAAAGACACATGGCTTTGGAGGGGCACGTGGGTGACTCAGTCAGTTACGCGTCTGACTTCGGCTCAGGTCATGATCTCGCTGCTCCTGAGTTCGAGTCCTGCATCAGGCTCTGCGCCGACAGCTTGGAGCCTGGAGCCTGCTTTGGATTCTGCCTCCTCCCCTGTCCATGCTCTGTCTCTCTCTCAAATATAAAATCAAACATTTAAAAAATTAAAAAAAAAAAAGACATGGCTTTGGGAAAGAAATTGCCAGGGGAAAAAAGGGAATCAATGAATTATTTATTACATTTGCTCTTTGGGAAAAACTACTGATGGGAACATACTCAATCTAATGAAGCAAATGAGAAAAACTTTAAGAATTGGTAGAAAAAAATATGTGTTAAAAGAAAGAAGCAATTACTGGGGCGCCTGGGTGGCTCAGTCTAAGTGTCTGACTTCGGCTCAGGTCATGATCTCATGGTTTGTGAGTTCCAGCCCAGGGCTGGGCCCCATGCAGAGCTCGGAGGCTGAAGCCTGCTTTAGATTCTGTGTGTGTCTCTGTCTGTCCCTCCTTCACTCAAGCTCTCTGTCTCTCTCGCTCAAAAATAAATAAATATTAAAAAAAATTTTTTTAAAAACAATTATTAAGTTCAGGGATGGGGGGAAAAGAGTATATACGAGGATATCTGATTATAATACACTTCTTAGAGGATGGCTAATTATGCTCACCTGTCATAATAAGGCAAACTGATTACTGAATTGACCCCAAACCGTGATATAACTACGGAACAGAGAGGGTGTGGGGGAGGAAGTATGTGTGTGCTCAAGAGGTGGGGGGATAGTATTGAAGTGAATCCTCGTTTATTATTAGAAGACGTCTGAATTCTGGGGCGCCTGAGTGGCTCAGTCGGCTGAGCGTCCAACTTCGGCTCAGGTCATGATCTCGCGGTTTGTGAGTTCGAGCCCGGAGAAGGGGCTCTGTGCTGACGGCTCGGAGCCTGGAGCCTGCTTCGGATTCTGTGTCTCCTTCTCTCTCCGTCCCTCCCCGACTTGTGCTGTCTCTCTCTGTCTCTCAAAAATAAACAAATGCAATAAAAAATTTAAAAAAAAAAAAAAAGAAGACATCTGAATTCTAAAAAATCAAGAAGTTGCGGGAAACCTCATTCACAGAGAAACGCAAGGCAAAAGTACAATGAGAATGTGTTCACCTGTCAGACTGGTGAATTCCCCCAAGTGTAGCTTTTGGCACGCGTTGGCAAGGCTGTGGGGACGTACGTGTTGTCACACGTTGCTGGGAACAGCGTGAACTGGCCTGACCTCTCAAAACCACAAAGGTGTCCGTCCACTCTTTGAACCAGCACTGCCGCTTATAGGAAATTATCCTGGAGGTATCTTTATATGCACGCAAGACAACATGGGAATATTCACCGTAGCATTTTTGGTAAAGGAAATACTAGAAATAATGCAAATGTCCATCTGCTTTAAAAAAAAGAGCAAAGATGCTCTGGTTACGCAAGTGGCATAATTAATGAAATATTTCTTTTTTTTTTTTTTTTTTAATTTTTTTTTTTCAACGTTTTTTATTTATTTTTGGGACAGAGAGACAGAGCATGAATGGGGGAGGGGCAGAGAAAGAGGGAGACACAGAATCGGAAACAGGCTCCAGGCTCCGAGCCATCAGCCCAGAGCCTGACGCGGGGCTCGAACTCACGGACCGGACTGCGAGATCGTGACCTGGCTGAAGTCGGACGCTTAACCGACTGCGCCACCCAGGCGCCCCTGAAATATTTCTTTTTTATGTAATTTTAATGTTTATTTTTGAGAGAGACAGAGCACGAGCAGGGGAGGGGCAGAGAAAGAGGGAGAAGCAGGCTCCAGGCTCTGAGCTGTCAGCGCAGAGCCCAGCGCGGGGCTCGAACGCCTGATCTGTGAGATCATGACCTGAGGCCTAAGTCAGAAGATTAACCGAGTCACCCAGGAGCCCCTATTTATTTATTTTTAGTTGTATTATTGTTTTTTAGGTAGGCTCCGTGCCCAAGGTGGGGATCGAACTCACGACCTAGAGATCAAGAGCCTCACACTCTGCCAACTGAGCCAGCCAGGCACCCCTCATTTTATAATGTAATTGCAAAACATCGGAGGTGATTTGGGCATGAAATGATGCAGTTATTTCTTAGCTGAAAAGAGCAATTTGCAGAACGGTACGTAAAAAAGGTCTCCGTCAGGGCTGCTCGCCAGCGTGTCTGGAACTCTGATTCCTGGGCGGTGGTAAGTTTGCACGTTCCTGCCCCCCTTGAAACTGCCAGGTCTGTGACATGCTCTGGTCAATGAATGGGAGCGGAAATGAGAGCGGTCACCTCTGGGAGGAAGGCTGTAGGGGCCAGTGAGAAATTTGTCATCTTCCCTGCCCCTTAGCATTGCAAACATGCTGCTCCCGATGACAGAGGATCTGTTGGGGGGCCAGTGCGGGTGGGGACACTGTGACACCACCTAGGATGGCCATGGAACATGAGAGAGAAAGAAGCCGCTTCGACGTTTGGGCTGTTTATTACTGCAACACGTCCTACTTTATCTATCACGACTGATACAAGACACTCTCCCACCTTTTGTGCGGGGAAAAAAAAGGAAAGGCACAGCAAGCAAACATATCTTGTTATTTTCTTGTGTATAGACGTGCACAGAGATGACCGCGGTCGCCTGAGGAAAGCGAGTTAGGTAGGAGCTAGAAGGCTGGGAGGAGGGCGCAGGAGAGGTACTCGTTACTATGTATCTTTCGGTGTGTTTTATTCTAGAACCACGTGTAAGCACTACTTATTTAGACACAACACTTCCGTTAAAAAAGAAATAGTAATATAGGAACATTATTTAGAAATATGGAAATCAATGGATGAAGTAGCAAAGTAATTGAAAGTGGTTATTTCCGGGGCGTAAAATCTGGGAGAAGGGTTATCACTTTCCATTTAGGATCATTTAGTACAATGTCATTTAAAAACTATGTGTATTACATTGCTTTTTTTTCTTTAATTTTTTTTAACGTTTATTTATTTTTTGAGACAGAGAGAGACAGAGCATGAACGGGGGAGGGTCAGAGAGAGAGGGAGACACAGAATCTGAAGCAGGCTCCAGGCTCTGAGCTGTCAGCCCAGAGCCCGACGCCGGGCTTGAACTCATGAACCGCAAGGCTATGACCTGAGCCGAAGTCCGACGCTTAACTGATTGAGCCACCCAGGCACCCCTACGTTGCTTTTTTAAAACATTCTCTTTGCTACAACCAGAGTGATCTTTTACAAGACAAATATGACTGGGATTCTGGGGTGGTTCAGTCGGCGAAGCATCTGATTCTTGATTTCGGCTCAGGTCATGATCTCACCGTTTGTGCGATCGAGCCCTGTATTGATCGATCGGGCTCTGTGCTGACAGCACAGAGTCTGCTTGGGATTCTCTCTCGGCCCCTCCTCCACTCGCACATGTGCTCGCTCGCTCTCTCTCTCAAAAATAAATAAATAAACATTAAAAAAATAAATAAAAAATAAAAGACATGTGACTACATCACTCAGCCGAAACACTTCAATATTCTCCCACTGCCTCCAAAATAAAACCCAAAGCCCTATAATAAAACCCTACATTACCTGGCCCCTGTCCACTGGTTGGCCTCATCTGTCTTTACCTGTTGGTCTGTCCTCTGTTTACTGAATTTTCAGGTCCTCAGAGGAACCGATGGCTATTTTTCTTTTGCCTTCAAGCTTCCGTGTATGCTATTCTCTCTACCTCAGAAACTCTTTCTCCTATTTAATTTGTACTCAACCTTCACTTCAGAAATCTTTCTTCCAGAAAATCTTACTGGTGCCCTGGGTCCAGCTTGGCATGGCTCCCATCTGTTCCCAGAGCCCCCTGTCTCTTATCAGAACAATATGGGGCTGGACTCCATAGAAGATACTTGTTTCTTTATCTAACCTTCCTTTTGGACTGTGAACTTTGTTTCGTTTAGTCAACATTGTATTGTCAGTTCTGGCACATGGCAGAAGTTCAGGAAATACCTGTAGAATCAGCCAATGAACAAGGCTCAACTCTAGAAACAAATGCTAGCTGGTATTTGATTTTCACCCAAACAGAAATGGAGTAGATATCCCTGCTTTTCTCTGGTAAGGTACAATACTAAGTCTAGAAAGTTCATCTTTAAAACTCCTACGTTCTCCAAGGGATCCAAGCTAGCCGGTTCCCCAGATATAATCAATGGTAACACCCAGCGCTTGGCCAAGAACTGGGTCCTAAGGTAAAGGTAGGTTATAGCGGTGCGATGTTTAAAAGAAGGGACAGATCCTTACACTGTCCCAATCTAAGGGACTGATGAAAAGATGTAGTCGGTCAATAAAACCTGGTGCCCAGACCCCTTTGATAATTAAAAAAAAAAACCTTGATGTGAGCACATTACAACTGATATGAACACGTTAATGCTCAGCGTCTGGGGCTCTGTTTGGTTCTTGCAAGCAGCCAAGACTGCCTTTTATCCGTTATGTCTCTATTCCCCAAGTAAGTGAGATAAAAGCCCATATAAGTTTCCAGAACGAGGCATTGTTTCAGCCAAAAATCTGTAATTTCTCATCAGACTTTCAGTAGCAATCTGATAGATGGGCAATTTCATTTCAAGCCAGTTGTACCAAGAACCAATGTCACCATCGGGGACTGTACGTCGTATCATTAGGAAGCAAAGTGGTGGGGGGTGTGTATTGGGAGGACGGAGTGGATGGGATGTTTCTCCAGGGCAGACCAAGTAGAAGTCCTCCCTGGAATTAGAAGAATGAATTTAACCAATACCTGTGAAAAAGTTTGCAGTGCTCTAAAGGAACGGGAAAAAACAGAGACTTCAGACAATTTTCTAAACAGCTACATTTATGCTTTCCATTTTCAATTTCAAGTTTTCGTTACGTACAGCCAATTATTTGACATTGACTGACTTTTTAAAATGTTTATTTATCTTGAGAGAGAGAGAAAGCAGGAGCATGTGAGTGGGAGGGGGGCAGAGACAGAGAGAGGGAGGCAGAGAGATCCCGAGATCTCAAGCAAGCTACAGGCTCAGAATAGAGCCCGATGTGGGGCTCGATGCTGTGACCATGAGATCATGACCTGAGCCAAAATCAAGAGTGAGACACTCAACCAACTGAGCCACCCAGGCACCCTGACTGATGTTTTTAATATGAAATAATGTTAAGTAGAAAGGCAAGTAACAGGACGAATGTGTAAAATATTAAGAGGAGGGAAAGAAAAATACATTTGTCTATTTGTGGAAGATTCCTGGAAGGATATGCAAGTCACTGGTAACAAGCGTTTCCTCAAGGGAGGGAATTGGGGCACCTCTGGAAAAGGCAGGGAAACAATTTCACTACATACTGTTCCAATCCTTCTGGGTGTTGAACCATATGAATTCATTAATGCTTCAAAAAAGGTATTGATTAAATTAAAATAATAGGACTGAGGTTGTTAAAATAAATATGCTAAGAGGAAATGAAATGGAATAGTACAGGGCAACAGTTTATGTGCTTATTTGGAAAAATTTCAAAAATGGCAATTCTGTGTCAGACTTCAAAATAAGTAAAAATATCAATTTTTTTTTTGAGAGACAGAGAGTGCATGAGAGAGCAGAGGAGAGGGGCAGAGGAAGAGAGAGAGAGAGAGAGAGACAGAGAGACAGAGAGACAGAGAGAGAGAGAGAGAATCCCAAGCAGGCTCCAAGCCCAGGGCTCAGCACAGAGCCTGGAGCCTGCTTTGATTTTGTGTCTCCCTCTCTTTGCCCCTCCCCGGCTCGTGCTCTGTCCCTCTCAAAACAAACAAACAAAAAAACCCCAAAGTGTTTAAGTTTATTACTGTTATTATTTATTTTGATGTTTGTGTTGGCCCAGATTTGGTTGGCAGAAAATACCCCCCCCCCCTTTTTTTTTATACCATGGTCCACGGAGCCCTACAGTTTAATACGGCCTGACTACCTTTTATGATTGAAATTTTCTCCTCTCACATTTGTTTACTGTATTATAGTTTTCTGTTCCTCAAAAACACAGGCTGTTTACTGCCTCAGGGCCTTTGCACTGGCTATTCTCTTTCTGCAATGCTTTTCTATCCATCTTCCCATGACTGGCTTCTTTAATTCACTCAGGTATGCCCTCCTCAAAGAGTCTCATCTAACTTAAGGCTAATCCCTCTCTCACTTTCTCACTTCTGTCCTGTATTTTCAATCTCTCCCTCTCTACTCACTTCTACCTAGAGTATTCAACATGTTCTAACCTCTTCCACATAAACTGTTCTAGCCTTTACACATAAAACCAAACCAAAACCACAACCAAAACCAACAACAAAACTCCCACATCCTAAGATTTCTTCCTATTTCTCTTTAGTTTTGCCTTTCTCTTCCCATATGTCCCTATCCCTTATCTTCTATTGTCAGCCAAATTTCTAGAAAACATTGTCTGCACAATTTCAAGCTCCACTTTTTTTTTTTTTTTTTTTTTTTTGAGAGAGAGAGAAGAGAGGGAGCACATGAGGGGCAGAGAGAGAGAGAGAGAATCCCACTCAGTCTCTGCACTGTCAGCACAGAGCCTGATGCAGGACTCAAACTCACAAACCATGAGATCATGAACTGAGTTTAAACCAAGAGCTGGACGCTTAACTGACTGAGCCACCCAGGCACCCCTCGAGCTCCACTTCTTTGCCTTCCATTTATACTTCCACTCACTGCAAGCTGGGTTGATACTCTGTGCACAAACTGAAGAGAAACTATTCTCACCAGGGTCGCCAGCAACCAGGGTGGTAGCTAACCCATAAAATACCTTTGTGTGGACTAGGAAAGGTGCCCCTCCTTCAAGGCACTTGCTTCCATCTGTCAGAAAATGGTCATCTTAAGCATACTAATCTGCCATAGCCACAATGTCCATTGTGCTCACTGGCATGGTGCAGTGCACTACCTGCACAACCGTACCCAGGGGCTCTGCCAGCAGCCGTCTTTCTCCAGCTGTATCTTACCTTACCACTCTCAAACCTCCTTATGACCATCCCTCCTTCTTGAAATGCTGTCTTCCTTTGGCAACTGCAATACCATACTTTACGTTCTTGCAGCTCCTTATCTTCTCAGACTCCTCTGCTTTAGACTTTCTTTGCACTATTTAGTCCATTTCAGAATCCTGTCCTGGTTCGTCTTGCTTTGTTACTTGGCCCATTTGAGTGATCTCAATCACTTTCGTTCAACAAACATTTACTGAGCATCCACTCTGTGCCTGGCATTGTTCTAGGCACCGACCACTGGACTTTCCACTTATATGCTAACGAATTGCAAACGAGTCTATCTCAGACCAACGTATCCAAATGCCTCCCTGAAATCTGAACTTGAATACCAAATGGACTCCTCAAGCTTACCTTTTCTCTTTTTTGTAAAGATGTTATTTTTTAAGTAATCTTTACACCCAAGGTGGGGTTCAAACTCACAACCTCGTATCAAGAGGTGCACGTTCAAATGACTGAGCCAGCCAGGCAGCCCTCCTTAAGCTTAACTTGTCCAGAGCTCACCATCCTTCTCTCCAGATCCATTCCTCTTTCCCTGTTTTAGCAAGTGATATTCGTTCATTTGCCCAAGCCCAAAAAGCTGGAGTCCTCCTAGATTCCTTCCTCTCTCCACTCAAGAAAGTAGTCGGTCTTATTTTTCTGCTTCCTAGGTACGTCTCAGTGTCACTGACTCCTCCCCATCACCATCCCACCACATGGGTCTCTCCACCCTAGTCTAAGCCACTGTCATTTCTCATAGAGAATACCACAGCCGGCTCTTCCCTGGCCTCTGCCTCCTGGCCCTCCTCCCACGAATTAATTCATCCAGAGGACTCTTCCTATGACACAAGCTGGTGATTTGTCCTTCCCTCCATCCACACTGACCTCCTCTCAGTTCCTGAATATGTCATTCTCTCTCTAGTCTCTGAATCTTTGCCTATGCTGTTCCCTCCGCCTGGAAGGGCTCACTTGTGCACTCCTGCCCCCTCACGTTGCTGACATCACCTTTCCCTTCAGGCTTCAGCAGACATCTTACTTTATTTGAGAAGCCTTTCCAGAAACCCAAAGTCTGGGACCGGCATGTTTTGTTTTGTTTTTTTTTCCTTCCTGGGCTGCCATAGTAAACCAGTAGCATTTAGCACACCATAGGGTAATTATTTGTTAATTGGCCTCTACCTCCCTCTAAATTTAAGTTTCTAAGAGGGAAGGGACCCCACCTCTCGTCTAATGTTTAATCCCTGGGACGCAGTACAGTGACTGGCACATAGTAGGTGCTCAGTGAACATGTATTGAATGAATGCATAGTTAGATGAGTATAGATAGGATATGGAATCCAAAAAGGCTGGCCCTGGGGCGCCTAGGTGGCTCAGTAGGTTGAGCGTCCGATTTCAGCTCAGGTCACAATCTCGCAGTCCGTGAGTTCGAGCCCCGCGTCGGGCTCTGGGCTGATGGCTCAGAGCCTGGAGCCTGCTTCGGATTCTGTGTCTCCCTCTCTCTCTGACCCGCCACTGTTCATGCTCTGTCTCTCTCTGTCTCAAAAATAAATAAACGTTAAAAAAAAAAAATTTAAAAAAAAAAAAAGGCTGGCCCTGACTCCCCACAGGAAGTTTAGAAAGTCTTTTTGGAGTCTGTGCCTCAATTTCCTCACTTGAGGTATGAAAATACACAGTTGACCCTTGAACAAGGCAAGGCGTTAGCGGTGCTGACGAACCCTCCCCACACCCGCCAGTTGAAAATCCCTATATAACTTTTGACTCCCCCCAAACTCAACTACTAATGGCCTACTGTTGACTGGAAGGCTTACTGACAACATAAACAGTCAATTAACACGTATTTTGTATGTTATGTATATTATACACTATATTCTTACAACAAAATAAAAGAAAGTGTTATTAAGAAAATCGTAAGGAACAGAAAATAGCATTTACAGTACTGTATGTACATTTATTGAAAAAAATCTGCCTATAAGTGGACCTGCTCAGTTCAAACCCATGACTTTATGTTTCAATAAACACAGCAGAGGGGCGCCTGGGTGGCTCAGTCGGTTGGGCGGCCGACCTCGGCTCAGGTCATGATCTCGCGGTCCGAGAGTTCGAGCCCCACATCGGGCTCTGTGCTGGCAGCTCGGAGCCTGGAGCCTGTTTTGGATTCTGTGTCTCCCTCTCTCTGACCCTCCCCTGTTCATGCTCTGTCTCTCTCTGTCTCAAAAATAAATAAACGTTAAAAAAAAATTAAAAAAAAATAAACACAGCAGAGTACTATACATGTATTTTCTTTTCCTTATAATTTTAATAACTTCTTTTTTTAATCTGGCTTACTTTAATTGGAAGGATTCGTTATATGTCCCTTTCCCTAGAATTTGGGCTCTGTGATTTCTTGACCAAAAGATCAGAAGTGAGGCTCTGACAATTTGGGGGTTCAGGTCTTAAGAAACTGGCAACTTCCATTTCAGTTCTCTCTGGATGCTTGCTGGTGGAGCCCAGGCACTTTGCCACGGGGACGCTTCTTCTGGAGAGGCCCACACAAAGACTCAGGCCCACAGGACTGCAGCCCGCAGCGGAGGCTGAGCCCCAAGCTAGCAGCCAACACTAACTAGCCAGCCGTGGGAACAAGCCCTCCCGGAGATGGACCCTCCAGTCCTATTTGCCCGTCCGTCCCCACGGTGGAATGACCCTTCCCCTCCGAGCCTGGCCTACACCGCAGATTCGGGGGCTAAATAATTGAATGTGGTTGTTTTAAGACCTAAGTCTGGGGGTGGTTTGTTACGCAGCAAGCGATAACCAGAACAGATCCTACTACCCGCAAATGGGAGGCTGCTGTCATGTAATGTGCAGCATTGGCTCTGGGACCCAGCAGCCAGTGGAAGTCAGAAGGGCCTAGAGGAGGGTGTTAGCGCCTGTGTAGGAGGTTGGTGGGAAGGGCTTAACACAACTGCGAAAAATGTGCTCTGGAGCCAGAGGAATGGAGGGTCTAGTTACATTAAAAACAATACTGTGGTCACCGACTCCTGTAATGCAGAAAATAAAAAGTGTGCTTCATGAAATCAGTGACCTGGCTGTAGTGTTTCCTGGGCTGAGTTTCCAAAGTGCTGCCTGGCTTCTTCTAGCTGCCGAGCCGGTTTTTACCACGATACACGCGCACAGCAGCTGTCAGAGACACCTTCTCCATGCACTACATCGTATATGTGCTCCAGGCTTCTCCAGTTCCTGGAAGAGTCAGCCCTGGCACGATGAGACTGGCTAACTCATCTTCCAGGCTTCTGTAACCTCTTGGGGCAGGTGATACACAGAAGGCCAACCAATGTCCGCATCGCCACCTCCGATGACCACAAGCAGGTCAGAAAACCAGCTACGTCAAAATTGGCTTTCGTTACTCTTTTAAACTGTATCTTCTCCCCACCCCCATGATGTTTATTACCCATGTATTAAAAAGTGTTTATAGGGGCGCCTGGGTGGCTCCGTCGGTTAAGCGTCTGACTTCGGCTCAGGTCATGATCTCACGGTTCGTGAGTTCGAGCCCCGCGTCAGGCTCTGTGCTGATGGCTCAGAGCCTGGAGCCTGTTTCAGATTCTGTGTCTCCCTCTCTCCCTGACCCTCCCCCGTTCATGCTGTCTCTCTCTGTCTCAAAAATAAATAAACGCTAAAAAAAAAAATTTAAAAAAAAGTGTTTATAATATATGCAGAAGTTACAAAGAATAACCAACCCTCCCCTCCACCCTAACCGCAATCCTGCATTTCGTGTTTGTCTTTTCCTCGTCTTCCTTTACAGTTTTACGATGCATGTATGTATCCCTACTGATACGTGTAATTTTGCCTGTTTCTATAATAATAGAAATGGAATCAAACCGCTTACCTTCTCTTCTGACTTGCTTTATTCTCTCAACATTATGTTCACAGGTTTCACCTATTTAGTTTTTGTCTTAGTCTTTGTAACCGGTCTGTAGAAATAAATGAGGACTCACTATGTTCTGGCACAATGTGTGGTGCATATCGGGTCCTCAGTAAACAATGGGTGACAAGGCTTTGAAGGATATACCCACAGAATAGCCGGCAGCTCATTACCATGCAGGTGTCATTGCGACATTAGAGAACAGGAGTTTCGAGATGAGGTATAAAACGTTCAGGCAAAGGCGAAAAATGGATCACTTGGTATGAATTTTTGCAATGCACGGATACTCCCCAAGTCCATAAATTCATTATTTGACAACCTCATCTCCTAACAAAAATGCAAGAAAAAACTAATAAAGCTTGAAAAGTCCATTTTTCATATCCTCCCTGCCTAGATGTCTTTCCATTAGCTCAAATAATTGAGAGCAAACCATCAGTGAAGGAATGGAGAAAATCTGTCTCACCCACTCCTTTAAGTATTCCCTTAAATAAACAGCGTAAGTAATAAACATAAATCTTTCATACGATGCAAAAATGAAAACAAAAATAATTGTTAATCCTCTGAGCATCAAACATAATGGGCCTAGTACTTTTCTAGGGATTAGAGCATTCGTTTCTTCAACCAGTCTCACTGATTTTTAAGCTCTTTGGTTCTCATCTTTACTGCCTTTTGCAATCATCTTGAACTGGAAAGAATTCTGATGCTTGTGTCCCATCCCGGGAGATTCTGATGATCTGGGGTGGTGCCCGGGCACGGCGATTTTTCAAAGCTCCAGAGAGCCACTTGTGTAACCCAGCGTCTAGCACGGTGCCTGGGGGAAAGTGACACTCAGAACGAATAAAGAATGTTCTATTTGTTAGGAAGAAGTAGCCTCAGACCCACAAGCTCTCCAGGAATCCTGGCAAAGATAACGAGGAGGCACGTCCTGCCAAGCAAGTGGGGGAGTGCGATGCCGCAGGTGCCCAGGCCTCTCTCTCTCTTGACTACCCAAAAAGTGTCCATCCTGAAGCTCAGGTACAGTCCAGCTACGTCCAGAAGGCCCCAGAAAACACAAATTCACTACGCAGTTCAAGGGGTGCCAGGCTGTTTCCTGTCTCCACAAACGAGGCAGAGCCTTAAGAGGCAGGTGTGGGTACTTTGCACTCCAGGTCGGTCGACTCCAGAGTCATCCTGGGATCCTCTCGGTTCCAAGCTGCAGCCTAGCCGCTCTTCCCGCGTGGGGAGAAGAACGCGAGCCGGGGTGGGCACCACGCCGGGTCCGGAAGGGTTTGCTCCGCGGGGACGGGGCTGCAGCCCCTGGCGCTGCGAGACAGCAGCGGCGCAACCACCCACGTCTGCACGTGGCGCGGCGGCGGCCGCTGTCCGGGGGCACGCGGCTGCGGAGGGCGGCGGGGCGTGGACTACAAGTCCCGGCATGCCTCGGGCAGGGGCGGGTCGGCGCCGGAGCCGAGCCCGGAGGCCGGCCAGGCTCAGGCGTGCGCAGTGGTTCTCGGGAGTGGCTGGGCGGGCCCTCCCAGGCTGTCAGCTGTGGCCCGGGGCGCCCGGGCGGCGGTGGTCGCGGCCATTGGCGGAGAGGCGGGAGGGGCGGGGCCCTCGCGAGCCGCTGTGGGCAAAGCCGTGGGCGCGGAGGCAGGCGGGCGGCCGGCTGGGGAGGCACGGGCCGGGCTGCTGCGTTCCAGCCTGGCGATGGCAGCGGCTCCCCTGAAAGTGTGCATCGTGGGCTCGGGGAACTGGTGAGCGGCGGCGGGCCGGCGGCGCGGGCTCCGCCTCCAGGAAGCCCCTCTCCCGGGCGGGCTAGGGCCGCGCGTCCCCGCCGCAGCGTGGGCACCGGGCACCGCGCGCAGGGAGGCGGGGCGGGCGGCCTCGCGGCCGGGCTGGGCACCGCGCGCCGGGGGAGGCCGCGCCGAGGCACTGGCCCGGGAGGCCCTGGGCCCGCGTGTCCGCGGGGGGCAGCGCGGCGAGAGGGCACTGCGCGTCGGCGGGCACCTGTCTGCGCTCTCGTCACCGCGCGGCGGGCGCACGGAGGCCACCTGCTCGCCACGCCCGGGTGTCTTGCGCACCATTCTGAGAGCGTTCTCCATTCTCCTCGGCGGATCGCCGGGGTGGAGGAATTGGTGGAGACTCGAGCATTTTTACCGTAGTTTCGTTGTTGAGGAAACCAAGGCAGAGGGGGGCGGGGGGGGTGCTGAAGGGCGCTTGCCACCCAGGTCGTGGGCGGGACCAGCGTTGCCCTTCCAAGTGCGGGTCTCGCCCACCGCTTCTGATGCGTCCTGTATCTCAGTAAGGTTGTACAGATAAGAAAATCCAAGTTCCAACAGGCCTGGCTCCCGGAGTAGTCCAGCGGCGTTGGGAATTCTCGGGAGGCATATTTGCGAAGCTTCACGTCTCCGTTAGGCTCTATTTGACTTTTCACATTTATACCAGCACTTTGTGACAGGCGCTCTTCTAAGCACTTTGTAAATGTCAGCCCTTTTAGTTCCCTTTATCAAACTTTGCTTCTCTCGTATGTTGGGTGAGTGTAGAGGAAAGTGGGGCCAGGTGGGAGGGAGGAAGCGGAATATAATACAGCCTCTGATATTTTCAGTTACTTTCCCATTGTTGTGCACTTTTTTTTTCCCCCGTACATCCGAGGGACTGGTATAGAATAAATAGTACAGAGTTGTGCCCTTTCAGTCCTTGAAGTAAACCTTATCTGGTTCTCCACTTTTCCATCCCGGCAAGGCCAGTGGGCTCTCTCGGTGCCACGCCCCCCCCCCCCCCCCGCCCCCCATCACCCATAGTAATGATTTATTTCATTATCTGTTTCCACCCCTCCCTATCCAGCTCTTGAGGACAGCATCTACCCTGGTGCCCGGCATATGCTAAATAAAAATTAAACGAATGTTTGAAAACTAATTTTTAAAAATGTAATTATATTGATTATGTAATATATTCACATTCAAAAACCAGAAGTTACCAAACACCCTGCAGAAAAACCTAGTGAAATATCTTACACTCAAACTTGTTTCCCAGGTTATCTCCTGGAGGAAAATCAGTATTATCAGTTGCTTCTGGCCTTTGTGAAGAGACCCCATCAGATGCAAGTGAATGCTTACATATGGCCCTTTCCTTCTCTGCCCTGCAAATACTAGGGTATTATGACTTTTTCTGTAAACTCCCTTTTTCGACCAACCACAGGGTTCTACGCAACATTTATTGGAGTTGGTACCTATCCACTGCAAAGCTTCATTTGGACTTGCAGGTTGGCTTTGCCAGTTTAGATCCCAAGGTCACTTGAATGAGATTACAGCGGCCCTGTTGGCCATGGGACTGGAAAAGCACTGTTAGCACGTGTTCTTTTGACACTGGTTTCCTCTTCTGTAAGAGGACACAGAACCACGGGTGACAGAGCCTTTTCCTAATTTGCAAGGTGCCGAAGTAGCACAGCTTTGCCATGCTGTGTTTGGGCCTGGAGCTGGAGGAGTGAAGCAAACCTCCTGCCCCCTCCAGCGGGATTTGGCTACCTTCCCACGACTTCACACTGATGTACTTGACTGTTTTCTTGGCCCACTTCAGCCCAAGGAAATGGAGTAGAACTTGGCTGGTGACCTTAGAGCACAGCAATTGAGAAATGTGCCATCCTGATGGTTTAGGCCAGCTGCCCAGCTCCATTAATTATGGGATCAGACAGGAGCATTGTTGCTTCCCTTCCACTGCCCTGGGTGCGGAGCCACTCCAGTCCTAGAGAGAGGATCGCGACCTCCCCGGAGAGATTCAGAAATTCAGGAACTGAAAACAGCTGGCGGAGGCTCCATAGGGCCTGTGGGGCATTCAGCTCTCTCTGGTCAGTAGGCATGTGTTTGCCCCATGTAGGTCCTGTGGCCTTTCCACAATTGTACATAATCCCTGCCTGAAAGGAATTTACCTTCAGGGCTGAGATAAGTTGGAAGATAAATTCAAAAGAAAGGTAAAGTGGAATGAAATATCTGTCACAAGGTTAGATGTTACGTTTTAAATAGTGTTTCTTAAAATGTGGTCCAAAGACCACTTGCATCAGAATTATCACCGAGGCTACTACCTACCCTTGATGACTCATATTCCCTGCGGTGGGGACAGATTTTTTTTCCTTACAGGACTTTAGCCTTTTGCGAATTTTAAAATATTATCTAGAAGATGGACCTGCCCTTCCAGATTTGATCCTTACTTGCAGAATGTGAAGTGGCTTAAGCAGTGTTTAAACTTGGGACTTGGCAGTAGCTGAGAGAGCTTATGTAAGTAAAGGTGTTGTCACATCTAAACCCAGAGCTGTCATCCTCACATTCGAGTGCCTCCCCCACGTAAACGATCATTAATTGCAATATAGACAACGGAAGACTGAATCTAGCTGACTTGACCGGGAGCTTCAGCCAGGAATGACATGGGAGTCACATAAAGGGGTTGTATAACATGCCCCTGTCCTGTCCTTTGGCACCTCCTTTCCTGTAGACAGGTCAGAGACAGGAGGCCAGAGGCGGATGCAGGGCGGCGCTTCCTGACCTGCATGACTTTGCATGGCCCTGGTAACTCAGAAAAACAACAACAAAACAAAACAAAACAAACCCTAAAGCTTCGTAAGTTCCTCCAAAGATGAAACAAAGTTTCTTTACCAGAAGGTTGGGAAAATGACCCAGACACAGGGCAAGATTCGGTGCTAGAACTAAAACCTCAGGGCTGTATTTACACCCAAACCTCTGGGTGGTAGGGAGCATATGTCCAAGTCCCAAACCTCCTTTGGAGGCAGTGTGGTACAATGAGTGGTCTAAGGAGGGGCTTGGGATTCCCACTCCTTGGGTTTCAGTCCTGGTCCCCTATTTGGCAGCTGTAAGGTCTTGAGCAAACTGTGTCTTCGAGAATCCTTGGTTATGATATTGGTAGCTGCTATCTAGGATTTTGGTCAGGATTAAATGGCATGACTCAGGAAGAGTACAGAGAGACTGGCACTCAGTAGACGTCAGCTACCGTTATCACTGTGTTTATTGGATCAACCTTGACCGGTACCATCATTAAGTCACCAAATGATCCGGTTGGACTCTGACCAAGAAGCAGAGGCAGAGAAGGGAGAGAAGGTAAAAGACAACGAGCGTAACTGATATGCAGCTGGAGGAATTTGATGAGTTATCTCTTGCCCTTGTTTTCACCATCACCCCACAGCTTGACTGAAGGTCAGGGAGAGCTTTGGCCTACTTTGGACTGAAGACTGAAGCTGAATGTGTGTGACTCTATCTTTTTTTGGTCTGCTGGAACCATCTGGAATGTAGCTCTGTGGCCCTTAGCCCACTTCTGTCACCCTTTGGTCTGTGTTACTCAGTTTCTGTGCTGAGTTTTGCTACATGCCCACTCAGAGGCCATCTGAGTGGCTGTAAATTAGCTCCTCTGGGGTCAGAAATAAGCCCTTCCCTGTCCACAGGTGGCACTGATGTACCTCTCTGCTTTGGAAGCTGGAGGAACAGTTTAGTGACAGGCTGGGTGGGAGTTGAACTGAGAAAAGATCCAGAGTTCCTCTGTGAACCAGAGTAAGAAGTTTGTACGGCTAAAAAAGAGAAAACCCTGATACTTAATCTCCTATTTCCATCACCTCTTAACTGAACCCTGTTCAGTACAGAAGGTCCCCAACGTATGATGGTTTGACTTGCACTTTTTCAACTTTATGCTTTGTAAGTATTCAGTAGAGGGGTGCCTGGGTGGCTCCGTCGGTTAGGTATCAGACTTCGGCTCAGGTCATGATCTCACGGCTCGTGGGTTCTAGCCCCGCGTCAGGCCCTGTGCTGACAGCTCGGAGCCTGGAGCCTGCTTCGACATCTGTGTCTCCCGTCTGTCTCTGCCCCTTCCCTGCTCATGCTCTGTCTCTCTCTCCCTCCCTCTCAGAAATAAATAAACATTAAAAAAAAAAATATTTATGAGTATTCAGTAGATACCATCCTTTGAATTGTGAATTTGGCTCTTCTCCAGGGCTGGCGCCATGCAGTGGATCCCCTGGCATGGTGCCAGGCAGCGGCTACAGCCCCCGGCCAGCCACCGGTCACGAGGGTGACCAAGCAGTACGTGGACAGCCATTCTGTATCCACATGGCCATTCCGTTTGTCACGTTCAGTGCGGGGTTCAGTCATTTACTTGAGCTAGTCAACGCTTCTTTGTGAAACAGGCTTTGTGTTCGATATTTTTGCCCAACCACATGTTAATGGAAGTGTTGGGGGCTTGTTGAAGCTATGGTGTTTGAGAGGTTAGGGATACCAGGTATTTTAGGATATTTTAAACTTACAATGGATCTATTGGGACATAACCCCATCATAAGCTGAAGAAGATCGGTATAAAAAATCATGGCTACTTGTTAGGGGTGTGTCAGAAGCCCTCAGTTCTCTCTGACCTTTCACCTCTGCCAGCCTTATTCTATTCCGCTTCCTTCCCTCCCTGGGAGGTCATTTTCTGTATGTCAGGTGTGTGCATTTCTTCATTTAAGCCTCCTAACAAGTCTGTGCAGTACTATATTACCCCTATTTTAGGTGACAAAATGGAGATCAAGAGAAGACCATTTGAGGTCAGTGGTTCATAAGGTGGAGTTGAAGCTTCGATGCTTAATGGCTGTGTTTCCATAAATTCTTGTCCTTTTCAGCGAGAAGCATTCGTGTACCTGAGGACAAACCTCACTGTCGTGGAAATATTGACTATCTCCTATCTGACCCTCCCAACAAAAGTTAATATAACAGTATTCCAATCAAGAGAAATCAAATTGGGGGTGCCTGGGTGGTTCAGTCGGTTGAGCGTCTGACTCTTGAAATCAGCTCGGGTCATGATCTCACGGTTGTGAGCTCAAGCTCCACACTGGGTGTGAGGCCTATTTAAAAAACAAGGAAAAAAAAGAAAAATCAAATTGAGGGGCACCTGGCTGGCTTAGTTGGTAGAACACGGAACTCTTGATCTCGGCGTTGTGGGTTTGAGCTCCACGCTGGGTGGAGAGATTACTTAAAAATAAAATCTTCAAAAAAGGAAGAAAGAAAGAAAGAATGAACAGATTGAAACGACGCCTTGAAAACCATTGTTTCCCCCCAGAGCAGGCACTCCCCCTCTTGTACACATGGCAGATGATCATAGTTTACTATTTTTAAGGCAACTCGTCTTCCTAAAATTAGTCTAGCAAATTGTTAGAAAAACCTTACATCTGAGTGAAAAATCTGTCGCTTCCAACTTTCACTCCTTAATCTCTGAGCATTGCCTTGGTGAACCCACTCTCTTTTCTTAAATTTCGGTTGCCATCATTCTCTTTTGGGGCTCAGTCCCTTCCACATTTGGGAGCTGGGAACTCAATCCATTTTTTTTTTTTAATTTTTTTGAACATTTATTTATTTTTTGAGAGACATTCATGATTCTTGGGATCAACAATCCGAACTAAGCTGGGAACTTCTTCTGCTGGTCTAGCCTGGTCTCACTCATAAGGCTGCAGTCCAGTGTTGGGTTGCCTGGGATTCTTGGTTCTAGGTGACGTCCTTTGTGTGTCTGGCAGGGAGCAGGCTCCTGCCAGCTGACAGGAGTGACTGGGCTGTGTGTCTCTCATTCGTCAGCAGGCTAGTTCGGACTTCTCTATTTGGTGGTTAGATTCCACCAGCGGCAAGAGGGGGTTCCTATAATTATGGTACCCCGTGTAAGTGGGACCATACAGTATTTCTTTCTTGTAGCTGGCTTGCTTCACTTAGCATAATGTCCTCAAGGCTCATTCCTGGTGTAGCGTGTATCAAAATGTGTTTCCCTTTTAAGGCTGAAAAATATTTCACTGTGTTTATGTAGGACATTTTGTTTATTCATTCATCCATTAGTGGACACTTGGGTTTCTTCCACCCTCTGCAGATAGTACAGAACCCTGTAAATACTGTGTTCTTTCCTCTACGTATGTACCAATGACAAAGTTTAATGTATAAATTAGGCACAGTAAGAGATTAACGATAATAACGAATAAAATAGAACAATTATAATGAGACTGTAATAAAAATTACGTGAATGTGGTTCATCACTCTCAAAATACCTAAGTGTCCTGTCGTCGCCTTTCTTGTGGTGATGAGAGATGGCCGGCTATCTGCCCACACCAGGGACCTGGCACCCGGGGGGGTGGGGGTAGGGGGTAAGTGAAACCACAGAATGGAAAGGGCAGATGAGGGGGACCACTGTAATGCTGCTCTGAATATGGGTGTGCAGACATCTGAGTGCCTGCTTTCAGTTCTCTTGGGTACACACCGTGAGGTGGAAATGTTGGATAATACAGTAATTCTATTTTTGGTTTTTTGGCCAACCACTGTGTTGCTTTCCATAACAATTGCCCTGTTTTACATTCCCACCAGCAGTGCACAAGGGTTCCAATTTCCGCACGCGTTCACTAACATTCGTTATTTTCTGGGTTTGTTTGGGTTTTTTTTCCCCTGTAGTAACCATCTTAATGGGTGTGAGGTGGTATGTATTTTGTTAATTGCCCGTCATGTGGAGTGTACAATTTTGCATTCTTTTTTTTTTTTTTTTTTTTTTTGGTTAAATGTAACATTCTACCTTAAGCTTTTTCTTCGGCCCTTTTGAATTTTGATAGATGGAAAGGCTTTTTTTCATGTTTCCCCCCTCCTCTTCTTTGTGAAGTTGTTCACATTGATCTTTTTCCCTCTGTGGTTTCTTCCTTTGATTT
This sequence comes from Panthera onca, assembly GCF_046562875.1. Lineage (NCBI taxonomy): Eukaryota > Metazoa > Chordata > Mammalia > Carnivora > Felidae > Panthera > Panthera onca. The sequence continues at coordinate 147,866,281 of NC_138347.1, forward strand.
TAAGCTTAGAAAGCTTCCCTATCCAGAGATCAAATGAACATTCACCAAGTTGAATCAGTTTTTAAAATACTTCATTTTTCACATTTGCATCTAATACTCTGGCATTTGATTGTACTTTAAAAAGCCCTTGAACGCAAAGAATTACACAAAACGTTAACAGTAGTTCTCCCTGGGTGGTGAGATTATTCATAATTGTCTTTTCATCTTTCATGTATTGCTTTTATGAGTATAAAAGCAGATGTTATTTAAAACAAAATTGACCACCCTTTTCTGTTGGTTCCATAGTTAGGATCAGCTCTAGAAGAGACTGGGGCATGGAATGTGGAAAATCTGGCTGAACCCTTGTTAATTCTTCTCGCTGGGCCTCAGTTTCCTTAGTAAAAAGAAGGAGGGACTGGAGGGTCCTTTCTGGCCAAGAAGGATTTTGCACTCTGTGAAGAATTCTGTCAAGTTTGCTCCTAACTTGATAGGTGGCCATTCCTTGGCTGATGGAGCACATCCCCAGCCTGCTGAAAATACTCAGCTCTTTAGAGAAGAAGGGGCCAGAAGGCAAGAGAGTGAATGCCAAGGGGTCAGGTGGGCATGCCAAGCTGGAGGTTAGGACCTCCAGCAGGTGGGTGTCTATCCAGCTGGGACCCAGGGAGGGAGAGCAGAGTGTTGAAGACATGGCCTGGAGCATGACTCTTGGTCTACCTGGGTGGTCTCTGGGCTTTGGTTTCTTCATGTAAAAAATGGGGATAATAATAGATGGATATTGTAATATATGTAATACATATACTATGTAATAATCATTATATATGATGATAATATCAACTTCCTCAAAGGGTTGCTGAGGAATGAAACATAATATGGGTAAGATGTTTAAAGTAGTGCTTTGGTGGTAATATTGCAGTATATAAATGTATCAAATCAACAAGTTGTACATCTTAAACTTACACAATGTTATATGTCAATGATATTTCAATAAAAACGGCAACAAAAACCAGTGCCTGACATCTGGTAGGCCTACCCCTTTCTGGGCTGGCCCCCACCCCTGCCCTCTGCACCTTCTCCTCCCTCCCCTGCAATGCCACCCTCTCCCTCCCTTTCTCCCCCACTGTCTCCTCCCCTGTCTCTCCCTCTCCTTCCTTGACCTCTCCCCTTCCCCCTCTCCCGCTCTTTCCTCCTCCCCCCTCCTCCTCCTGTCCCTACTAGTGTTGGTTCCAGGGAAAAGCCCAAGATAATCTCTGGGCCCCACCTGTTCCTGCACCTTTGCTCCAGGGCCTGGAAGGCTCCGCACCTCCCCACGGTGAAGCCCTCTCCCCGCCGCAGAGTTCAGCCCTAGTTGTGCTTCCTCCCAGCTCTCCCTGACCTCTCTGATGTGTCACCGCGTCATCTGCTTAGCCACTTTGGTCACCATGGCACACTCTTCTTTGTGCGCGTGCCGCAGCGACGCCAGTTTCCATTCACCACTCTCCAAACTCCCTGAGGGTGCGGACTCGCCTAGCAGTGTCTACACTTGTTAGGTGTGCACCGTGCATTTTCAACAAAGGATGGCTCTGCACCAAGGCAGATATAAAATGGCGGAAGGCGTGGGCTTTGGAGACAGATCTGGATCAGAACTGCTGGCTCTGGATGGGCAGCGTAACCTTTGGGTAACTTACTGTCTGATCCTCAGCTTATTCACCTGTGAAGTTAAAGGGGATAATGAGGACCTCTCTTGGGGCTGCAGTAAAGATTAAAGGGAGATCTTAAGTCCCAGTAGGTAGCTGGCACAGGAACATCCCTCCTCATGCGTGTCCCTTCTAAACTCATTTGCATAACATTGTAGAAGTTGCAAATCAGTCTCCATGATCTATCTATCTATCTTTCTTTCTTTCTTTCTTTCTTTCTTTCTTTCTCTTTCTTTCTTTCTTTCCTTTCTCTCTTCCCTTTCTTCCTTTCTTTCCTTTCTTTCCTTCTTTCTGTTTATTTATTTTTGAGAGTGGGGGAGGGGCAGAGAGAGGAGACACAGAATCCGAAGCAGGCTCCAGGCTCCGAGCTGTCAGCATAGAGCCCGACGTGGGGCTCAGATTCCGTGAACCACGAGATCATGAGTTGAGCTGAAGTCGGTGGCTTAACTGACTGAGCCACCCAGGCGCCCCTAGTCCGCACAGTTTCGCGGGAAATGTGACTTTATACATCTAGGTAAAGACTCAGGACTGGCCGCAAGCAGACCTGAGTCCCTCTTTCAGTTCTGCCAGTACCTGGTTGCATGATAGAAGGTCAGAGTGACTCCCATCCTCCCTGTCTTAATCTTCAAGGTGAAAAGTTTGGATGGGATTAAACTTCTGTCTTGCAGGCTCCACCCTTATGGCTTTGGCTCTGCTTCACCCCTGCGTTATTTGCTTATTACACTTTGTTTAAAAGTTGACTTTAACGGAAAACCTTCTATCACTACTGTAAATATCACAGGTAGGAGGTGACAACAACCAGTAGAACGAGAACAGAACAGCGTTACGGATTTCTTGCCGAATGCTACTTCTCCCCTGCCAAGGCTCAGAGTCTGAGGCACTTGGCGACTTTGTGAAGAAGGGAAACTAGCACATGCTAGAGAGATGGGGACAACCCAGCAGCGCTTAAATGAGACATTCTGCACTCTCTCAGAGGGCCACAGGAGTTGAAAGGGCACAAGTGAGTCAGTGTCCTTTGGTGGCGTGTGTGGGAGTAGCACTCAGCCAGCCGGGGGTACACCTGTTCCTCACCTTGGAAGACACTGGACGCAGTCATAGACTCCGGAGAGGACCTGGAAGGTCGCTGTCCCACCTGTCGATTAGGAGCTGAATGAGCCGGGCCAGGTGTGGAAATGGCCGCCTGCGCCCTTGACCCCTGCAGTGGGAGATCCGTGCCTGGCTACGCTTGTGCCGTGGCACAACACTGAAACAGGGAGAGCTCCGCCAGTGTGGTCGGGGAAGCCCCGCTCCAACCACAAGCAAGCCACGTACGAACTAACTGCCTTTGTGGACTATAGCCAGTACTTTAGTTTAAGCTCAGTTCTAGTACCTGTGAGTGTTTTGGGACCGGCTCTCTGCAGGCCAGCCCCCTTTTTGTTTGTTGTTTCTTCGTGTGGTTTGTTGTGTGTTTTTTTTAGAACAGGGCACGTCACTTGCAATAGCCTCCAGTCCCTTCCAAACGCTCAGGTTCCTCCAGACCACTTCGTTTGCTCTATTTGATCCTGTTCCTTCATGTTGGTGGGAAGTAGGGGGCGCCTGGGTGGCTCAGTCGGTTAAGCCCGTGACTCGACTTCTGCTCAGGTCGTGATCTCACGATCCGTGGGTTCAAGCCCTGCGTCAGGCTCTGTGCTGACGGTGCAGAGCCTGCTTGGGCTTCTGTCTCTGCCCCTCCCCTGCTCATTCTCTCTCTCTCACTGTCTCTCTCTCTCTCTCTCTCTCTTCTGAAACAAATAAACATTAAAAAAAAAAAAAAGTAGTAATAATACCAATGGAATGAACACAGCTAGTATCCTTTCAGAGTCACAAAGGAGTTTGGGGTGTAGATTATACATACTTCCTTTTTAAAAAAAAACAGCTTTTTTGAAGTGTAATTGATACATAAAAATCACTGGACATATTGTGTGCAGTTTGATGGGTTTGGAGATATGGATATACCTGTGAAACCACCACAAATCAAGGTGATAAGTATCTTGGATAAAAATGAAAATTACAAAATAGAAAATAAAAACAAATGATAAACATTTATTTCCTAAAATAAAAAGCTTCTGACTGCCCCCTTTCCACATTTTTGGTGGTGAGAACACTCAGTATGATGTCAGCTGAGGGTTCGTCATATATGGCTTTTGTTATGTCAAGGTGGATTATACTTTTGGTGGTTTTGTAAACAATACTGAAGAAAGGTGGACAGCAGGGGCACCTGGGTGGCTCAGTCAGTTAAGCTTCTGACTTAAGCGCAGGTCACGATCTCATGGTTCATGACTTTGAGCCCCATGTCGGGTTCTGTGCTGACAGCTCAGCCTGGAGCCTGCTTCGGATTCTGTCTGTCTGTCTCTCTCTCTGCCCCTCCCCTGCTTGCACTCTGTCTCTCAAAAATGAATAAATGTTAAGAAAAGAAAGCTGGATAGCAAACAAAATATTTGGTTCAATGTGGAGATTTTACCAGATTATAAAAGAGCTTAAAACAATAAAATACCGTGTTTTAAGTACTGATCTTAAAAACAAAAGCAGATTATTGTGTAAGTTAATCAGAAAGAACAAGACGAGGCCTTACAGACACCCCAGAATGTTTCTGTTCTTCTTACTACATTTGTCCTTGAATTAAACTCCATGCTTCTTCCCACGATCCCGATCACCTTCCCTTTCCTAAGATAAATGGATAAACCAAGCTAGTTGTTCTCAACTTTGGCTGTAAATTAGATTACCTGGGAGCTTTAGAAATCCGGAGTCCCGGGCCACACCCCAGACCAATGAAACCTGTACTTCCGGAGTCAGATCGGGCCTCAGTAGTTTTTAAAGCTCCACGGGGACTGACGGGGCCGCCAGCCTGGAGAACTGCTCTGCACCACAGGCCCCGGACTTTGGTGCTGCCCTCCCTCACAAAAGAAAGCAAAGCTCTGTAGCTTTACCTGTGAAATTCTTACTCGAGGCCAGCAGGACAGTTTGTTAGCTAAATACCTATTAATCCGATTCTCCTGACGCTTTGTAGAAGAGAGGCCAAGATTCTCCCCACGATCACTATCACCCTCATGCTAATCTGGGAAACAGCTGCTCGTGAACTCCCGTGGCGGTCACAGCTCAGACTCACAGAGGCGTTCCTGGGCATTGAGTAACTCCCACAAGGTCACAGAGAGCAAGTGTGATTCTGGGCAAGTGAGCAAACTGACACGGGGCATTGGGCACTAGGAATCCAAATGTAGTAAATCCGGCGGGAAAATAAGCCAGAACCACTAGATCCCTCTGTGTGATCTTACTGGAATACATTTGCTCCTGTCTTTACAAACTCCTCTTGGGGAAACCAAGCATCTGCAGCCAAAGGCAAACCTGTAGCATCTGCTGAAATGAGTTAGTTCCGAAAATTCAAATGACTGTTGCAACTGTTAAGCACTAAGCCCATCAGACCATGTCTGTACATCCTTTGGGGTTCACTGGTGCTGAAAATGACAAAAATAAGTAGGGAAACTCCAGTTACATCACACGCGAGGTCATCCAGGGATCTTGTTCTGCCTCCTCCCTGGTCTCACCAATAACTTCATCCAATCACCCATGCACTCATTCATCCCCGTTATCACATATTTACTGGGCGCCTACTGTGTATAACACATTGGGCTAGATGCCAGTGATTCAGTAGAGAAAAGGTGATGTGTTCTCTGCTCTCAAAAGCTTACCACCCACTCAGAGAAGTGAACGAGGTAGAAGGACTTGCTTCCCGCACCAGGAAAGTGACTTTCTCCGTTCACAGTCATCCCGGCCGAATCAGCCGCCCGTGGCCCACTGTGCACTCAGCGTCGTGAGATGGGCACAGAGATGCCTGGGCTGACCAGGAACAGAGCTGCTGCGGTGGCCACCAGCCCCAGACCCGTGTCCGTTGTCCAGACGACTGGTGTCAGCTAGTTGGAGTGCCTTCTCTTCCCCTGTGGCAAAGCCTGTGGGATGCCAATTAGTTACCAGAATGTGCTTGGGGAACAGAGATGCAGGATAAACCGGGAGTTTGTTGGGCGAGAGGCCAGCTGGGTGGACGTCTGCTGGGGGGACCAAATACCCAGGCATCTGAGCCTCGCGCCCTTGCCCTGCTCCTTTTCTGGAAGTCACTCAGGTCCTTGTCTTTCCATTACGACTGTAACTTAGGCCTTTGCACTTCACCAGAACACAATTTGTTCTACGGTAGCTACATTTTAATCTCGTGATGGATGTGAAACAGAGCCTGGTAGCCTCGGAGGCTTGGGGTACACTCCAGGTTTTATTTTTATGTCGTCTTCTAGGTGGGTTTCTCTTCTGCCTGTGATACTGTCTTCCAAGATAGGTTGATGCTTACTAGTTTCAAGGGGTGCTGTTTTTGACCTTGTACCAAATGCTGGGGGCTTTTCTGATCACGGGGGGTGGGGAGGGTGTTCCTTCCAGGTGAAAACAACTACGCTTCCAATGGCTTGTGGCTGATAGGACATCGCCTGTTAAGTTATAAACCCAGTGCTTGAATCAGAGTCAGAACAGGATTCTTCTCAATTATAATTGAATGCTTTTTCTCTTCTGCCCAAGTGAGTTTAATTTCTTTCTTCTTCACTGTTTCTTTTGTAGGGGTTCAGCTGTTGCAAAAATAATTGGTAATAATGTCAAGAAACTTAAGAAGTTTGCCTCCACAGTCAAGATGTGGGTCTTTGAAGAAACCATTAATGGGAGAAAACTGACAGACATTATAAATAATGACCATGAAAATGTGAAATATCTCCCAGGACACAAGCTGCCAGAAAATGTGGTAAGACTTTGGGATAGATAGTACTTTGGGTCAATTCTGAAAGTTACGCTTGGCTGAGTTCGCACTTGGGACTTGGGGGAGTGGGAAAACTATTTCCTCCCTTCCTCCTTTGTTCCTTTCTACCACCAGCTTCTTGGCTTGGTCAGTTTTGGTTTGCCTGACTCTGAAGATGGGCTTTCTATTTGTTTGCTAAGGCTGCCGTAAGAAAGTACAATAGGAAAGGTGGCTTAAACAACAGAAATTTATTTCCTCACAGTTCTGGAGGGTTCAAGTCCAAGATGAGGGTGTCGCCAGGCTGGTTTCTTTTGAGGCTCTCTGACTTGGAGATGGCCGCCTTCTTCCTGCACCTTCACATGGCCTTCCTTCTGTGTGTCTGTGTCCTAACCTCCCCTTCTTACGAGGACACGAGTCATGTTGTATTAGGGCCCACTCTAGTGAACTCATCTTGATGTAATCACCTCTGCAATGACTCTGTCTTTAAATATAGTCATATTCCCAGCTACTAAGGTTAGTAATTCAACATATGACTTTTGGGGGGAGGGGACACAGTTCAGCCCATCGCAGGCTACTCTCTTGGCATTCAAAGTGTCGGTCCCATCAAAGATGGAGCTAACAACCTTTGCCTTCTGCCACTTGTGATGCCCCTGTCCTGATATTCCCTTTCTAAGTACATAGACTTGAGTCTGCTTGTGAGGACAGCTAATGCAACGGTCTGTAATTAAAATTAGGGTCAAGGCCTAAATTACAGAAGGAGATTGGAGAAAATAGAAAATTGTAAGACTGACAGTTTAAAATTCAGGCTTATTAGGCTGAGAGGGAAAAATACAGGTTAATTGCCTGGCCTCATTCCAGGGACTTGGAGGAAATGGGGGGAGGAAGAAATGAGCAAGAGGAACAAAAAGCGTGCACTGTGCTGCTAGCCTGAGATGCGTGGAATCTGTGAACTTTGTTGCCAGATTCGCCCCTTGGTGGTTTTCTGCAGTAGTCTGAAAAGCAGACCATTGTGACTGCCCGATTCCTATCTGCCTGATTCTCCGGTTAACCGGAAAAACTCTACTTTGTTAATGAAATACTCCTCCCTACGTATACTTATCAACATTTATGCGCATGTACAGCTCTTGCAAAGCACAGTGACAGTTGTCAGAGACGGGAAGGGGGAGAAGATGACGGACCAGACCAACCGCAGCTTTCCTCAAGGAGCCCAGCAGGGGGACAGATTTGTAAACTGATACATGCCAGGAAGTTTGGAGATGCAAAGACCTTGCTCACTAAAGATTGTTGTTTGGCTTGTTTTTTTTTTTTTTGTTTTGTTTTTTCCCAAATGTTTATTTATTTTGAGAGAGAGAGAGTGCAGGAGCTCAAGCATGAGTGGGGGAGGGGCAGAGAAAGAGGGAGAGAGAGAGAGAGAGAGAGAGAGAGAGAGAGAGAGAGAGAGTGAGTCCCAACCAGGCTCTGGGCTATTAGCACAAGGCCCGACGTGGGGCTCCATCTCACGAACCGTGAGATCATGACCTGAGCGGAAATCAAGACTCAGATGCTTAACCGACCGAGCCACCCAGGCGCCCTTGATGTTTGGCTTTTGGTTATAGGGTACACTGCTATTAAGCACTGTGCTAAGTAGTTTATATATCTTGTCTCATTTAATGCTCTCAGTAACCCTCTTAGGTTGATACTATCAGTTTTCCTATTAGAACGATGATGTTGACTTTATGGCGGAAGAGACTGAGGCTCAGAGAAGTTAATGAACCTGCCCAGGGTCACATGGCTAGAGGCTAGGGTTTGATTCCTGGTGGACGCATCCTGTTGGATCCATTGTCTTTTGGACAATGAGAACTTTCTGCTCCGTATCACTACGCTGGGGCCGGGCAGTTATTGGTGTTGTTGGCAGGGAGAGAAAGGATCCCTACAGTTCTGAGCTCAGAAGTTAAGTTGTCCAAATATCCGAGGGGAAGAACAAAGGGAGCCTCTGTTCCCACTGCCGTGAAAGGCCTCTGAGGTCATCTCTGACCCATGCTTGGAGGAGGAAATTCCCGAGTTTCATTTCTCATTCTTGTCAGATCGATGGTTCCTTCCCTTCTGTAAACCACATGCTTTATCAGTACGTCCCGTCCACTGTGCTTTGTGCCAGGCCCTTATGTACCTGTTCACTCCTGAGTGCATGAACCTGACTTTCTAGTTTTCTGTTTTTCCGCAGTTCCTGGTGCAGTGCTCAAGGAGTGCTGGGGAGGGGAACCTGCCAAGTAGGTCTGTGAAGCTGAAGCCCTTACCTGGGAGCGTGGGAGCCAGGAGGGAGGAGGAGGGGAAAGAAGTAACCTAGAGGAGTCAACAGCCATTGCCACTCAGAGCCCGACCCCCACACTGACTGACCCCACCACCCACCCCTGTGCCTGTGTGTGGACAGAGGGAGGAAAGGAAGTACCAGCTGCTCCCAGGACTCTGTTGATATCTGAAGCCCTGTAAGTTCGTGAAAGTGAATGTATCCATTCTCTCGTATGGACATTGGCACGGTTTCCAGCGCTTTGCTGTCACGGCCCGCGTTCGTAGGGGTGGCGTCGCAGGGTCACTGGGAACACACAACTATAATTTCACCACATCACACCACTGGTTTCCAAAGTAGTTGTACCAGTCTGGACTCCCCCCAGCATGTTTGAGGATTCACATTTTAAAAGAATGTTTGTTTATTTATTTTGAGAGAGAGAGAGAGCGCGTGAGTGCAAGCGGGGGAGGGGCCGAGAGAGGGAGACACAGAATCCGAAGCAGCCTCCAGGCTCTGAGCTGTCAGCACAGAGCCCGACGAAGGGCTCCAACCCATAAACTGTGAGATCATGACCTGAGCTGAAATCGGACGCTCAACTGACTGAGCCACCCGGGTGCCCCTCATACATCTGCAGTTTTGACAAGTTCCCAGGTGGTGGTGATCTGTTGCTTCAGGAACCACCCTTTGGGCACCACCAGTCTACATAATAAGTTCATATTTACTGGTGTAGTATTGGGGAATCCAGGCGGTTAACGGCTGTGTTTCTCTAGAAGCAACCTTACTTACCAGCAGTGCATATTTATGTAACACTCTTCAGATAAGGTTGTCTGTATCTGAGGATCATTTTTCTGAATGTAGAGCCAAGGACGTAAATTTCACTTACGATCTTGGCCAAAATGCAGATTAGAAGAACAGGAGGGAACCATAATATTTTTGAACCTCTGCTGTGTGCCAGCTACGACTTCGCTATGTGTGTTACTCACATGCTGTTGTGTTTAACCTAAATACTCGCTCCCTCAAGAATGTAGGTGGGTTCCCTGTGGGTGTCCGGTTAGCTGACCAGAGATCAAGCTAGGCCAGGGTGTCCATATACTGGCAGTGATAACTAATCCGGGGGGATACAAGAGAACCTTTAGGCTTCTCCACATACATTTTACCAGCTCGGTCTTAAATGAGATATGAGATATATATGTGTGTGTGTGTGTGTGTGTGTGTGTGTGTATAAAAGCTTGGACCAAGAGCCCTGGATCCCTGAAAGTCTGAACATTAAGTGGACCAACCATGATGCCTTGGTTCTGATTTGATTATTTTTCCTCCTTACCTAGGTAAGGCAAGCCCTTTTGTTCTGAGTTGTCTTTCTGAATGTATTTCAGGATCTTTAATGGTGGACACCCCCAGAAAGATTTTGACAGAAAGCCTGTGAACTAGGTCAGCATTTCTACAAGTGTCTTGATTTTGTTGAGAGGAAAAGATAGGCAAAGTCTTAGCTAAAGGTTTTATTCTGCAAGAAGGTATTCCAGTTACCAGGCTAGTCGAGGAGAGCTCTTTTTTTTTTTTTTTTTTTCTAATATATGAAATTTATTGTCAAATTGGTTTCCATACAACACCCAGTGCTCTTCTCAAAGAGGAGAGCTCTTTTGATACTGTGCAAGAGGAATAGTGTTCTGTGAATGGACCATGTGAACCATACAAATATAACTCGCACTACACATTGCTTCTGTGGGCTAAACCCTCAGCACTCCACCGAGGAGAGTGAAGGAATGTCTCTACGTGCTAAGTGAGCCCCCAGTCCCATTGCTCTAGAGACCCATCTCATTCCCAGCCAACTACAAGTTGTTTGATTTATTCAAGAAGGAAATGTAAGAGACAGAAATCCAGACCAGCTGGCAGCTTCCTTGCATGTCTTTTAACAAGAGACACAGGGATGGGTGGAGTCCTTAAAAGGTAAGAATTTGGAGCATCTGGGTGGCTCAGTCGGTTGAGCATCCGACTCTTGATTTTGGGTCAGGTCATGATCCCAGGATTGTGGGATCAAGCCCTGCATCGGGCTCTGCGCTGAGTGTGGAGCCTGCTTAAGATTCTCTCTTTCTTGAGCCTAAATGTCCATCACCTGATGAATGGATAAAGAAATTGTGGTTTATATACACAATGGAGTACTATGTGGCAATGAGAAAGAATGAAATATGGCCCTTTGTAGCAACGTGGATGGAACTGGAGAGTGCGATGCTAAGTGAAATAAGCCATACAGAGAAAGACAGATACCATATGGTTTCACTCTTATGTGGATCCTGAGAAACGTAACAGAAACCCATGGGGGAGGGGAAGGAAAAAAAAAAGAGGTTAGAGTGGGAGACAGCCAAAGCATAAGAGACTCTTAAAAACTGAGAACAAACTGAGGGTTGATGGGGGGTGGGAGGGAGGGGAGGGTGGGGGATGGGTATTGAGGAGGGCACCTTTTGGGATGAGCACTGGGTGTTGTATGGAAACCAATTTGACAAAAAACTTCATATATTGAAAAAATTAATAAAAAAAAAAAAGATTCTCTCTTTCTTGGGGCACCTGGGTGGCTCAGTCAGTTGAGCGTCCAACGTCAGCTCAGGTCATGATCTCACAGCTTGTGAGTTCGAGCCCTGTGTGGGGCTGTGCTGACAGCTGGGAGCCTGGAGCCTGCTTTGGATTCTGTGTCTCCCTCTCTCTCTGCCCCTACCCTTCTCATGCTCCATCTCTCTCTCTCTCTCTCTCTCTCTCTCTCTCTCTCTCAGATAAATAAATGTTAAAAAAAAAAAAAGATTCTCTCTCTCTCTCTCTCTCTCTCTCTCTCTCTCTTTCTCCCTCTGCCCTTCTCTCCTACTCTCTCTCTCTCTCTCAAATTAAAAAAGAAATAAGGTAAGAATTTGTGGGGAGCAGGTAGATTTTTCTTTTTTTTTTTTTCAAGCAGGTAGATTTTTTGATAAATAATCTCTTTCATATCATTTTGAAGTGCTGTCATTTATATTACTTAATTTGAAAGGTTTCTGTGAAGTATCTGGGTAAGAAAAGTGATTTTTATACCCCTTCGTATATGGGGTGATTAAGGTCAGTGAAGATACGTCACTTGTCCAAGGTCACACAGCTGATCATTTGCAGATATGGGACTCAAATGTACATCTTTTCCATATTTTCTCTTTGGTTCTAGTGTCTTTTCCATTTCACCATGTTGGAAAATGCCCTGAAAAGGCAGACACGGAGGTGTGTGCACATGTATGCATGTGCGTGTGTGTGTGTGTGTGTGTGTGTGTGTGTATGTTGAGGATGGATGGGGAAGAGGAGGATCAATGGGTCTAGAGAAGAAAAAAGATTTAAACTAAAATTCAGGCTGCCAGGCGCTGTAGAGGGCGTACAGATTAAAAACCCCCTCCTAAGAAAGACTGGTAACCCTAGGCGGAGTGAAGGACCAGAGTTTTTACAAAGGCTGGGAGGGCACTGGGTGGGACCACAGGCAAATAAATGTAAGAGCATAAAGTGCTTTGTCAGTCAAGGACAAAGCAGCTGGGAATTGGCATTCGGAGGCTAATGGGATTGATCAAGAAATTGCTCTTTTGGAGGAGGTAGAATCTCCAAATGCAAGGGAGCTTGGTCTTTGGCCTGTGTAACTGCAGGGGCTGCTGGGAAATGTAGTCTGTAGCGAGGTGACTAGTGACGAGCTTCCAGCTCTGTGATTATGGAGGAAGGCAAGAAGGAATTTTGGTGAGGAGCTGGCGGTCTCCATCACAACGCCCAAACTAGATTTCCCAGGAGGCTTAGCCATCCCGAATGACGCTCCTGTGGCCCGCAGCACATCCTCAGAGAAGAATCTTCCTCCAGTCGCTTCGTTTGGGGAACCAGCAATGCTTAATGGGAGTATCAGTTACAGTCCGGTTCAGGTACATGTGACAGAAGACCTATGATAGCAGTGACCTAAGGAAAGTAAGTACTTGCTTTTTCCCGTCTCGTGTAAGAGATGTTTATCGTATTAGTGATGTGTTAATGGTGTCAGGGACTCTTGTGATCCTCCTGTTCTGCCATCGCAGCATTTGGTTTCTTCCTCATTGTCCAGCCATCTCTTCACGTTCCCCCCTGACAAAAGGGATTTCCCAGAAGTCACAGTGCTTCCACTGACACCCCGTTGGTCAGAACCTAATCACACGGGGCACCTAGCTGCAAGGGAAGCTAAGGAATGTAACCTTTCTGGGCATTTATGAGCCTGGCTCCAAACTCAGGCTTCTTGTGCTGAGGAAGAAGGGGAGATCAGACATCGGGGAGCAGTGAGCAGTCTTCTGCTAGGGATCACGTGGCCCCGTGTCCCTGCCGGTCGCCTTTTCTTCCGCTCGAGTGTGTGTGCGCGTGTGCGGGCGCGTGCATGTGTGTTTCTCTGGCTGTGTCCAGTTCTAAAATCTATCTTCATATTCATCTGAAGGGAAGCAATCGCCATAATAGCTGACGGGGATGGAGCAGGTACCAAGCGCCAAACACTTACTGTTCACCACAGCACTCTCAAAGTGCCTCACCTAGGAGACTTTGGTGCGGGACTATTTATAGAGCTATGGTCAGGGTCGAGGAAACCAAAAGGTCTTGCTGGAGCGCTCAGAGTTTAGCAACAGCAGGAAGTCATAACCACCTCTGAAAGGGCGAGGGGGCAGAGCGGTCTCACCAAACCAGCCTGGCCAGAGCTTAGGGACATGGAAGAGGGACTGCCTGCCAGGAGGTTTAACTAGAATGAAGCCAGGGCAGGAGTAGCCCCGGGAGGCTGATAAATACCCTGACCTGTCTCTCCTCCCAACCTTAGATCTCCTGACGGTGCCCCACTTTGGCTGAGGCCAAGTGGAAGGCAGAGAGCAAGGGCCTCCAGGGAAAACAGTCCACAGAAAGCAGCCTTCTGGGGTGGGGGTGGGGTGCCTGGGTGGCTCAGTCGGTTGAGCATCTGACTCTCGATTTCGGCTCAGGTCGTGATCCCAGGGCTGTGGGATTGAGCCCCGGGTTGAGCTCTGCACTGAGCGTGGAGCCTGCTTGGGATTCTCTCTCTCTCTCTCTCTCTCTCTCTCTCTCTCTCTCTCCCCCCTCCCCTGCTCATGCCCTCTCTCTTTGAAATTAAAAAAAAAAAAAAAAAAAAGCAGCCCCCTGGGGAACAGAGCAGGGCAAAGAAAGGCAGAAAATGGAACTGGGGGAAGCAACCCATACAGCATTATTATGACTCCCTTTTACAGGTAAGGAAATTGAGGCATGGAGAAGGTAAGTCACTTGCCCACCTGCTAAGCAACAGAGGGAGCACCCCCCTAGCTTCAGATGGGTGTCCTGAAGGAGAAGGCAGAGCGCAGGCCCGCGTGCCTTTCCCGTCTGTCTGCGCGGCACTCTGCGCACAGTAGGCATCTGATAAACGGTCAGTGGATGAAATCACTGGGCGAGGCATATTTTGGTGTGGGAGTAACTGTTTCCTCCTGACCGCTGCAGATTGCTGTCCCAAACCTCAGCGAGGCCGTGCAGGATGCAGACCTGCTGGTGTTTGTCATTCCCCACCAGTTCATTCACAGAATCTGTGATGAGATCACCGGGAGAGTGCCCAAGAAAGCCCTGGGAATCACCCTCATCAAGGTAACGTGCCTCTGACCCCAGGCAGGGAAGGGGCCGGATGTCGGACTTGGGTTACAGGGGAATTTCACATCCTCTCACGTCCATCTGTTGGAAATAGGATCTGAAAGGGAGGTTATGGCAGTTTTTTGTTTTCTTGTGTTTTTGTTTTAAAGATGCCTGGAAGGGAATCAATAACACATCCCGGGAGGCTAGCTGAGCTCAGCGTTGGGGGCGGGGGGGCGCTCTCGATCACAGCGGGTTTTAGCGGTGGCAGTGATGTGAGGGTGAGCTCCTCCTGATGAACCTTCCTGTCCAGGACGTGGGTCTCTGCTGTGTTCTAGAAATCACTGGTGGTTTGTGTTGCTGGGAAATTAATCCTCATTTGTTTCCACTCCTGGATATATTCCCCAAAGAGGGAGTTTTTAACTAGAAGTCCACAAACCACCCCCAGAGGTCCACAGACAGAATTCATGTGGGGAGGAAAATTACGTTTTTATTCATTTTAACCTGTGACTAAAATGGGCATTTCTTTTGGTTTTGAATGCCAGCCACAAAGCCAGGTTTTCGGTCACAGTGGCATTAGGCAGTGCCTGTGGCCCTGCTCTCAGTAGAGGTCACGGGTATTTTCCTACCACTGTACAATGGCTTCAGCTATCTCCAGGTGTCATTTATGCTGATCACTACCTTGAAATTACGGTAATTGTTAAACCTGCCGCATCATCTTTCTAATTGCGATAATAAAATAGCATGTATATTACTTTGTCACAAATTTGGTTTTGTTTTTTTAACACTTTGATAACTAAATCTCAACGTAATTGGCTTCCTGGGTAATCTCCTGCATTTTGCTTTATGCATATCAGATTCTGAGAATGAGTCCATAAAACGATGCGGGGCCACATGGTAAAAAGGTTAGGAACCTCTAGAGAGACTGTGTTTTAGAGTGGTTCGTGGATGAATGTTCATGAAAGCAAACTGGAACAACTCACACGTCCGTCATCAATAGAATGGATAAATGAATAGTGGTAATACTCCATGGTGGTAAATAGGAACAAACCAGAGCATTCATGTGACCACATGGATGAATCTCTAAACTAATAATGTAGCACCAAACAGCACATCACAGACCAAAGGTACAGTTGCACTTACAGCCTTTCAAAAGCAGACATAATGGCCTCACATATTTAGGGATAGCTTTATGTGGCAGAATGGTCAAGAACAGAAGGGAGCAGAGTATACAGCCTTCAGGATACTAGGGGTGAGGACCAGTAGTGAGAAGGAGGATGAACTTGGGAAGGGACACACAAGGCTTCAGTGGTGTAGGTCATGTTCTGGGTGGTTACGTGTGTTTATTTTCTTTGCGTTTTATTGTTACTCTTTTAACACTGTATACATGGTGTGTATGTCACTCTTGTAAGCGCTGTTTTTTTTTTCACATTGCATACGCCATTGGTTGCCTGAATCTGTTACTTACAAAAGTGACCGTGTCATCCCTCTTTCGTTCGGTCGTTTGTTTTCCCCTAACTTGTTGACATCCTTACAGGGCATAGACGAAGGTCCTGAGGGGCTGAAGCTCATCTCCGACATCATCCGGGAGAAGATGGGCATTGACGTCAGCGTGCTCATGGGAGCCAACATTGCCAGCGAGGTGGCTGCAGAGAAGTTCTGTGAGACCACCATCGGTGAGGTTGGCTGCAGGGCGGGGAGGGGCTGGGAGCCCAGACATTCGGTGTTTTAAAACATACATTTTCGATTTCTGTTATTTTTTGTAGCGGACTCTTCCTTGCCCCCATAACATTCCTGAAGTGAATATTCAGTGGGGTGGGGGTTTTATACAGGGAGGCCATTCTGGGCTACAAAAATGTTTCACCAGCCTCCAGAATGAAGGAAAGCCAGGAGGCCGTTCTGACCTGCCATGATCCAAAAATGCAAAGTTGCTTACACAGACAAACAGGTGATTACATCCATGGTGGGGCTGTCCTGGCATTAGAAAACCCAGATTTTTTAAATTCACAAATGCCAGTATCTGGATCCTCATTGGATTCCACTGCTCAGTTCGACAACCCATATACCAAAAATTGGAATGATAAAAATTGGTGGGGAGAATCCCTGTTTTCAGGTGAATAGTCCAAAGCTCAGTGAATAAGTTACCTGCCCCATGGTCACATAACCAGTAGAGAACCCAGGCACGAATTTGGCCGTCCTGTTTCCTGAAATAGAAAGCTCTTTCTACTCTTCTACAACATTGGGGTTGTGAAGACTTTCACTTCTTTTTAAAAGGGCTTTGGAATTCTCAGGTGCCCACGTACCACATTAAAGGACTCGTAGAAAAGTAACAGGGCCGGATTTGCAGATGCCTTGCGCAAATTTAAGCTTATCTACCACTCCAGAACTTAATTCAACCCTTGTCAAACATACCAGCAATGTGAATGATTTCTCCGTGTGGCTTTGTAAAAGGAAGCTCTGAGAGGGATCAGGCATGGGAAAAGATAGCTCCAGATTCTTTCTTTTTTTTAATATGAAATTTATTGTCAAATTGGTTTCCACACGACACCCAGTGCTCATCCCAACAGGTGCCCTCCTCAATGCCCATCACCCCCCCCCCCCCACCACCTCCCACCCCCCATCAACCCTCAGTTTATTCTCAGTTTTTAAGAGTCTCTTATCGTTTGGCTCTCTCCCTCTCTTAACTTTTTTTTTTTTTTCCTTTTCCTTCCCCTCCCCCATGGTCTTCTGTTAAGTTTCTCAGGATCCACATAAGAGTGAAACCATATGGTATCTGTCTTTCTCTGTATGACTTATTTCACTTAGCATAACACTCTCCAGTTCCATCCACGTTGCTACAAAAGGCCATATTTCATTTTCTCTCATTGCCACGTAGTACTCCATTGTGTATATAAACCACAATTTCTTTATCTACTCATCAGTTGATGGACATTTAGGCTCTTTCCATCATTTGGCTATTGTTGAAAGTGCTGCTGTAAACACTGGGGTACAAGTGCCCCTGTGCATCAGCACTCCTGTATCCCTTGGGTAAATTCCTAGCAGTGCTATTGCTGGGTTATAGGGTAGATCTATTGTTAATTTTTTGAGGAACCTCCACACTATTTTCCAGAGTGGCTGCACCAGTTTGCATTCCCACCAACAGTGCAAGAGGGTTCCCGTTTCTCCACATCCACACCAGCATCTGTTGTTTCCGGAGTTGTTCATTTTAGCCACTCTGACCGGCGTGAGGTGGTATCTGAGTGTGGTTTTGATTTGTATTTCCCTGATGAGGAGTGACGTTGAGCATCTTCTCATGTGCCTGTTGGCCATCTGGATGTCTTCTTTAGAGAAGGGTCTATTCATGTCTTCTGCCCATTTCTTCACCAGATTGTTTTTCAGGTGTGGAGTTTGGTGAGTTCTTTATAGATTTTGGATACTAGCCCTTTGTCTGATATGTCATTTGCAAATATCTTTTCCCATTCCGTCGGTTGCCTTTTAGTTTTGTTGATTTGTTTCCTTTGCAGTGCAGGAGCTTTTTCTCTTCATGAGGTCCCAATAGTTCATTTTTGCTTTTAATTCCCTTGCCTTTGGAACCAGATTTTTATAGATGTCTGCAACTTAGGACATTGTTACTTCTTTTTCTTTTTCTTTTTAAGTGCATAGACATTGTGGAAAATAGGGATAATCAGACAAAGAACTCACAAAAAAAGGATATGAAATATAATAACATATACCTAAAACAGGGAGGAGAGGAGAGAAGAATGGGTTCAAACTTAAATGACCATAAACTTAACATAGACTGCCGTATGCAGATGTTATATACAAACCTAATGGTAACCATATATCAAAACCACGAATACATATGCAAAGAATAAAGGGAAAGAAATCCAAATATATTACTAAACAAAATTAGCAAAACATGAAAGGGAGAAAAACAAGAAAGGATCAGAGAAAATCTTCAGGAACAACCACAAAACAAGTAATAAAATGGCAATAAATACATATCTATCAATAATTACTTTGAATGTAAATGGACTAAATGCTGCAGTCAAAAGACATAGGGTGTCAGAACGGATAAAAAAACAAGACCCATATATGTTGCCTACATCGATATGCAGATCTAAAGACACCTGCAGACCAAAAGCACGGGGATGCAGAACCATCTATCATGCAAATGGATGTCAAAAGAAAGCTGAAATAGCAATCTTATACTGGACAAAATAGACTTTAGAACAAACACCCGTAGGAGCACCTGGGTGCCTCAGTTGGTTGAACTTCAGACTTCGGCTCAGGTCATGGTCTTGCAGTTTGTGAGTTTGAGCCCCGCATCAGACTCTGTGCTGACAGCTCAGAGCCTGGAGCCTGCTTCGGATTCTGTGTCTCCCTCTCTCTCTCTGCCCTGCCCCTCCTTGCATGTGTGCATATGCGCTCGCTCTCTCTCTCTCTCTCTCTCTCTCTCTCAAAAATAAAGAAACATTTAAAAAAACATTTAAACCAAACACTGTAAGGGGTACCTGGGTGGCTCAGTTAGTTGAGCATCTGACTTCAGCTCAGGTCATGATCTCACTACTTGGGAGTTCGAACCCTGCATCAGACTCACTGCTGTCAGTGCAGAGTCAGCTTTGGATCCTGTGTCCCCCTGTCTCTCTGCCCCTCCCCCACTTGCATTGTCTCTCTCAAAAAATAAACATTAAAAAAAAATCACTGTAGGGGCGCCTGGGTGGCGCAGTTGGTTAAGCGTCCGACTTTGGCTCAGGTCATGATCTCGCCATTCAGAGTTTGAGCCCCGCATCAGGCTCTCTGCTGACAGCTCAGAGCCTGGAGCCTGCTTCAAATTTTGTGTCTCCCTCTCTCTCTGCCCCTCCACCGCTCATGCTTTGTCTGTCTCTGTCTCTCAAAACTAAATAAACATTAAAAAACAAACAAAAAAAAACCACACACACTGTAATAGGACACAAAGAAGGACACTATGTGTCATAAAGGGGACAGTCTAACAAGAAGATACAACAATTGTAAATATTTTTGTACCCAACGTGGCAGTATCCATATATAAAAAACAGCTAATAACAAACAACTAATTGATAATGATACAGTAATACTAGGGGGCTCTATCAGTCCACTTACATCAATGGACAGATCATCTAAACAGAAAATCAACAAGGAAACAAGGCTTTGAATGACACACTGAAACAGATTGATTTAACAGATGTATTCAGAACATTCCATCCTAAAAGAGCAAAATACACATTCTTTTCAAGTGCACATAGGACATTCTCCAGAATAGATCACATATTAGCCCACAAAACGGGCCTCAGCAAATACAAGAAGGTTGATATCGTACCATGTACCTTTTCTGCCCACAACACTATGAAACTAGAAGTCAACCAGAAGAAAAAAATCTGGAAAGACCACAGATACATGGAGGTTAAATAACATACTACTAAACAAGGAATGGGTTAACCAGGAAATCAGGAAATGAAAAAGTATGTGAAAACAAATGAAAATGAAAACACAAAGGTCCAAAACCTCTGCAATGCAGCAAAAGCAGTTCTAAGAAGGAAGTTTATAGCAATACAGGTCTACCTCAGGAAGCAAGAAAAATCTCAAACAACCTAAACTTACACCTAAAAGAGCTAGAAGAACAATAAACAAAACCTAAAACCAGCAGAAGGAAGGAGATAATAAAGATTAGAGCAGAAATAAATTATATAGAAACTAAAAAAAAAATCGGTAGAACAGATCAATGAAACCAGGAGCTGGTTCTTTGAAAAAATCAATAAAATTTATAAACCTCTAGCCAGATTTATCAAGACAAAAAGAGAAAGAACACAAACAAAATCACAAATGAGAGGGGAGAAATAATAGTCAACACCACAGAAATATAAGCAATTAGAAGAGAATAGTATGAAAAACTAAGTGCCGACAAATTGGACAAACTGGAAGAAATGGGTCAATTCCTAGATGCTTATAAACTATCAAAACTGAAACAGAAATAAGTAGAAAACTTGAACAGACCAATAACCAGACAAGAAATTGAATCAGTAATCAAAAAACTCCTGTGGGGCACCTTGGGTGGCTTAGTCAATTAAGCCTCCGACTCTTGATTTCTGCCCAGATCATGATCTCACAATCACAAGATAAGGCCCTGCGTTGGGCTCCACACTGACAGCATGGACCCTACTTGGGATTCCTTCCCTCTCTCTCTGTCCCTACCCCCGTGTGTGCCCTCTCTCTCTCTCTCTCTCTCTCTCTCTCTCTCTCTCTAAATTAGTAAATAAACATTTAAAAACAAAACCCACCTCCCAACAAACAAAAGTCCAGAGCCAGTTGGCTTCAGGCGAATTCTACCAAATATTTAAAGAAGAGTTGATATCTGTTCTTCTTAAACTACTCAAAAAAAAAAAAAAAAGAAATGGAAGGAAAACTTCCAGATTTATTCTATGAGGCAAGCATTACCATGATACCAAAACCAGATAAAGACACCACTAAAAAAGAATTACAGGGGTCCCTGGATGGCTCAGTCGGTTAAGCATCTGACTTCAGCTCAGGTCATGATCTCTCAGTTCATGAGTTCGAGCCCTGTGTCAGGCTTTGTGCCGACCACTCGGAGTCTGGAGCCTGCTTTTGATTCTGTGTGTGTGTGTGTGTGTGTGTGTGTGTGTGTGTGTGTGTCTCTCTCTGTTACTCCCCTGCTTGCACTCACTCTCTCATAAATAACGATTTTAAAAAATTGAAAAAAGAGAGAACTACAGACCAGTATCCCTGATGAACATAGATGTAAAAATTCTTAAGAAAATACTAGCAAACCAAATTCAACAATACATTAAACAGATTGTTCACCATGATCATGTGGGATTTATTCCTGGGTTGCAAGGGTGGTTCAATATTTGCAAATCAGCCAATGTGATACTTCACATAAGTAAGAGAAAGGATAAGACCACATGGTCATTTCAACAGGTACAGAAAAGCACTTGACAAAGTACAACATCCATTCATGATAGAAACCTCAAGAAAGTAAATTTAGAGGGAACATACGTCAACATAATAAAGGCCATATGTGAAAAACTCGCAGCTAACATCATCCTTAATAGGGAAAAACAGAGCTTCTCCCCTAAGGTCAGGAAGAAGACGAGGATAAGGATGTCTACTCTCCCAACTTTTATTCAACATAGTACTGCCAGTCCTGGCCACAGCAGTCAGACAACAAAAAGAAAAGGAATCCAGATCTGTAAGGAAGAAGTAAAACTTGGACTATTTGCAGATGACATGATACTCCACCAAAAACCTCCACCATGAGCTCACATGAACTCACTAAAGTCACAGGGTACAAAATCAATGTACAGAAATCTGTTGCGTTTCTGTACACCAATAATAAAGTAGTAGAAAGAGAAATTAAGAGAGCAAGCCCATTGAATCTCACTGCATCAGAAATAAGATACCTAGGAGTAAACCTAACCAAAGAGGTAAAAGATCTGTACTCTGGAAACTATAAACCATTGATGAAAGAGACTGAAGATGACACGAATAGAAAGACATTCCATGCTCATGAATTAGAAGAACAGTGTTGTTAAAATGTCTATCCTACCTAGAGCAATCTACACATTTAATGACATCCCTGTCAAAATACCAACAACATTTTTCACAGAACTAGAACAAAGTACCCTAAAATTTGTATAGTGCCACAAAAGACCCTGAACAACCAAAGCAGTCTTGGAAAAGGAAAGCAAAGTTGGAGGCATCACATTTCCAGACTTCAAGTTTTATTACAAAGCAGTAGTAACCAAAACTCTATGGTACTGGCACAAAAATAGACACATAGATCAGTGGAACAGAATAGAAATCCCAGAGATAAGTTCACAATTGTATGGTCAATCTTTGACAAAGGAGGAAAGAATATACAAGGGGAAAACGACAGTCTCTTTAACAACTGGTGGTGGGAAAACTGGACAGTTATCTGCAAAAGAATGAAACTAGACCACTTTCTTACACCAGGTGCAAAAATAAATTCAAAATGGATTACAGCCCTAAATGTGAGACCTAAAACCATAGAATTCCTAGAAGAGAGCACAGGCAGTAATTTCTTTGACATCAGCCATAGCAACTTCTTTCTAAATATGTTGTCTGAGGCAAGGAAAACAAAAGGGAAAATAAACTACTGGGACTACATCGAAATTAAAAGCTTCTGCACAATGAAGGAAATAATCAACAAAACTAAAAGGCACCCGACTGAATGGGAGAAGATATTTGCAAATGACATATCTGGTAAAGGGTTAGTATCCAAAATATGTAAAGAACTTCTACATCTCAACCCCTCCAACACAAATAATCCAATTAAAAAATGGGCAGAAGACCTGAACAGACATTTCTCCAAAGAAGACATCCAGATGGCCAACAGACATGAAAAGACACTCAACGTGACTAATCATCGGGGAAATGCAAATCAAAACTATAGTGAGCCACACCTCACACCTTAGCCACATTTAGAATGGCTAAAATCAACAACACAAGAAACAACAGGTGTTGGTGAGGATGTGGAGGAGGGAACCCTCTTGCACCATTGGTGGGAATGCAAACTGGTGCAGCCACTGTGGAAAACAGTATAAAGTTTCCTCAAAAAGTCAAAAATAGAACTACCCTATGACCCAGCAATCTCACTACTAAGCATTTACCCAAAAAAAAATACAAGAACATATGTTTATTGCAGTATTATTTACAGTAGGCAAGATATGGAAGCAGCCCAAGTGTCCATTGGTTGATGAGTGGGCAAAGATGTGAGATATCTATATATCTATATCTATAATGGAATGCAGTATTACTCAGCCACGAAAAAGAATGAAATCTTGCCATTTGCAACAATATATAGAGAGTATAATGCTAAGCAAAATATGTCAGAGAAAGATAAATGCCATATGATTTCACTCATATGTGGAATTTAAGAGAAAACAAGCAAAGGGAAACAATGAGAAAGAGAGACAGATCAAGAAACAGACTCTTAATTATAGAGACCTGATGATGGTTACCAGAGGGGTGGGAGGATGGGTTATATAGGTGATGGGGATTAGGGAGTGCATTTGTGATGAGCACTGGGTGATGTATAGAAGTGCTGAATCACTATATCGTACACCTGAAACTAATATAACACGGTGTGTTAACTATCTGGACTTAAAATAAAACTTTAAAGAGAGTTAAAAACAATAAGAACATTCAGCAAATCTTAAGGAGTTACAGCGACTTACCCAAGATTATACAGTTAGTCATCGGTTGAGCCAAGATTTGGATCGGGACTGTCTGACTCCAAGCTCGTTCTCTTTAGATACATGTAACAGTGTCCTTTATAGTGGGTTCCTAACTCGCCAGTAACTCAGGATCATTCCTGGGAAGGAAGATACAAGGGTTCATCTAATCTCTGGGCCCACCTCTGGAGCTCCTCTGCACGGAAGGGGGCTAGTTCTCTTCACAGACAGATCCACAGGGCCTCCGGCAGTTACAGGCTAGCAGCACAGGAAGGAGCTTCTGGAGTCCTTCAGTCCATTCCCTGCTTGGTAGATGAAGAGTGAGTTACTTACACAAGATCACCTGGGCAGAAGGGAATAGTCTCGAATCTGCTGTCCACCTAACACTGCCCTACTGGAAGATACTGTGAACTTTGCTGGTTGATCTAATTTATTTAGCAAATAGTTTAACAGATTGGAGCCATTTATATAAAATCGCGAGATCGATCGCTTTTAATCAAATACAGTCTGACACAGTATGAAGTAGCCAAGGATAGGTCTGTCGTGCAAACATCCTGCAGCCTTAATCACCAAATGGCCAACCCCTCACATTTATCACAAGAAGCATTAAACTTATATGACCTATTTTCTGTGCCAACACTGAACAGTAAGAAATTAGGGAATAAGGTAATCTGTCTTGTCACAGGAATTGTTCATATGAAAAAGGAAAAACGTGAAATTTCCACATGCATTTGCCAGACTGAAAATGTGGTAGCAATAGCATCAATTAAAAAAACAAAAAAAGATTGTGATTTTCCTCCTTCTTCCCAAAGGGAATCCCTGTTAGCAGTTTCTAAGGATCCTTCCAGGAAAAAAAAAAAAAAAAAAAAAAAGTCAATATGTAGGTTTTATTCTTTCAGTATTAATTCTTTTATCCATCTGTGATTTTGGTGTAGCCTGTGAAATTATGTCATTCCTTTTATTTAAAAACAGTTGTTTGTTCCAACTCAGTCCTGTTTGCCAATAATAAATCGGCAATCAGTTTTGGCGATCAGTTTGACGTGGAAATGTTGGGGTTCAGGAGCAAACAGTCAAGTAAGAATTCTTGAGACATCTTTGGTGCAAATAGGTGGTTTTCTTAAAGTAAATAAACATTTAAAACATTTTTAAAAATGGAAAAGATCATTTAGTACTGCTGTCTAATAAAATGTTAGCCATGAGACCCTTTAGATGTGTAGCACTGGGCCATATGCTTGAAGGATGATTAGTAACATATATCTTGGGGGGGACAGAGATAAAGGAAGTTTCCAAAGGAATTTTCTTTTTGTGTTTATTTATTTTGAGAGAGAGAGAGAGAGAGCTTGAGCAGGGGAGCAGCAGAGAGAGGGAGACAGAGAATCCCAAGCAGGCTCTGCACTGCCCACACGGAGCCCGATGTGGGGCTGGAACCCACAAACCGCGAGATCATGACGTGAGCCAAAACCAAGAGTCAGACACTCAACCAATTGAGCCACCCAGGGGCCTCCCAAAGGAATTTTTATATGTTAAAGTAGACTTACAGGATCCTGGAAGTCAGGATACTGTTAAGCTAAGATGGCCTTTTGCCCTTAGCGAAGTATCGACATCAAGGCAGCTGAGTCCCTAGAGGAAGGTCACTCAGCCCCTCTCAAGGACTTGTCAATGGGCTGCAAGTTGTAAGGAAAAGTTCATTTTTTCTTTTGCCTTTGTCCCCCACATTAAGTTGGTTGCAAATGGCTAGTCGCCATCATTCTTCGTAAGGCTGAGATGTCCTCTCCAGTCCTTGATTGAAACCTGTGTCTACCTATAGATTTTAGCTAGAATTTTTACATACCTCTAAGCCCTAGTCATTGTAACAAAGCTTCTAGTTGGGTACATTAGGCTCTTTTGGTTTGTAAAATCAGACAAATGCACACAAGGTTGTGTCTCTTTCCCTCTGTATTCTATTTATCCAGTGTGCCCTCTGCCTTCTCTCTGGATTGGATAATGGTTGGCAAGAGTGACTTGAATTAAATTAAATTAAAACACTGAAAGGAACAGAGAACATAAAGGTGATAATGCCTAAATTATCTTATATAACCTGAATTAACCACGAGGAAATAACCAGACAAGCCCAAAGTAAAGGATGTGTTACAAAACGGTTCGTTTGCATTCTTCAAAAATGCCAGTGTCATGAAAGAATGAAAGGCTAAGGAGTGGTCCTGGATTAACGGTGACTCAAGAGATGTGACTACCAAATGCAGTGGGATCCTGGGTTGGGGGAGGGGGGAAAGATGTCATGGCTGCCAACCTTGCAGTAATTGGCGAGATTCGAATAGAGGAGTTGCATGTTAGATAATTGTATCAACATTAACTTCCTGCATTGGATGGTTGCCACGGAGGTTAATCCAGATCTCCTTTCTTGATAATATTAGCAACCAACTCATTCTTAGCTATGGTAGATTCAGGAGTTTTAGCCCCCTTGAATCTTCTGTGGAGGAAGATGGAAAAAACAGCCTTGTTTTCAGGATCTTGTAAAAATACTAACCAGCACGCTGAACTGTGGTGCCCCCTTGCGGTGAGAGTTCCCTTCATTCTTGGGACTGGCTTCACAAAACTCTTAGAGACTTACCGTCACCTCACGAATATTTTTCGAAACCTATTATGTATCCAGCATCTGCTAAGTGTCAAGGATTCATAAGCTCCTTCTGGAGCTTCCAAATACACAAACAAATATGGAATCACAAACCGCAAGAGGGTTTTGAAGGAGACTTTATAAACAGGCTGATTATCTCTAAAGCTTGGCATGAAACAGAAGGGAGATATCCCTGTCTTTTGGTTCATACTGAGTTTGGGGCAGCCCTTCTCCATGGCTGTTGGGATTACCCGTTCTGGTCTGGGTCCCTGCTTGCCTTACCACTACTTAGGACTGGTAATAACACAGTTAGTGCTTTCCTGTCTGGGACTTAAAATAATTTTCTCGAAGTTACATCTGACAAAAGGTGGGATTGCTGTAAACCAAGCCCACTTCTCTAAGGGACACTGTATGTAATTTGCAGCCACAGAGGAACCGACAGACCCCACCTGTACCAGTGGCACGTGGAGAGCACCTTCCTCCCTGCCTGTCTTGTCTGTCACATTGCTCACAACAGCACCTCGCTTCCAGCCGCAGACAGCTGGATTGTAGTGACTTGAGCGAAGGGCTCGTCTGTGATGCTTAACGATCGTCCTTCATGCTGGAGGCTCTGAGCCGTGGCCCACGGTGAGGGACACAGGAGAAAGACCGTGATGATGTCATGATGTGGAGGCGGGGGGGGGGGGGGTCGAGTTTACCCAACCCAGGTGATGAAACAGGATGGCACAGAATCACCCGCGTGGTCTGCTAGACTGTTTGAAAAAGGAAGACGACCGTTTGCTCAAACTGACACAGTTCTAATATTTGGAGAACTCAGCTAAATCATAGATAATAGCAATGCTTGTGGAATAGAAAATGTGTTTCTGAGTATTGGGTGTAGACATTTTAAACATTTCATTGTGGGAAATTTATTTAAACAAAACAAACAGAAGGAGGCAGAACGTGGTCATGAACCCCATGTAGGCGTACCTCACCTTCCACTCCCCCTTGGATTCTTTTCACATATTAATTATGGATGTACTCGTAATTGCTGACAATCACTTCTTTTCTGCATTGGAAAAATACAGCTCTGTGATTTTTTTTTTTGTTTTTTTTCTGCTCTATCCCCCCCCCCCCCCCCCCCCCCCCCCCCCCCGCCACACTCAGGAAGCATAGCATAGAGACTCAGAGCACCTGGGGTAGAATTGGGCTCTGTCTCCTCTGAGCTGTGTGATCCTGGGCAAGTTGGTAAACCTCTCTGGGCCCCCTGTCTGTAAACGGGGTGAATCAGCCATAAGCATGTGTCAGCTATCCCCATCGTCATTATATAGAACCTCTGTGTGCTCTAATAGGCTGTTTTCACACCCGCGTCTTATTTAACCCCACAGCAGTCCTGAGAGTGCCCTACGGTTCACTCATGAGGGAGTTGAGCCTGCAGGAGGTTAAATCAGGAGTTTGCAAACTTGTCTGCAGGAGTCACCTGGGGCCCTTCACAAGTTACTGATGCCTGCTGCCCTGGAGACTGATTTAATTGGCCTGGGATGTGGCCTGGGCTTCGGTGCAGTTAAAGGTCCCCAGGTGATGGTAATGTGCAGAGACCCGCGTGGGACCGAGCTTGTGGACCTAGAGGCGGGCGGAGCCCAAATCGGATGGTGCTCAGTGAGCTTTCCGCCGTCTCTGTGTGACTTGAGAGCCAGGACTTGGCTGGGAAGTTTTATGATCTGATTTCCAGAGCCTTCCCAGAGCTGAGCCCCACGCCGCACCCTCACCCATCAGAGCAGATTTCACACCAGACTTTACGTGCAAAGTTTTGTTTGAGTATTAATCCTGAGTTCCTAAACAAAACATGAGAAAGCGTCCCTCCCATTCCAGGCACGGACATGGCGGTTGCAAAAGCAAGTACTCTTCTGAATGCATTTGTATCTTCCACTATTTAGTCCATGAACACAGTTGTTGGCGTCTGTATGGGTTCTCTCTCGCCATCCTGATGCTAAGTAAGATCGCAGAATCTCGGTGGCCTAGAGCATAGCTGACACCCATGGTCCCCTGGGGGTCGGCTGCTCTCAGCTGGGTGTTTCTCCGCTCCTTGTGTCTGTCATCTTCCTGCTCGGCCCAAGGGGCTAGCCGGGGAATGTTCTCACGGTGAAGGCAGCGGTACAAGGAAACCAGCCCCACTTCTGCACAAGCCGACTGCAAGACCTCCTGCGTCATGTCGGCTAGTGTCCCGTTGACCACAGCAAATCACATGACCGAGCCCAAAGTTAAGAGGTGCGGAAATATGTCCCACTTGCTTTGAGTCCAGGCACTTCGTGTGGTCAAGCCTAACATTAGTGGAAAGGAATGCACTCTTCCCCGTGGAAAGGACAGGGTGGGTGGTTTGAACACAAATCTGTTACAGATGTAAACGTAGACGTTGGTCCATAGGTGTTTGTGGTAGCAGAAAGACGCTAGGTATTAAACATTGAAAGATACTTAGATAAAATAGAATACACTTCCCCAGGAAAAGAGAAAGCTGCTATTTAAGATGATGTAGAAACTATGTCAGTGAAAGTTATTCATGCCATAAAATGGAGAGAGCAGATTATGAAACCACATATATATTATGTTGCCAATTCGGAGAAGAACTATGTCTATTCATATTTCAGGAACTTAAAGATGTGTGCCAAATTGTTAATGATCATCTGGGGTAGAATTATGGAATATTTTTATTTTCAAGTTCTATTCCTCTGAATTTGCTACATTTTCTGTGATACATATACATATCGTAGTAAGAAAAACATTTTAAACCGGGTTAGATGGGGAAGCTAAGATTCCGCATTCCTCTCAATTGCCTTTTTTTGGTAACCTTTCCATAGGCAGCAAGATAATGGAGAATGGCCTTCTCTTCAAAGAACTTCTGCAGACTCCGAATTTTCGAATTACTGTGGTTGATGATGCAGACACCGTGGAACTTTGCGGTGCTCTGAAGGTAAAGTCAGCCTTGTTATTTCTGCTCGAGGAGCTAATTGCGGCCGGCCACTGTTAGCGGTGTTGAATCTGAGCCTGAAGAGTGAGCTCTGTGTTCATGCCTGCGCTTCAGCGAAGAATAGTGAATTGAGAGCCTTGTGTATCACTTCCGGCCTTGCCCCAGCCTTTCCTGGGTGGTGGGAAGTTCCTCTCCCACTGGGGTTTGCTTTTACTTGGAAATCTGGGGAAAGTGTGGTGTTTTATTCTTTGGGAAACTGGCAGCATTAATATTTAAAAAGGGTGGAAAGTCTCTTGATTGTAGAATTTTACCAGAGACCAAAGCATTCCATTAATTCATATATTTCTCTCCTATGTTGTCTTGAGCCGGAAAGGGACTTCTTGCCTCTGGATTATGCTACTCGGTTGCTTTGATAGTTTGGTTGGTTGTTGTTTTTAATGGAAAAATAGTCTGCTGCTGACAAAGGTTTTTCCAAGAATGGTTTAAAAAGATTTTTTTTTTAATGTTTATTTATTTTTAAGAGAGAAAGAGACACAGAGCATGAGTGGGGGAAGGAGTAGAGAGAGAGGGAGACACAGAATCCCAAGCAGGCTCCAGGCTCTGAGCTGTCAGCACAGAGCCCGACGCGGGGCTCGAACCCACAAACCCACGAACCGTGAGATCATGCCCTGAGCCAGAGTCGGATGTGTAACCGACTGGGCCACCCAGGCGCCACACGCAGGGTTCTATCTTTGTCCGGAAAGGGAAATGGTCCAATTACATAAGCAGCTTCTACTGGCCAGTGGCCTGGGAGGGTAAAGGGAAGGGTTTCCACAGGGGCTCCTGACTTGTTCCGCTCTGCCTATAAAAGTCTCGGTCGTGGGTCCCTCTCTCGCCTGACTCTGGGAAACAGCCAGTGAGGAGCTGGCTGGCCTTTCTGATCCTTCTCCCCCTGGAATCAGCTGCTAGAGCTGCCTTCTCAAAAAAAAAAAAAAAAAAAAAAAAAAAGACCTCAATGTGAATGAATACCCCCCGCCCAGTCCCTTTTGAGCCATTTCTTTTGTAACAAAAGCCGCTTTTCAGGAATTTGAGCACCTCGGGAAGGAAGTCACACAGTCTGGCATTCATCCGCCTCCCTTCGGCAGGTAAAAATGGCAAAGACTGAAAGAACACTGAAGAGACAAGAAACCAAAGACTGCCTTCCCGCCCTCTCTCTAGATCGAACGTACCTCCTTTTTGTCTCATCAGAATTTAACACCACTTTCTAGAATTAATATCCTGTGTGTGTGTGTGTGTGTGTGTGTGTGTGTGTGTGTGGTCACAGGTCCTTACACCGTGAGGATTTTAGGAACGAAAGCCAGCTAAAGACTGGGGCTCCCAGGCAGCACAGGCCCCTACTTCTGGATGTCCGCGTGGGGCGTCCTTCCCGCGACTGGCGGGCCCTGTTACACAGTGAAGACACTGGCCTTGGCTGCTTGGTTTATTTTTGTTGGTTGAGATTTTTATGTGTTTTTAATAGTCCTTCATTAAACTAATGACCAGTTGACAACAGGGGCCTCGTGAACGCCTAATTGCTCAGCCCCAGCCTGTGTTGCTCCAAAATTGTTTTTAAGCGACTGGATGTTTCTGGTGGTGAATGGAGAAGCTGTGAGATCCTGCCCGGGACAAAGGGTGTTTGGGGGGTGGAAACAGAAAGATTCTAGATTGAGGGCTCTGGAAAAGCTTCTGCTAATGGGACCTCATGCTGGTCTTGTGTCTGAGCTTAGACTGGCTTTTCATTTTTGTTGGCAGGAAGCCGGTAAGCGGATCTGTGCCTGCTACCAGGACAGAGAGTGGTTCGTGGGGGGCAGAGACAGATGGGGTTGAGGACCATTCATCATGCTTCCTCTGGCTATCCTTTGAAACAGGATCAGTTACCATCATTCCCGTCGGCTTGCATCAGAGCTGGGATTTTTGGAAACCGAGAAACAGGCACTTTGGCGGTAATTGAGGCTAACCATTTGGTCACACAGATAAGGAGATGGCGATCCAGAGAGAGTAAATCACTCAAACGTAGCGAATATTGGCACAGCCGGAGTGTGGAAGCGGGTTCCAAGCATCTTAGTCTGGTGTTCTTTGGTTACGACGTACAGCCTGACGTTTCTGGTTTGTGTCCAGTTGAATAGAATGAATCCCTCCCTTGTCAGAGGCTGCCAAAGCAAGGACAGATGGACAGACGTTTCTTTTATTACATAATTGATGATGTGGAAATGTTGGGGTTCAGAGCAAACGGTCAAGAGAGAATTCTTGAGACATCTTCGGTGCAAAAAGGTGGTTTCATTAAAGCACAGGAACAGAACCCCTGGGCAGAAAGACCTGCACTGGGGCTGTGAGGGGTGACTGACTGTCTAGTTTCAAGTGGGGAGGGGGTTAGGAATAGGAAAAGTCTCTAAGGAATTTTGGAAGCAAGGTTTCCAGGACCTTGAGGGGGCCAGCTGTTGTTAGGAAAATGTCATTTACTCCTGCCTACTAAAACTTTAGTCGTGAGACCCTTTAGATGTGTATCAGGGGCCATATGCTTGGAGGATGATTGCTAACATATATTTGGGGGTAGAGATAAAGGAAGTTTCCAAAGGCATTTTTTTTTTTTTTTTTTTAATTTTTTTTTCAACGTTTTTTATTTATTTTTGGGACAGAGAGAGACAGAGCATGAACGGGGGAGGGGCAGAGAGAGAGGGAGACACAGAATCGGAAACAGGCTCCAGGCTCCGAGCCATCAGCCCAGAGCCTGACGCGGGGCTCGAACTCACGGACCGCGAGATCGTGACCTGGCTGAAGTCGGACGCTTAACCGACTGCGCCACCCAGGCGCCCCTCCAAAGGCATTTTTATATGTTAAAGGAGACGTAGGATCCTGGAGGTCGGGATGTTGTGAAGCTAAGATTTGCCTTTTGCCCTTAGCAAAGTATCAACATCCAGGCAGCTGAGTCCCTAGAGGAAGGTCACTCTTCCTGTCTCAAAGGCCTGTCAGTGGCCTGTAGGTTGTCAGGAAATTTAATTTTTTCCCTTGCCTTTTTTTTTCCCCACATCAATTAATAGTCTGTTGTTTTTTCCTGATTATAAAAGTAGGCACGTTCACTGTTTCACACAACAGATGGATGTAAAGAAAGTAAAAATCACCGATAGCCCCTGCATCCTGAGATACGCACTGTTGATGCTTTGTATACCCTTCCAGTCTTTTTAGTGAGCATACGTAGGCGTAGGGCTGCTTTTAAAAACAAAAACTGGGTCTTACTGTTCAAATAGTATCACATGTTTGCCTCTTTCACAGTAAATTAACAATCTTCAGTAATCTCTATACTAGCAATCAAAGAAATGTACACTGTCCCTTTTTTGTGCTCAAAAACATGACGTTTGAGCTACAAAAATAAAAATTGAAAACAACTCACTGATAAAACCAAAAAGAAAATGTAACGGTTTTCTGCAAAATCATATTAGAGCAGTGCATTTTACTGCCTTCAGAACGTCCTTTACCTCTGACCTATATTAATCTCCAGTAAGGCGATATTCTTTTTTAAATATCAGCTTTATTTAAGCATAATTCATGTACATTAAACTGCATCCATTTAAGTTCCTAAGACAGTGGGTTTTAACAGGTGTGTGCATAACCCTGAAAATCACGATAGGGAACATTTCCATCATCCCCAAGGGATTCTCTGTGTCCCTTTTCAGTCCCCACCCCAGCCAGGCTGTTCTGCTTTTGTTCACTACTGTTTACGTTTTCTAGAACTTTTATAATGGAGTTGTACAGTTATCTACTCTTCTGTGTGTGGCGTCAGAGATGCTTTATCAGGATTGGGTTTCATTAGCAGAGAACCAAAATAATAGCAGCTGACCGCCATAGAAGTGAATTTCTTTCTTATGTAAACATCCTCAATCCAAACGAAAGCTCCTTTCCACACAATCCTCAGGGAGCCAGGCTCCTAACAGCTCACAAGGATTGGCCCTTGTCTTCGTATTTTGTTTTGTTTAAATTTTTTTTTAATGTTTATTCATTTTTGAAAGACAGAGACAGAGCACAAGCAGGGGTGGGATGGACAGGAAGGGGGAGACAGAATCCGAAGCAGGCTCCAGGCTCCGAGCTGTCAGCACAGAGCCCGACGTGGGGCTCGAACCCATGAACCGCAAGATCATGACCTGAGCCGAAGTCGGACGCTCAACCCACTGAGCCACCCAGGCGCCCCAGCTTGTCTTCATGTTTTAAAATGGTAACCAGAGGGGTGCCTGGGTGGCTCTGTCAGTTAAGCGTCCAACTTGGTTTCGGCCCAGGTCATCATCTAGTGGTTTGTGGGATCCAGCCCCGTGTCAGGCTCTGTGCTCTCTGTGCTGACAGCATGGAGCCTGCTTGGGGTTCTCTCCCTCTCTCTCTCTCTCTGCCCCTCCTCGGCTTGCGTTCTCTCTCTGTCTCTCAAAATAAATAAACATTAAAAAAAAAAACAACAAACAAGGTGACCAGAGCTCTAGCCATCACATCTGCGGGAGGCAGATGGTTTCATGTGAATGAGCAGTACCTCATCGTGTGACTACACCTAGCTGCAAGGGACGTCGGGTCCCCTGGTTAGCCACGTATTTGCATCAAAGTCAGGGACGCTGTGACTCTGGAGGAGGAGAGTAGGTGGGGAGATAAACCCATAACCTGTGCCACAGCCACCTGACACACCCCTACTGCTGGGCGTGCAGGTTTCTTCCAGGGCTTTGGCTGTGATAAGCCATGCTGTGCTGCACGACCTCGTGCCTAGTGCCGGGGCCACTGCTGGGCCACTGCTGGATCCCGCTAGCCATGTGTGGCCATTTGCATTTACATTCGAATTCGTTAAAACTTAAAAAAAAATTAACGGTTCAGTTTCAAAGACTGCGGCTCCACACGAGTCTTTGGTGAGTCCCAGTGGCTCGTGGCTACCCGGTGGGGCGAGCAGACGTAAGGCATTTACATCACTGCAGAAATTTCTAAGGCCGCGTCTCATCGGGGTGCCCAGCCTGGTGGGCTACGTGCGTGCGGGGTTGACACCTCAGCCAGGCCGCCCTACGCAGAGCCTAACCTGCCAGTCTTGCTAGGGGTAGGCCCACACTGTGCAGTCAGAGCTCTCCCTTAGGCCCAAAGCTCCGGTACCTGGCCTCAGGCAGAATCGGGTGGAGTGTTGGGGGTACGGGAAACAGTGACCGCTGCCTGCGTTTCACCGGAGCCCTGCGTCCTAGGTGGGGAGCGTGTTTGCATAGCCTGCGGGCGGCCTCGGCCGGCTTCTCCACTTTTATATTCTTTGTGTGGGAGGCTCGGAGTGGAAGGAATCGAGTCCCATCCAACCCGCCCTGGCTCCGAATTGCAACGATGGCACTTCAGGGCGAATGATTGCCTCCGAGCGTTGCCACAACCCAGGAAATGGGGAAGGGCTTACGCGTGCGCCTGTCTTCTGAAAATCATGGTATTTTTAGCTCCAGAATAGTTTAAAGCAGATTTAAATGCACAGTGGATAATGATAACTTTCACAGCTGAGTGATCTCAGAGGACATCTGCTCAGATGCTATTCAAACACGATCTGACTGGCTCAGTGTGTTTATTTTTCTTTTGACAGTGATAAGTGGTGGAGGGGAGAGAGTGAGGGTTTCAAGATCCATCATAAGGCGATTAAACTGGATCGGCGCCCAGGGTCCCCTTAGAAGGGAGGAGTTTACCCTGCCGTGGTCTCCTGCTCTTCCCCCCCCCCCCTTCTAAAGTGGGGAGGTCAGCCATCTGGGGGAAACTGAGGTGATCCTGACCTGTGTGCCCTGTGGGGAAGGGGGTCACAGAAGGGCCAAGAGGCCAGCTGCAGTCCCAGGCCTTGGACACCCTCATTTGCTTTTTCTCTGGGAGCAGTGACACGAAAGGTCAGAAGCATTGCTCTGGAGCTCAGGGCTCATCCAGTACAGCTCCTGCTTGGATGCTTCCAGTGACCGAGGGCTCACTCCTTTACCTCCAAGTCTTTTAGATTTAGTGAGGTCAGCTCTTCTGTTAGAAAGTTTTTATCCTGAATCTGAGGTGGCCCCTCTGTGCCTTTCATTCACTGACCCCCCCCCCAGCGGCCCAGTGTGATCTACCCCCTGGAGAGAACTCTGGGGCCAGGCTGCCTGGTCGGGCAGGTACCCACTGTGTGACCTTGGGGGAACTACTTCCCCTGTGTGTGGGTTTCCTCACCTCTCTCTTTGCATGATAATGGGACCCGCCTAGTAGGAATGTTGTGTGACGATTAAACCAGTTAATACTACAGGAAGCACTTAGAGGGTCGATAAGATTAAGTGTTGTTTTTGTTATTTCCTTCCATAAATCTTTTCTTCTCCTAAGCCTACCCTGTTTACTTCCTAAGCCTTCCTGAAGGCCAGAGAGGCACTCGCCTTTGACACCTGACTGGCTGCAGAGGGTTCAGGAAGGCCTCTGACCCTAGGTGGGGTGGGTTAGCCACACCCTGGAAGCAGTGAGGCCCAGGGAAGAGAGTGGGCCTGAGGGGCCGGACGTAGGGCCTGTCTTCCTGGGAAGCCGCTGAACCTCCCTGAGCCCGCCAGGGGGCTGGGTACACACGTGTGAGGGCTCCCCGGAGGGAGAGTGCCGGCGAGACTGTGTGCACAGGGGCCTCGCCGGGGGGCACTTCGTAAATAATCCCTCTCTCCTCTGTGTCTAGGAGCCCCCTGGTGGAAGGAAGCTGTTTTATCTCCTTCGATATATAGCCTCGTATTGTGGTTGGTCTGTCAAGTAACCCCCAGAATGGGTCCCATCGTGGCGAAGGGGGCACAGGAGACAGTCGAGGGGGCGTCGGAGAGCCATTTTAACAGTCTAACCATCTGGATCCTTGACATGTTGCCATGGTAACTTCAATAAAACCATTTGGCAGGCTCACCCGGCAGTTGGCCTCACGGCCTGGTGGTCAGTCCTCCCACAGGTCCCCAGGTGTCTCTTTGCTGCCTCAGCACTGTCCCACTTATCTGCAGCCCCGGGGCAGGCCACAGCCGTACCAGCTTTCCTGGAGGGATGTCACCACCTTAGAAAGGCCTTGAAAGATCTTCTCTAAGCCCCGAATTTTGATACTGAGGCCAAGAAGGCTCAGAGAGGTGGAGTCATTTTCCCAAGGTCACACAGCAGAGTCAGAACCAGAGGCCATCTGGATATCTGTGCGTGTGCTTTTGGTGCCCCCCCATGGCTTGCTTAGTCCGGCTCCTCTGCCAGGAGGGGTGTCTGGGTCTGTCTGGACCCAGCCCTGGGTGCTCTTGCCATCCCCGGCTCGTCTTTGCACAGCGCCCCGCGTAAAAGGTTAGGGTGTTGTTTTGCCCCTCCGCACCTCAGGGCTCCTCTCACACTGCCTGTCCCCTCCTCTCTTCCGGATGCTGCCAGACCCTAGAGTGTGCCACGCCAGGAACCGCCCACGTCCTGCGTCAGTGAGCGCACACAGTGGTACTTGGGGAGAGATGGCTGCCGTCGGGGCCTCACGAAGCCTGCAGTTCACATTGCCTGTGTGGCCGGAAGGGGTTGGGAGGCTTTTGCAGGGTCCGGACAGAAGTCGGTAGCTTTTGAAAACCTGAGCGCTCTGCAGAAGACCCGATTCCTCGTCAGCTCTACCTGCAGCTGTAGGAAGCGGGGTCTAAATGGAGTCGGGCCTCTGTAGGGCGAGACCGACCCCCCTGGAAGCTGCTTGGTTGCTCTGTCCGAACAGCTCATAGCCTCCCGGGGAGGCTCTCGAGAACACAGAAAGTGCGAATTCATCTAAAACCTGCACGTGTTCCTGTCGGGTCTCTGATCTTTTTATAACATTTTTTTTATTGTTTATTTTTGAGCGAGCGCGAGAGAGAGTGCGAGCAGGGGAGGGGCGGAGAGAGGGAGACACAGAATCTGAAGCAGGTTCCAGGCTCTGAGCTGTCAGCACAGAGTCTGACATGGGGCTCGAACTCATGGGCTGTGAGATCATGACCCAAGCTGAAGTCAGTCGCTTAATGGACTGAGCCACCCAAGCGCCCTGTGTCAACTTTTTAAAAAAAATGTTTATTTATTTTCGAGAGAGAGAGAGACGGGGGGGGGGGGGACAGAGGATCCGAAGCAGGCTCTGTGCTGCCAGCACAGACCCCAATGAGGGGCTCGATCTGATGAACCGCGAGATCATGACCTGAGCCAAAGTCGGACGCTTAACTGACTGAGCCAGCCAGCGCCCCTATCGTCAACTCTTTGAGGACAAGCTTTGGGCCGCATTCTGTCTTTGCAGCTCCTCCCTGGGGGCGCCCTCAGCCCCCACGTCCTCCGCCACCAGGGCCCGCCCCCACACGGCATGCTTAATACACATGGGTTGAAAGGAAAATCAGATTTTCGGTACCTCTTGCAGAACATCACTTTCTGCCCAGGTTATAATTATCGTCGCGCGTTTTGTTGTCCCATTAGGCCAGAGGTAGGCAAACTTTTTCTGTAAGGGCCACACAGGAAATGTTGTGGGCTTTGGGGCCCCTATGGTCTGTGTCGCAACTACTCAAATCTGTTGTTAACAGCGCCAGGGCAACCACAGGTGGTACACAAATAAGCAGGGGTGCCTGGCTTCCAGTACGACATTATTTACACAAACATGCAGTTGGCCCTTCGTTTGCTGACCCCTGGACCAGATTATCCGCTTCTGGAGAGGCAGGTCTGTGTCTCATCTGCCTTGTGTGGGGCGAGTTCATGCAAGAGCGGGGGCCCCACGAGTGCTTGTGTAGGGATAATTGCATGAGGCAAAAGGCTGAAACTTGACTGGCACATACGTAGACCTACGGACCCAGCAACTCCGCTGCTGGGTACACACCCAACCGAAATGCCCGCTTGTGGTCACCGAGGGATATGGGCCAGCGTGGCCACAGCAGCACCATTTGCCGTGGCCCCAAACTGGGAACTACCCCAGTGCCAAGGGTGGCTCAGTCGGTTAAGCATCTGACTTTGGCTCAGGTCGTGATCTCGCGGTCCGTGAGTTCGAGCCCCGCGTCGGGCTCTGTGCTGACGGCTCGGAGCCTGGAGCCTGCTTCGGGTTCTGTGTCTCCCTCTCTCCCTGCCCCTCCCCTGCTCATGCCCTGTCTCTCTCTGTCTCTCAAAAATGAATAAACATTTAAAAAAATTTAAAACAAACTGCACTGTATTCACACGGTGGAGTGCAGTACAGCAATGAAAATCAGTGTACTGTAGGTAAAAATACAGCTAAATCTCACAAACATGATGTCCAACTGAGACAAAGACACAAATGGTTACATACTGTGCGGCTCTTTTCACATAAAATTTCAAGACAGGTAAAGCAAATCTATGCCGGTAGAAGCCAGGAGACTGGCTACCTTTTGGGGGTGCCGACTGGAAGAGGGTGTGGGGGTGGCATTCTGGGGCACTGGTTCCGTTCTGTTTCTGGATCAGGGTTCCGGTTACAAGGCGGTGTTTGGTTTGGGAGCATATCATCGAGCCGTGTGCTTGTGACCCGCATACCTTCCCGTATGACCGTTCGAGCTGAATAAGGCATTTGGAAACAAAAAAGACAAAAAGTCAGTTTGTGCAAACAGTGTTTAGCCAGAGACTACGAGCAACCGTTCTAGCTCTCTGGCCGATGTTCCTCAGCTGCTGTCTCCTACTAACCCCAGACCCGGGCTCTTGGTCCTACGAACGGGAGCACAGAAGGCTGGTCCCTCCTTTCGTCTTTGACAGTCAGGGCACAGGAGCCGACGCTGGGGACGCTGGGGCGGAGCGTTCCGACCGCGGGCCGGGGGCCCCTGCCTCCGCCTCTGCCCCCACCTTCCCAGCCCCCTTGTCTGCGGCGGGTGTGTGACGGGCATGCCCCGGCTTCCCCGATTCCTTCCAGAACATCGTAGCCGTGGGCGCCGGGTTCTGCGATGGCCTCCACAGTGGAGACAACACCAAAGCGGCCGTCATCCGCCTGGGGCTCATGGAGATGATCGCTTTCGCCAAGATCTTCTGCAAGGGCCAGGTGTCCACGGCCACCTTCCTGGAGAGCTGCGGCGTGGCCGACCTGATCACCACCTGCTACGGAGGCCGGAACCGCAGGGTGGCCGAGGCATTTGCCAGAACCGGGAAGGTAGCCCCTGGCCTGCCCTCGCCCACCCCTCCTCCCTCACTTGAGACTCTTGGGCCGGGGCGAGCCACAGTGCAGCGGAGATAGAGCCCAGCATTTGTCATTTGCTGGGCGTGTCCTGCCCGTGCCTGTCTCCTTTCCCTTAAGAGTACTGAGGCCTTAGCCCTGTAGCTTGTAGGTCTCTCTTTCCTTGGCTCGTAGGGCGGGATAGCAGCTCCCTTCCCCGGCTCACCTCTTGAAAGAAGGGATTCTCTAGGCTTTACCATAGCGTTTGCATCCTTGTTTTTAAGACCATTGAAGAGTTGGAGAAAGACATGCTGAACGGACAGAAGCTCCAGGGACCTCAGACTTCTGCTGAAGTGTACCGGATCCTGAAGCAGAAGGGGCTGATCGACAAGTAAGTACCCCGCAATGTCCCTGTGACCAGAGGGGGGGCCACCCCCTGCTTCCCTCCTGACCACCAGCCCGGCCGGCGCGCACGGGCACAGCTGCTTGACAGGTGCGTGCAGAACCCCCCTGGATTAGTTCCGTCCTTAGCGTGACGCGAACTTCTTCCTGCCCTGGAAAGGAGCGCTGACACGGACCCGGGCCCCACCTCAGGGAGCAGAACTCAATTCTGTGAAGCTCGTTACAAAACATGAAGTTTGACGTTCTGCTTTTTCCTGCAGGATGTTTGCCAAGAGCCCCGTGTCCTAGGTTTTAAATTAAAAAGAAAATGTTATAAACAGATGTAGTCTTGAGGGGCGCCTGGGGGGGGCTCAGTCCATTGAGCATCCGGCTCTTGATGTTGGCTCAGGTCATGATCTTACGGGTCTGTGAGTCTGAGCCCCGCGTTGGGCTCTGTGCTCACGGTGTAGAACCTGCTTGGGATTCTCCTCTCTCTCTGCTCTTCCTCCCTCTCTCTCTCAGAATGAATAAATAAGATTAAAAAAAAAAAAAAAAGATACAGTGTTGTTAATAAAATGCCAAACAACTGAGAAGGGAAGAAAGTGGAGGTTACTCCGGAATTCTACCCCTAGAAGTGCCCTGTGTTAAGGCCTGGTGAGCAGCTTTGCAGTCGCTGGGTCCTCTGTGACCCTTCCGAGCTGCGAAACTATTCAAGGTGGGCTTGAATTTGCCGCTCCATTTGCCACTCGATCGAGGCAGTAAATCCTATAGCACCACAAAAGCTGCCCCCCTCTCCGTGGCCGCCCTGTGGCCTACCTGCCACGCAGCCCTTTATCTTGCTGGTTGGCTGAACCTTCATCCCTAACCAGGATGCCAGCTGATATTAGACACCATCTAATAACTGCGCACATGGACGTACGTACGCGCATATTCTGTGTATCCTGAACTCTTCGGGAGGGAGGGGGGAGGCCTGGTCGCCCGGAAGAGGAGGGGGCCGGGCAACGGTGAGGCTGCCAATCGTGGCCAATCTGGAGCACACGCTTCTCGCTGAGCCGGTGGTGGTTACGGACGTGCGTGCTGGTGTGTTTCCTTCATCCTCTTCATCCAGTCCGGATATCTGCTGTTCCCGACCACACACCGTTCCCTCCCCTACGCCCAGCTGTCTTCTCTGGACCAGTACAAACTGAGCAGCCTTCGCGCTCCCCACGAACAAGTGGAAATGAAGGAGGACAGGGCATTGGTCTTCCTTCTTTAATTTGCATTTTAGTTCTCTGAAATGGCTTTTCAGAGCGGCCCGGCAGGGTTGGAAGTCACAAACAGGCCTCCGGAGGTGGAGAATTACCTTTAAATCGCGACTAAAAGGAAGATCCCTCCTCCGATGTGCCCGGGTTTTCCTTACGTACTTAACTGCACACAGTAGTGTGTTTGTGGCGGGTCCACTTTGATGACCGTTAAGTATTTATCAGGAATTTTTTTAAGTCTTAGGAAAATACTTGGCTGTTGGCGGATGATGATTATCTCCCAGTCACGGTTTTAAAGTGGCATCTGTGTGCTACCGTGGGGTGTATTGGATGGGACCCTATCATTGGACGAGTTGGCCGGGGTTACGTAGGGAATGGAACTGGCATTCTGGGATCAGTACCTGCCTGTTTGAAAAAGCAGGTGTAATCAAGCAGGCGACACTCACCTCTGAGCGGATGCCCCTCCCCTGTCCTGTCCCATTTTCGTTCTTCTGATTAGAAACTGAACAGGCCTGAGCCTGGGCTTAATGAGGTCGCTGCCGGGTTCTAGGGCACAGCACGCTCCCCCCAGGCCGCAGTGCAGATCCTGTGGGGCCCTCCCTTCCCCTACACCGCCTCCCAGAGCCGCTCAGGCCGAGCCTCCCTTCTGCTCTCTGCCCTCGACATCACCTCTTACCTTGATTTTTTTTCCCTTTTTCATCCCAGCCATCACCACCTGGGTCTTCCTCCCTTTCCTTCTCCTCTCCCTTCTCTTCTCCGTGGCTACAGAAACAGCAGTGAGCCGGAGGGCAGCATTTAAGGCCCCCTTGTGGCTTACGAGCCAGGTGGTCTTGGGTAGGTCATATTTTTATCTGTCCTGTGCCCCAGTTTTCATTATCCACCGAATGGAACCGGTGGACCTGTGATT
Organism: Panthera onca; assembly: GCF_046562875.1. Classification (NCBI taxonomy): domain Eukaryota; kingdom Metazoa; phylum Chordata; class Mammalia; order Carnivora; family Felidae; genus Panthera; species Panthera onca. The sequence goes on from NC_138347.1 coordinate 147,907,936, forward strand.
GCCACGGTGCCTTCTCCCTGGAGTGTTCACATTCACAAGCTTCCTGCACATCCAGAGCGAGTCCTTTAGGTTGGCATTTGGGGCAGCCTCTCAGTCGTGTTCCAGCTGTACTTTCTAACCGTCCTGTTAACCCCTACGACCCCTTCTTCACTTGAAGCAGACCTCCCTCTGCCCCAGACACCTCCTTCTCGGACTTCTGTGTGCGTCTGTCCTCCTGCTGTCTGCTCTGCCTGGACGGCCCTCCTCGACGTCCACGTCAGCCCTGACCATCCTCGGGGTGGCCCGGGTCTGTCCTCGGAGAAGCCTTCATCCATATCCTCTAGACACAAATAACTTTCCCCGCTTTGAACATACTGTTTACACCGGCGGCCAGCAAACTTGTTGTGCAAAGAACCACATAATAAATATTTAGTCTTTGCAGCTTGCATATAGCTGTCTGTCATATATCCTTTTTTTTCCCTTTTACGCCCTTTGAAACATGTAAGAATCGTACTTAGCTTGCGGGCAGTACAAAACAGGCCACAGAGCAGACTGACTTCTCAGGCTGTGACTTGCGGGCCCCAGGTGTAGACCGTACCTCTGCTCGTGCTGTGGGCTTATTACATAAATGTACAGTTTCACTTTCTTTCTTCAGATTTGGAGGGGGGGCAGGGAGCACATGCTCTTGTTAAAAAAAAGAAATTTGATGCTTTTTGAAAAAAATGTATTTAGAGAGGGAGAGAGAGAATGTGCACACACAAGTCGGGGAGGGCCGGAGAGAGCGGGAGAGACAGAATCCCAAGCAGGCTCCCTGCTCTCAGCACGGAACCCGATGCAGGGCCTGACCCCGTGAGGTCATGACCTGAGTGGAAACCAAGAGTCAGACACTTACCGACTGAGTCACCCAGGCTCCTCAAGCATCTGACTCTTTTTTTTTCTCGTTTTCCTTTTTTTTATTTCATTGGATTTAATTCTTTTTTTTTTTTTTAATATAATTCACAAATTGGCCAACATACAGTGTGTAAAGTGTGCTCTTGGTTTGTGGGGGTAGATTCCCGTGGTTCCTCGTTTTCATACAACACCCAGTGCTCATCCCAACAAGTGCCCTCCTCAATGCCCATCACCCACTTTCCCCTCTCCCCCACCCCCTATCCACCCTGAGTTTGTTCTCTGTATTCAAGAGTCTCCTATGACTTGCCTCCCTCCCTCTCTGTTGGTAACTATTTTTTCCCTTCCCCCATGGTCTTCTGTTCAGTTTCTCAAGATCCACATATGAGTGAAAACATATGGTATCTGTCCTTCTCTGACTAGCTTATTTCACTGTGCATAATACAGCATCTAACTCTTAATTTCAGCTCAGGTCATGATCCCAGGGTTGTGGGATTGAACTCTGCGCTGAGCCTGGAGCCTGCTTAGAATTCTCTCTCCCTCTCCCTCTGCACCTCCCCTGCAGACTCGCTCGCGCTCTCTCTCTCCTCTCTCTCTCTTTCAAATAAAACTTAAAGAAAGCCAAATTCTGGAACAAGGCACACAGCGAAAAGTGCCTCTTGATCCCCACCTTAGCCGCAGGCACTCTCTTGAGTTTTTAGTATCTGCTTCCGTTTCCGTAATGGGTGTGCTGTGCTCCTCGTTCGGCTCTGTCCCTTGCTTTTCTTCACGTTAGGATATGATTTGAAGATCGTGCCCCATCCACACCTATACATCTCATTTAATGGCTGCAGAACAACCCACTGTGTGGGAGAACCACAGTTTATTTAACCTGTCTCCCCTGGATACATAGTAAAGTTGTCTGGGTTTTTCTTCTGCTGTCAGCTTGGCTTTATTAAATTTCCTGTGCGTGCATCTTTGTGAGCATGTGTGAGTGTAACGTGTTTGTATTCGTTTGTGAGGGCTGCCGTTACACAATCCCACAGACCGTGAGGCTTACGCAGCAGAAATTCGTTTTCTCACAGTTCTGGAGGTTTAAGATCAAGGTGTCTGCAGGTGCCTTCCTCGGAGGCCTCTCTTCTTGGCTTGTAAATGGCCATCTTCCCCCTGTGTCTTCACATGGTCTTCCCTCTGTCCATGTGTGAGTCCTAATCTCCTTTTTTCACAAGGACACCAGCCATACTGGTTTAGGGCCCACACTTATGAACCCCGTTTAACTTAATTACCTTCTCATGGGCCCTCTCTCCAAATATAGGTACTGGGGATTGGGGTTTCGTTGGATGAACTTGGGGACTGTAAGCACAATTCAGGCCAGAACAGTGTTGTAAGCCTCTTGATGGCTGGGGCCTTATTTATTTTTTATTGTTTTTAAATGTTTTATTTATTTTTGAGAGAGAGAGAGAATACAAGTGGGGCAGGGGCAGAGAGAGAAAGGAACAGAGGATCTGATGCAGGCTCCATGCTGACAGCAGACAGCCCGATGAGGGGCTCAACATGGCGAACCGTGAGATCATGACCTGAGCCGAAGTTAGACACATAACCGACCCAGCCACCTAGGCATCTTTTTTTTTTTTCCTTTTTTAAGTTTTATTTATTTAAGTGATCTCTATACCCAGTGTGGGGTTTGAACTCAATGACCCTGAGATCAGGAGCCAGCCAGGCGCCCCGGGGCCTGATTTATAACACCTTACAGCCTGCACCTGACTGAAGCCTGACACTTTGTAAGCCCTCAGTATCCATTAGTGGGATGGCTGATTGATCGGCTTATGTCGATATTTTTCTGTGAAATATTGTCTTTTGCCCTCCTTTCACCTCTAACCTCATTTAGAGAGTTCCCCAGATGGATCTAATTGGCCTTGTAGTGTTTTATGTTATAGAAAATAGCATTTAGACGGTCAGTATGGCCGAGGGGTTGAATGTTGGCTCCAGAGTCAGAAACTGTGCCTCAGTTTCCTTGTCTATGAAATGGGGATAATGTTATTATCCACCTCACAAGGTGGTTGTGAGAATTAAAGAAGTTACTTGTCCATAGAAATTCTTTCCCCCATACTCCATATATCTTGTTAACATCCCATCTACATAATCCATTTTGGAAGGTGCTGGTTGTGAAACTCAGGGGTACTTTTGGCTGCAAGAGCAATGCCCAGTTAAAAACGCCTTGAACATGGGGCACCTGGGTGGCACAGTCGATTAGGTGTCTTTGGTTCAGGTCATGATCTCATGGTCCATGAGCTTGAGCCTCGTATCAGCCTCTGTGCTGAGAACTCAGAGCCTGGAGCCTGCTTGGGATTCTGGTCTCCCTCTCTCCCTGCCCCTCCCCTGCTCACACACACACACACACACACACACACTATCTCTCTCTCTCTCTCTCTCTCTCTCTCTCTCTCTCAAACATAAAAAAAAATTTTTTTTTAAATGCCTCAAACAATAGATCTATTTTCCTCATAGAACAAGGATTTTGGAGGTGGACGTTATTGGTGTTGGCACAGTGCCTTAAGATTAGAATCTCAGTAAACAGATGAACACAGGGGAAAGGAGGGAAAAAATAAGATAAAAACAGGGAGACAAACCATAAGAGACTCTTAAATACAGAGAACACACTGAGGGTGGATGGGGGTGGGGGGATGGGCTAGATGGGTGATGAGCATCAGGAGGGCACTTGTTGGGATGAGCACTGGGTGTTATATGTGGGGGATGAGTCACTGGGTTCTATTCCTGAAACCATCATTACTCTATATGTTAACTAACTTGGATTTAAATGAAAAAAGATTAGAATCTCAGTGATTCCATTGGCTTTCTCTCAAAAGCTCAAGATGGCGGCAGCAGTTTCATGCCTCACACACTCACACAGCTGCACTCAGAGACCCAGGGCAGATGCAGTCCTGGGGCGCAGAGTTTCCCTCCAGTGCCTCTCGAGGAGAGGAGTGCCTTCCCCAGAAGCCCTTCGCAGACGTGTTGTCTTGCTCGCTAGAACTTGCTTCATTGACTAATTCTAGGAGAAGGAAAGGCTGGGAAAGTGAGCACTAGGCTACTGGCAACGTTGGTAAAGAGAGAAGGGGGTTGGGAATGGCTTTGGGTGGCCACTCGTCACCTGCCCCCGTGCTTTGGGGACGCACAGTTTCTCATCATAGGGACGGCAAGACTAAGCCGTGGAAAGAAAAAAGGGGCAAAAATCTGCCGGCTCTAACTCCCGTTTGTAGTAGTTCATTCAGTAAACACTCGCTGAGCACCTGAGTAGCCCCTCCCCACCCACCGTGCGCTGAGGATGCAGAGGTGAACGAAAGAGCCTGGGGCGCTGTCCTCTGGGAGCTTGCTAGGACGCGGTGGCCATCTTGTGACTGTGTGTAGAAGCTGTCACTTACTGCATACCACCGTGCACACTGCACACATTAAACAGAAGTCACGTAAGACAACAGGTCCGGCCCCGTATCACATTGCAAACAGGGCGAGAGGGGTTGTGAAACTTGCCTAGAGCTCCTAGGCTACAGAGTCAGATTGGACTCCAAAAAAAATAACAACACATTCTGTGCCGGTGATAGACGTATGACCTATCAGAGCTGTTTGCTCTTCTTAAATTAAGTTGTCATTAAAGGATTCCAGCTAGATCATTTTCAGAATGGCCTTTAAGACTCTATTGATTGTGTCAAACTCACTTTGGGCTGTGAGTGTGTGTGTGTGTGTGTGTGTGTGTGTGATTGAAATTAACTGCTTCAAGCCTGATTGAAATTAACTGTTACTTCCTTAGTGATATCTGCCGTTAAAAAAAAATCCTTGCTGAGGGGCTCCTGGCTGGCTCAGTTGGAAAAGCATGTGACTCTTGATCTCGGGGTTGATCTCTTCAAGCCCCATGTTGGGTGTAAAGATTACTTAAATAAATAAACTTAAAAAAAAAAATACTGGTATGCCTGGGTGGCTCAGTCAGTTAAGCATCCGACTCTTGATTTCGGCTCAGGTCACGATCTCCTGGTTTGTGGGATTGAGTCCCGCGTTGGGCTCTGCTCTGACAGTGTGGAGCCTGCTTGGGATTCCTCTCTCTCTCTCTCTCTCTCTCTCTCTCTCTCTCTTTCAAAAATAAAAAAATAAACATTAAAAAAATAAAATAAATTAAAAAATACTTGCTGAGCCAGCTGTACCCTGGGGATAATGCGGTCTTTTCTCACAGTGGTTTATTAGCACAAACCTTTATACCCTCGGCCATTTCAAACCTTCCTTTATATTTGTGTTCACAGCGCCGGCTTCCAACTTGAGATCAGTGCTTTGCTAATTGTGGGTGCCCACGTTGATTTTTGCAGGAGTGTTCCAGGCCTGAACTATTTCTGGTAACGTGTGGGCTGCCTCATCTCTGTCCTTGGGTGATCCCCTTTGGAGAAGGGAGAGCAGTACCTCCTTGCAAGTTAAAATTTATTCTCCCGCCTTTTAACACAGTGACAGAAACTTGGACTCGCTCCAGACTTGACCAAGAGCCTGAGCTGCACGTAAATGACCACAGATGGCCCTTGCGAGGATGACCATGACTCCTCTGTGGACCGTGCATTCCAAACAAGTCGGCAGAGGGTGGTCTGGGTCGTACCGACGAGAGCCGCAGTGCAGAGGCTCTCTGCCGACCAAGGAACGAATGTGGAAGGCGTTCACTGTGTTGTCCAGAGAAGCACGCCTGCCTGCGATCTGTTAGGCAGGAGAGGAGGACGACTTTGTTCAGGGGGGTAAACCAGATGGCCTAATTTGTCTTTTCACATTCTTTTCTCCCAACCAGGTTCCCGTTGTTTACAGCCGTGTATCAGATCTGCTACGAAGGCAAACCCGTGCAAGAGATGTTGTCTTGTCTCCAGAGCCATCCAGAGCACGTATAAAGTGGCTCGTGCGGTGTGCTGGGGACCGTGCTGCCTTTCTTGATCAGTCTTTTTCGTTCAAATGGAAACTGGGACTTGGCAATACGACGTGCGCTTGACCCTAATCCCATCATGAGTGTGTGTATGAATTTTTACCGGTTGGTGTTTGAATTGCCAGAAGCAGTTCGGCGGCTAAGATGTGTTGGGCCACAACTAGACACATGGGTGAACGTGCGTGTCTGTGTTCGTTTCTCATGCCGTGGATGTTTCTATGAACCAAAATTAAAGGTCCTTTTTAAAAATTACTTTTGAAAATTTCCCACCGTGGTAGCTTTGCAGATGGGAACTATCTCAGCTAAATTTGTTTACATTGTATCCATATGCATTTGAGTGAAGGGATTTTGTTTTTTTTCCTCATCATCTTCATGTTAAGACCGAACCAGCATTAACATGGTAGAATGGAGGAGTGAGCGTGTTCAAAGATCAACATACTGTAACTCAAACTCTAGCTCAAAGCCAGCATAGTTAACTACTTCGATTGTGGGTTGATTTTCTTTTGACAATGAGATACTTCTGATGAGGTGATCCACGTAATGTATCTCCCCCTTGCTGCAGTTCTCTGCATTTTTAGCCCCTTTTCTCTTCACTGGCTGCCAGAATGTGCTTCCTTTCGTAAAGGCTTAGCAGTGGCGGAAGGCAGAAAATGCATCGGGGATTTTCCTGCTGTGACTGACACGTTCTTCTGATTAATGACCCTTGTTTGATGCTTTTTGTTTGGCAGACCTTTGTGCAAACATTTCCTCTAAGCCTCACAGATCCACTGAGAGGGGGCTTCTGTTATTCCTCTTTTGAGTTGCAGTCCTGTGCCCTGGTCACCTGGCGAGTGGGGGCCGAGCTGGGAGTCAAGTCCAGCGTCCCCCCCCCCACCACCCCAGCAAGGTGCCCAGACCTCAGGCATCACCGGGCTGGAAGACCTCCAGCTAATTGGTTGTGGCAGATGCCATGTGCAGCCTTTGCTGAGATTCTAGCAGGGCTTTCTGCCGCTGACATTCGCGTGGGGCATTGTCTAGATGCATGCCACTCAAAGCGCGGTCCTCATCCCATCAGCTTCACTTGGAGCCCCTTAGAAATGCAGGTTCCCAGGCCCCGCCCCAGGCACTGAAGCGGGGTAAGGTATCTATGCTTCAGTCTGCCTTCCCTGTGTTTCTGATGCTCACTACAATTTGAGAACCACTACTTGAGAAATCCCACCCAGATCGGCACTTCTCAAACCATGCTCCACGGGAAATGAGCGTCCTGGGATCGCAGGTTGTTCAGGAGTTCCCTGGCAAGGTCAAGCGTGTTTGGGGAAAGCTGCCCGTGCACATCCCTCTTGAAGGTGGAGAATGCATGTCAGTGTATCAGTGGAACTTCTCTAACCCGGCAGGTCTCGAACACATTCTAGACTATGGAGCTGTTTTTGGCAAAGAAACTTGCCGAGTTTTCAAGGGAACGCTGTTCGAGGCTGAGGTGACCTGAGGACAGCCCCAGTATACCCTTCACTCCCTGCAGAAGTTAGGATGAATAGCCACCTACCTGTGGTGGTGTTAGCCCCGAGCTTTTACTGTTCAGGCCTGCCGTGACTCTTGGATGAAGCTTTATTTAAGGTGACACTGTCAGTACAACAGGTAGATGTCAACCTCGCTGAAACGCACATTATGTCAAATAAGTGCTTTTAATTCTAGAATTAGAATGGGAATCACTGTATCTTCTCAAATGAGACTGATTTCAGGATAGCATCATAGTTACCTTACATAGCACTTGGTAAGTGTTAAGGGAACATATGAATGTCACTTACATATTCATGGATTTTCAGTCACTTTGTAGGATTTTGACTTTTTTTTTTTTTTCTTTCAGTTTGGGACTTTTTCCCTTCTATACCTGAAATGACCGTAGGATAGATTTTTGTGGGACTTTTAAAAACTCAATCCAAAACATTTTGGGGGGCATTTTAAATCCCTATACACAGAAGTATATGAAAGCACACAAAATCTACAAATGTTATTGATTTTAGTGCCACTGTTAAGTCAATCAATTATTGCTTGTCTCATGATTACTCTTTTTTAAAATTTGTACATAGGTAACAAAGAGTTACTTTTTAAGATACGTAAAGGGCTGTAAGCTAATTGTGGTGTCTATTAAGTAGGATAATTAGATGTGAGGAGTTAGGATTTTGTCTTACGTATATTCTCATCTGCATTTGGCTTCCTAATCTGGGTTTTGTACTTGATAGTTTTTTTCTTTACGAATGTTCTCTCACTGATCTGAAGTCTGCTGACTGTACCTCTTGAACATACTTACAATATTCTGCACATTATGGAAAAAGACAAATTTTATAAGTTTGTGCTCTGCTAACTAGATATTTATTACTCTACGAGTTATCTATTTTTGTAACCACCTGTGGTCCATCATTTATTTTAATTCTCATTTCTTACTAATTATGGTAATAGGGAGGGAGACATCTAGAAGAAAAGCTTAATTTGTTCAGCCAATCTGTGAATGTAAAAACTACACTGTTGCCTTGCTATAATCCAGCCTACTATAATGTGGAACAAATATCTGTCTTGAAATCCATCCTAGCAGGTGGAGTTCAGCTAAACTGGTTTATCATTCAGCTCGTAACTAAAACCTGGCCCCATGGCATCGGCCCGCGGAGGGATGAGGCGCCCGTGTACAAAGGGATCTTTCGTTTTCCACCACTTCTAATCCAAGAGCCTTTTACTTACGTGCGTACTGTATCTGTTTACAGACTGTAGGTGGATATAATTTAAAAGCTTGATTTAATAAACATTTAATGACCCAACCTGTGCTGCTGGCCCTTTTTTAAAAAATTGGCTTAGTTAAGAGTTTTATTTATTTAGGTCAGCTCTTTTTTTTTTCCTGAATTGTGTTGCATTAACAATAATAAAAGGGTAATTTCTAAAACGAAGTTCTCATCTCTAATCCCACTCCTCAAACACATCGATTTCCATTTGCCTTTGTTCCTTCCCATTGCTTGGTGATATTTTTATATAATCATCATTGTAGGGGAGGCCTTCTAGTTCTAGCCGTGCAGTGGACTGATAAATTTGAAATCCCCCCCCACCCCACACCACCACCTCAAATACCTACAAAAGCTAGGAATATATAACCAGCATCCCTTTTATACGCAGGGCTGATCTCACTAGAATGTAAGGGAAATCCCCAGGAGGCTGAAATAATTAGGGACGGACAGCTAGAGCAGTAAGGTGGCTCTCTGGCTTCCAGGGGAAGGAGGGGGGGTGCTCTCCAATATCGAAGGGTTAGGGTTGTAAAGCTTAATGCTAGAACTACAGCCTTCCATGGGCTACACTGTCAGGGGAAGAAACTGGCTAAGAAAACCCACCCGTAGGCACAAACAAGGAAGGTGTTGCACGTGGAGAAAAATGTCTCTGCTGAAAACTTGTAACTGTGAGCCCAACACCACAAACGGGTTTGGGGTTTGAATTCTGATACCCAGGAAACCACAAGCAAAATGAAAAACAGTTGGAACGTGGGCCCAGTCATGCCAGTAGGTAAGTGGCAGAACCGAATACAAAACCAGCGCAAACACCCACTCTGGGTCCCAGCCGCATAGGCTTCGCACAAATAAGTCTCACTGCAGATGCACTTTAAAAATTATAAAATAAGGGGCGCCTGGATGGCTCAGTTCGTTGAGCATCTGACTTCAACTCAGGTCATGATCTCACAGTTCATGGGTTCGAGCCCCGCATCGGGTTCTGTGCCGTCAGCCTGCTATGAGTTCTGTGTCTCCGTCTCTCTCTGCCCCTGCCCCACTTGTTCTTTCTCTCTCTCTCTCTCTCTCTCTCAAAAATAAACAGTAAAAAAATAATACTAACAAGTGTTGGCCCGGGTGTAGAGAAAAGGGAACCCTCACGCACTGTTGGTGGGAAGGTAAATTGGTGCAGCCACGGTGTAGGGCTTTTGAAGAACCATGGAGGGTCCTCAAAAAATTAAACATAAGAGTCGCCACATGTTCCAATAATTCCACTACTGGGTATTCACCCTCCAAAAATGAAAACACTAATTGGAAAAGATACATGCACTCCTATGTTTATTACAGCCTTGTTTACAAGAGCCAAGATAGGGAAGCAACCTAGAGGTCCATTGGTAGATGCATGGATAAAGAAATGTGGTGTATGTATATGGATGGACCCACAGGGTATTATGCTAAGAAAAGACAAGTACCATATAATTTCTGTTATATACGGAGACTAAAAAAACAGAAAACCAGACTTCTAGATACAGAGAACAAACTCTTGGTTGCCAGAGGGAGGGGTAGGCAGGTGGGCAAAATAGGTGATGAGGATTGAGATGTACAGACTTCCAGTTATAAAATAAGCCCCAAAGATTAAAAGTACAGCGTAGGGAATATAGTCAATAATACTGTAATAACATTGGTGACAGATGGTGACTGCACGTAAAGAGTTACAAAATATCTCATTATGAGTGAAATTCAATAGATTTTCTTAAACAGAAGAATTAGATGCTCAAGGTTTCAGATAATTGAGCAATATGGTAGACGCTCTGAACAGTAATTTTGAAAGTAAAAACATAAAAAGAGAAATGAAATATTAAGGACAAATTACTACAGAAAACAATAACCCCACTAAGCAGACTTGAAAACAAACCTATTAGAATGTGTAGAGATGAGGGGCGCCTGGGTGGCTCAGTCGGTTAGGCGTCCGACTTCAGCTCAGGTCACGATCTCACGTTCCGTGAGTTCGAGCCCTGCGTCGGGCTCTGGGCTGATGGCTCAGAGCCTGGAGCCTGCTTCCGGTTCTGTGTCTCCCTCTCTCTCTGCCCCTCCCCCGTTCATGCTCTGTCTCTCTCTGTCTCAAAAAAAGAATGTGTAGAAATGAATGTAATTTGAATGACATCACTGGACAGATTAAAGAGTAGATTTGGCAGGAACTAGAGATGGAATTAGCAAACTGTAAAAACAAACCAAAAGATGTGAACGGAAAGCAGCAAAGCAAATATTCAGGAACTTAGGAGATAAGTAGAGGACAAGAAGACCCAGCACACGTGTGACAGTTCACAAGAGAACGGCACGGTTTTTGAAAAAATAAGGGCTGAAATTTGTCCAGAATTAATTGTATGCCACCAAGTGTGTGTAATTTGCCGTAATGCATTGCCATTATGATTTCACCACATAATCTTTGTAAATTTTTGTGACGGTATATAAAGTAAGTTGATGGTGAACTTATTTTTTTTTTTTTTTTTTAGGAAATAAGTTAGGTTAGGAGACTCTAAGCATAATATTCTACCAATTTACTGAAGGTATAAGTGATTCGAGTTTCTGAAGTAAGCCATGTTACCTTTGGTTTGGACGGAAGGTCCAGTGGTACTGGAGCAAGCGGGAATGATATGTCTGGTTCAGGATCACTTGCAAAAGTCAGCGAAAAGCAGGAGATCGTTAACATCAAAGGAGAAGAATCGGATGATCCCATCAATAGTTGCTTGTGACAGAGATAATTCTACATGTTCACTAAATTAATGATTTTGTGACGTACACGGTTAAAGTATATTTCTCAGCGACCCAACAGTTTTAGGTGATTGAGTTCTGGCCACTGGCAAGAGGAAAGAAAAAAAAAATGCCACCTTTGGGGGTCGGTTATGTTGTTCGATTCTTTGTTCTTCTTGTGTGCTGATTGGTTATCAATTTCCAGGATGACCCGCAAGCTATATGTGGAAGATGATAGGGTGTCTTTCATCCTGGATCCTTCCATGGAGAATGTTCCCCCACCCTTGGTCCACATTGTATTATAACAGGTATAAAGATAAAAACTCACTGCCGTATTACACCCCTGAGATTTAGGAGCTATTTGTTAATAGCAGCTAGCATAACTTACCCTAAGATGTCACTAAAAAGACGTTTGAGGAGGTAAGAGCCAGAGCTTGCGGAAATATCAAGAAATTTGGGAGAATTTATCCATTGGTCATTACAGCATCATGGTTAGTATCCATTTGGGCATCTTTTGCTTGGACACAAGATGCTGTGCGGGAATGTGGGTGGGTAAGCCTGTGGGTGTGTCTGTTCCTCTCCTCCACAGAACTAAACTAGCTCAGTCCAAGACTCGGTGTACATAATCATCCCTCCTTCTCCAGAATCAATGCCAGCACGGTCCAGGATTTATAACATGCTCGTCTTTAACACTAGAGTGTCCTACTGCCCTTATTTATTTTTAAATAGTTTTGAATTGGTATCACAGCCACTTAGTTCAAAAATAAAGTCTGTTGCCCATTTCCCAAGTAGTCACTGTTACTAGTTTCTAATATGCCCTTCTAGAATTTCATTTTACATAGGCAAATCTATATTCTTATTCCCGTCCCCATTTTTCTACACAAAATAGGGCTTACTAAACACCTTGTTCTGCATCTTGCTTTTTTTGTAGAACATTCTGTCTTCACAGTCTTTCACATCAGTTGCTTATATTAAACTGTGTTTTAAAAAACTTTTTATTTTGGGGGGTCTGGGTGGCTCAGTCGGTTAAGTGTCCGACTTCGGCTCAGGTCATGATCTTGCAGTTCGTGGGTTCGAGCCCCGCATTGGGCTCTGTGCTGACAGCTCAGAGCCTGGAGCCCGTGTCGGATTCTGTCTCCCTTTCTCTCTGCCCCTCCCCCACTCAAGTTCTGTCTCTCCCTCTCTCTCTCTCAAAAATAAAATAAACATTAAAAAATTAAAAACATTTTATTTTGAAATAATTACAGATCCACAGTAAGTTGCAAAGGTAGTACAGAGAGATTCCATGTCCCCCTCACCTAATTTCCCTAAATATATCAACATGTAGTTTCAAAAAGTGTAAATTAAATTAATCGTGTAGCAAAGCACATTTAGCACTCTTCTAGTGTTTCGTATATATGAGTTTATTTAATCCTGGAAATGTATCATCCCCCTATACAGAGGGGGAAACTGAGATACAACGAGGCTAAAGGACTTGGCAAAAGCACAGAGATCATCACTGACAAAGGCAGGATTTGAATTCAGGCAGCTTGGCTTAAGAGTTTGTGTTCCTAACACCCTACATCACCCCTTTTGAGCAATGGCTGTTCATGGGCAAAATCAAACAAGTCTTTCTGCAAACTTGCGTACACGTCCTATGTTCATGTATGTATGAGAGTTTAAAACGTAACACTGTTCTAAAACCTTTTTTTTAGATTTTATTTTTAAGTAATCTCTTCGCCCCAATGTGGGGCTCAAACGTACGAGATCAGGAGTCATACACTCTACCAACTGAGCCAGGCAGGCGCCCCTAAAACTTTCTTTTATAGTCTTAATATTGAAGAATACGACTCTCCCATATCCTTTAAATATCTGCATCCTACTTTATTTATGACTATTTCATAATTTATTACAATGAATATTTAAGTGGTTTCCTCTATTTCTCTTATTACAATAATTGCTGCTGTAAACAGCCTCGCACATGAACCTCAGCTCACTTATATGAGTAAAAATCTAAAGGAGAAAGCCCTAAAACTGGAACTGCTGGCTCAGAGGTATGTGTGTTTTATGTTTTAACGAGCACTGCCAAATTAACCTTCAAAAGGGTGACTTCAATTCATGCTTCTGATCTCCCTCTCTTTTCCTAATTACTCCTCTAACCTCCATCAGATCCCTCCAGTAGGGATTCCCTCATAATAGAGACCTAAAGCGAACCCATAAATCCAAAAAACATGAAATTTTGTATTTATCAAGAATTCAGAAGTCCTTCCTACCGGTTTCACTGTAGAAGGTAAAATTTGGTGTTCAAAACAGCAATTTTATTAAAGTAGCCATCTTAACAGTTGTGATAGTTGGTGGTACCAAAGGTTGATACAGGCACAGGATGGGCCATTAAGTTAGCCATTTACAAGCAATGTTGAAAGAAGAAATATTAATACAGTTTTTAAACACCACACATTCACTGTTTAAGCCAAACTCCGGAACGCTCTTGTGAAAAAACAAGCTGAAAGGGGTTAAGACGCTTGTCTGAGGAAATTCCGGGTTCCAGGGAGCTATGACCCTCCTGTCCACTAGAGGTCACTCTTTGGGAAGGACTTTTCCTAGGCATTTGGCAGCCTGCCAAAAAAAATGGCATCGTTCATTGTTCTTGGGACTTTTGGTCAAGTGTTTGGAAGGCCATGCATTTCTTTTTTTTTAATTTTTTTTTAATGTTTATTTTTGAGACAGAGACACAGCATGAGCAGGGAAGGGGCAGACAGAGAGGGAGACACAAAATGTGAAGCAGGCTCCAGGCTCTGAGCCGTCAGCACAGAGCCCGATGCGGGGCTCGAACTCACGAACTGTGCGATCTTGACCTGAGCCGAAGTCGGACGTTTAACCGACTGAGCCACCCAGGTGCCCCAAGGTCATGCATTTCTTATGAACTAAGCCGAGTCTGTGCTAGGCAGTTGTCCAGTGTCTATGTTTCATTCCGACTTTTAACTCAAAACCGACCACAAATTTTTATGCACAGCGGTTTTGTCTACACCCTGGCCTTCTATCCACTTACACATCTGATTAGATTTTTTTGCTTCTGGATCTCTTTCCCTTCCAGGATGTTGGATACCCATATATGTCTGTCTTTTAAAATTCCCGTCTTCTTCTCACTCACGTTCTGATACCCACATTCTGACAAAAGCAAAAATATCTGCTTCCTGCTTTTTGTTTTCAGGAAAGACCCCAAGAACATTCTTGGGGAAATATTTCTAAAAAATGCATCTTCCATGCTTTAAAGAAGTTTCAGCAAGGAGGGTGGTATATAAAGAAAAAAAACCTCTTTGCGTCCTGATCTTCCCTCTGGTTTGCCTGTCTGTTATCTTTGGAGATGGCATAATTTTCATTTAGAGGCCATTTTTTTTTCAGGAAGCTAGTGAAATTGAAGCACCAAGAACCCGTACTTTTACAGGTTCTTTCTATGGCCCTGTGCCTTTGTTTTCTTAAATTTGTATTCTTTTTTTCTTTCTTTTCTTAAGTTTATTTACTTACTTTGAGAGAGAGAGAGAGAGAGAGCTGAAGGGGCAGAGAGAGAAGGAAAAAGAGAGAATCCCAACCCATCAGCACAGAGCCTGATATGGGGCTCAAACTCAAGAATCGAGAGATCATGACCTGAGCCAAAATCAAGAGTCAGACGTTTAGCCGAGTCACGAGGCGCCCCTGTATGCTTCTTCTTAAAAAGAGATCACCTCTTGCCCCCCAAGTTGTGAAAGCTTCTGGCCCCATAAAACGAGTGTCCACTTCCCACATCAAGACTTTGGAGTCAGGTGGGGATTCAATTTCTGGACCCGTGTGACTTTGGACAAGTTGCTTCACCTCCCTAGGCTTCAATTTTCTTATCTCTGAATAATGTCAGGTCTCTGGAGAAGCCAGAACACATGTACTTTGCTTTTCACAGTTCCCTGAGCACATTAAAGAACTTTAAGAGGAAAAGAATCTGGGGAGAAAAAGACAAATCCATATTTGGTTTGAATTGCTTAGGGCCTTCTGTGGAGAGATGCCTGGGGGCAAGAGAACGTTCTGGACTATGGATCAAAAGGGAATGAGGAGCAGAGGTGCTGTTTGGGCGAGGCACTCATGAAGTCAGAGCGGATTAAGGAGGTATCCGTGAGATGTGGAAGGAAGGGGAGGCCCAAGGCCCAGAAATAGCTAAATAACATAAGACTGGACAGAAGTTCACACTTTATTCCTTTGAGGAATTTACAAATCTCACACCCCATTACTCAGGGTTTACTCATTCAGGAGCCCGTTGTCATTTTCTTTCTAGCTTTATTGAGGTATAATTGACAAACAACGGTTGTGTGTATTTAGGTGTAAATGGGATGATTCTCTGTACGAATACATTGTGAAATGATTACCACAATCAAGCTAGTTAACTTATTCAGGATTTCATATAGTTGTTACCTTTTTATTGTAGTAATGGTGATGAAAGACCCTAAGATCTACTCTCTTAGCAAATTTCACCTATATAATAGAGTATTAGCAACTATAGTCACCTGCTGCCGATCCCCAGAACTTAATCGTCTTGTCACTGAAAGTCTGTACACTTTTTAAAAATGCTTATTTATTTTTGAGAGAGAGAGAAAGAGAGAGAGAGACAGAGTGTGAGCGGGGGAAGGGCAGAGAGAGAGAGAGGGAGACACAGAATCCAAAGCAGGCTCCAGGCTCCGAGCAGAGCCTGATGCGGGGCTCGAACTCACAAACACTGAGATCGTGACCTGAGCCGAAGTCAGACGCTGAACTGAGTCACTCAGGCGCCCCAGAAGGTCTGTACACTTTGACCAACATCTCCCCATTTGCCCCTCCCCTCAGGCCCTGACAACCACCATTCCACAGTCTGCTTCCATGACCTCGCCTTTTTCAGATTCCACATATAAGTGAGATCATACAGTATTTGCCTTTCTGTTGGCTGAATCCACTTGGCATAATGTCCTCCAGGTTCATCCATGTTGTTGCCAATGGCAAGACTTCCTTCTTTTTATGGCTGACTAATACTCCATTGTATATATACCACATCTTCTTCATCCGTCCATCCATTCACTGGCAGACAATTAGGTTGTTTCCACGTCTCAGTATTGTGGATAATGCTACAATGAACATGGGCGTTGGGATACCGCTTCAAGATACTGATTACATTTCCTTTCAGATATATACCAAGAAGTGGGATTGCAGGATCATATGGTAGTTCTATTTTTATCTTTTTTTTTGGGGGGGGGAACCTCCATGCTGTTTTTCATAGCAACTGTACATTCCCACCAACAGTGCACGAGGATTACCTTTTCTTCACAACCTCACCGACACATTCTCTCTTTTTTGTAATAGCCATACTAGTCTGCGAGAGGTGCTATCTCATTGTGGTTTTGATTTGCATTTCCTTGATGATTAGGGATGCTGAGCACCTTCTAATGGACACGTTGTGGCCCATTCTCTTTGGGTTCTGCGGTCAAAAAAAGTGTGAAAGCCATTGGGAGCCCGTTTAAAAATCAGTTGTGGCAAATGCCCGGAGTAATCACTTGAGGGCAGTCCTGCACAAGGGTTATTCAACCATCACTGAATCAAGGGGACACTAACTGAGGGCGTATAATGTGCTAAGGGAGCTCGTAAGGACGGCACTGGCTGAGTCTGGGAAGTCAGGGAAGGCTTCCCTAAGGAGGTGACCCTTAAACTTGTATCAGGATGCTGTACAATTAAATAGGGGAGGGAGAAGTGTTCTAAGTAAAGAAACAGCATGTGCTAAGGCCCTGGGATGGCAGAGAGCCTAGTGAGTAGGAGACAAAAGGACAGTGTGGTAGCAGCTGAGACAGTGAGCGGGATATAGAGGGACATCAGGGTTGGAGCTAAACTTCTAGATTCTGTTAACATTTATTCAGAAGCTACTGTGTTCCAACCACTTTCCCATAACTTATGTCATTTCAGGGGACGTGGCATTAGATCAGTTTAAAGGCAGAGAGGCACGGCTACCACCAACCTCCTTTTCTCCAGCCTCCTCTCCTTCCCAGAGTGTCCCTTACTCCACTGGCCACTGAGTCTTACCTTTTCTGCAGTGCATAGGTCAATTCTCTCCTTAGGTTGAATGTTACTGATCTTTTTGCGCATGCTTTCTGTCTTCCGGACTAGACTCTATCTCCCTGAGCCAGAAGGTGCTGTGGATACCTCAGCGTGCAGCCCAGAGCTGATGTCTAGGGGGCGCTCTGTTCCCGTTGGTTTCTGCCTCACAATAATGTTGACCGCGTCACACAAACACGCGGTGATGTGTAGATTTCCATCATGGCTCCAGTTCTGCAGCCCTCCCTGCATCCACGCCCTCAGCCGTGAGGCTTTACACATGGATTCTATTTCCCGCTGCCCGAATCAGTGCTTGGGCTTGTGACCCGCTTCACCGGTACAATGTGGCAGAATGGTGGTGTGTCGGACCCAAGCAATATACGTATTTGTAAACCTGACTTTCTCCTGTACTTTGCTCTATTTAGTCTCATTTCTATGGGATAATATGAATCATATTTTAAATATTTTTGTTACACAGAAGAGCTCAAGTTCATGTATTTTTAACTGCAGTCTAATTCCCCATATACAAAAAAATAAACCCCAATAGAGTTATCCATTTCCCTACTGATGGTATGTGGGTCACTTGGAGTTTTTTACTAATACAGAAAAAATGGGACAATGTTCCTATGCGTGCCTCCTGTATACATGGGTGAGACTTTCTCAAATGCATATGCTAGTAAGTCACGGGGTACACACACTCCAAATTTGCTGAAGCATCACTAAATCGTTTTCCAAATAGTTTGAACCAATCTATTCTCCAACCAGCTATAATACCTGAGAATTCTCACTGAGAATTCTCACTCCTCCGCATTTAGCATCAGTGTTGTCATACTGATTTTTGTAATTTCTTTGCCAATCTGATGGGGCTGAAATGGTATCTTATTGATATATATTTTTTAAAGATTTTATTTTTAAGTAATCTCTTCATCCAACCTGGGACTCAGACTCACAACCCTGAGAGCAAGAGTCACAAACTCTACCGACTTAGCCAGTCAGGTGCCCCTAGCTGGTTGAAATGTCAATGTGAGTTTCCCTGATTTCCAAAGAGGCTGGGCCTCTCTCCATGTGTATATTGGCCCCTCCTGTTTCCTCTTTTGTGAATTATCTATGCATATCCTCTGTTTTCCTGTGGGGTTGTTTGCCTTTTTTTTTTTAATAGACTTGCTCCTACAAGTCTATTTGTAGATGGAGTAGTAGGAGTCTATTTGTATATGATTTTGTATGTTATACATATAAATATACATAAGTATATCTATATAATATAAAGATGGCATATAAAGAATATAATGTGTATTGTATATGTAATATGTAAAGAATATGACATATTCTTATATGTTTGGTTGATTTTATGAACTGCAAAGATCTTATTTCAGTAACTTTTTTTTAAATTTATCTATTTATTTTGAGAGAGGTGTGTGTGTGAGCAGGGGAGGGGCAAAGAGGAGGGGAGAGAGAAAATCCCAAGCAGGCTCTGCGCTGTCAGCACAGAGCCCAATGCAGGGCCAAACTCACAAACCGTGAGATCATGACTTGAGCTGAAGTCAAGAGTCGGACGCTTAACCAACTGAGCCACCCAGGCACCCCTTATTTCAGTAATTATTTAACAACTTGAATAAGATATAGTTCATACATCATACAATTCACGCATTTAAAGTGTATCATCCAATGGTTTTCCAGTAGTCAATTTGGGGACATTTTTATGACCTCAGGAAGAACCCCATGCCCTTTAGCTATTAAGCCCCTTATTTCCACATCTCCCCAGCTGTAAGCCGGAGAGTTACTTTCTGTCTCTGTAAAAATGCCAATTCTGCACATTTCATGTAAACGGAATATAGAATATGTGGCCTTTTATAACTAATTTATTTCAGTTAGCATAATATTTTCGAGATCCATGTTGTAGAATATATCAGAACTTCGTTCCTTTTTATGACTGAATAATATTCTAAAACATACGATCTTTTGTTTACTGATCTTTCAGCTGAAGTACCACTTACTGAAAAATGTAACCGAATATGCAAATTGTTCTTCTGATTTTGGCTTATCTGATCTGATTGCTTACCTCTGTCCTCCTCACACACACAATAAAGGAAAGGTTTTTTTTTAATTTTTTTTTTAATGTTTATTTATTTTTGAGACAGAGAGAGACAGAGCATGAACGGGGGAGGGGCAGAGAGAGGGAGTCACAGAATCCGAAACAGGCTCCAGGCTCCGAGCTGTCAGCACAGAGCCCGACGCGGGGCTCGAACTCACGGACTTCGAGATCGTGACCTGAGCCGAAGTCGGCCGCTCAACCAACTGAGCCACCCAGGTGCCCCAAGGAAAGTTTTTTTGACCAAAATGATGAAAAGGTTTATTACTGACTTTGAACTGTGCTTTATTGGTGAAAATCCTTGGTCCAATCCCCCTAGTTAGAGAAGCAGTTTCTAGGGACCCTTGTTGTCCTAAGTGTGGCCCCTGGACGGACAACACTGCCTCCCCGGAAACTCTTTAGGAGTGTGTCCTCTCCAGACCTTCCCAGACATGCCTGAATGAAACTCTGAAGTTTAAGGGGATCCCCAAGTGATTCATTTGCCCATTCAAGTCTGAAAAGTGTTGCTCTACACCACCATTTCTTCCCCTGGGTCTGTGTGGAAACCACCTGGAAGGCGGTTGAAGCAATGCCAATGACCTACCCGCTTTGCAGAGGTTCAGATTTCACTGGTCTAGAGTGGGTCCCGACTCCCGGGGTCATTCCACTGAGAAGCCAGGCCTGAGAAGCCCTGACCACACGTACCCCTTAGGAGCAACCCCAGCTTGTTTCTGTAAACCACTTTAATTTAGGAACATTTATTCTATAAGCTTCAAGCCATCCAGATCGCAATTCTGGGGGCGCCTGGGTGGCTCAGTCGGTTAAGCGTTTGACTCTTGATTTCAGCTCAGGTCATGATCTCACGTTTGAGCTCTGTTTCAAGCGCTGCCCTGAGCATGGAGCCTGCTTGGGACTCTCTCTCTCTTTCTGTCCCCCTCCCTGCCCTTCCCCTGCTCATGCTCTTTCTCTCTCTCTCTCTAAAAAAAGAAAAAGACTGCAATTCTGCTTACCAAAACTGACTGGACGGCTCTCTGAGAAGGGTTCACATGACCCTTTTTAAGGAATTGGAGCGTGACGGACAGTTCCACCTTCTGCTCTCTGACCTCCCTCCCCGAGTGGATGTTCAAAGCTCTGTTGACAAAGATGGTCTCTGTTTCTAAGAAAACACAGCTGAAGCCCCTGCGAAGGGCATGCGGCCAACGATGCGCTACCTTTCTCGAGGCTCATTTTCAGCATTCAGTTTACGAACTTGCTCTGCAAGGAATGGCTACTACTTCTGGCAACGTTTACCCAATAATGGCGTCTCCCTTGCTCCTGCCGACAGATCAAATACAGTAAGAACAAACGTCTCGGGGGGACACCAGGATGTGCCTCTTTTTGAACAAACCCAATCCTGATGTTATTATCTTTGCAAAGGCAGCCGTGGCAGCCAAGAGCAATAAGCAGACCTAGCTGCCTCCGCTCTCCTGACCTCCCCAGGGATCTTCCTCCCGTCACTGGCTTCCTAACGTGTGTCTCTGGCCCGTCTGCCGACCCATCGCGATCTCCTGGCAGTAGCTACAATACAACAGCCGTCTCCCAGGCCACGGCTCGCGCGTCCACAGAGGGTTTTACCACTCGGCTGGGGGTTTGTCCGCGTCTCCCGGCCGCTCACAATCCTGCCCCACCTCCGTGTCGCGTCGGGTCACGGCCATGCCCCAGCCCTGTGGCCGAGGCCACTTCTCCCAGTTAAAGGAAACAGGAGGGAGGGCAGGGAAGGTATGTTTGTCCTGTACATCCCGCCACTGTCCAAGTCCCAGACACCCGTGGGAGGTCCTCTGAATCTCCTGTCTCTGCTCTTTTTCAGCCACCTCCGCGTTCGTGCCACCTTGACTTACTGAGAGGAGCGGCTGCAAGAATCAAAGGCCCCCCGAGGCTCCTGCAATCCACGCCAAGCACGGACAGGGGTCAAATAGCCTCCCGGGTTCTCTGCACGGGTTGCCGAACTGCTGAGCTCTTTGCCTCGTCCATTCTGTCACACTGGGCCGGGGAGCCCCGCTCTGTCTTCCGGCTACCAAGTGCCAGATCTCCTGAGTCTGTCAGCGTTTCCTGATTCCAGCTCCGGGACAGTCCCTGTTACTGAGAGCAGACTCCTTGGGGGTGGGGGTGGGGGGGTTGCATCCAGTAGAGAGGTCTCCAGCCTGGGCAATTCAAGGTAGGAGGCTCGGTTTGAGAGAGGACAGACCTTATGGGACCCGGCAGGTGAAAGCTCTTTCCACGGGGCCGGTTCTGCATCCGCGGAAGCCAGCAAAACCGGCCCAGAGGTGTGGCACCTGCCTGCCATCGGCAATTACTCCTGTTTTGAAATCTGCTAAGGACTTTTGCTGCATTTGCTGGTACGCTGCCTCTCTGATTACCTTACAGGCCGGCGCCGTGCGTGTCCGCACACACACGTCCTTTGTACATAATAGCCTGTGCTCTAGATTTCGGCTCAGGTCATGATGTCACGGTTCGTAAGATCGAGCCCCTCATGGGGCTCTGCGCTGAGTGTGGGGCCCGCTTGAGGTTCTGTCTCTGTCTCTCTCTGCCCCTCCCATGCTTGCTCTCTCTCTCTCTCTTAAACTTAAAAAAAGAAAAGAAACTTAAAAAAAAAAAGGCGATGCTTAACCAACTGAGCCACCCAGGGGCCCCAAAACTGGTTTCATTCTTTAAAATTAGAACTCCAGTAAATAATTCAGTAGCCTGAGCCCGACGTTCCTGCTTCCCGGAGGTGGGAGCACGTACATGATGTTTACTGGTGATTTCCACAGAGGGGTGTTGAGCAATTCGAACAAGGTTTGTTTTCCTTCCAGAACAACCCACCACGACTTCTGAGAAGTCTCTGATGTCCTTTGCAATCTCCAGCCTGCACGCGCTCTAGTGACAAGGATTTGATGTGAACACCATTTTTCTTCCACTGTGGTGCTTGTATCTGTGGGAGAGTCTGTGTTCTTGTCAGTTCAGAGGGCTGACTTCTTTGTTGGTTCCTGCTACAGAACCTTCTCAAACAACAGCCTGAACAGTGTGTGTGTGTGTGTGTGTGTGTGTGTGTGTGTGAAAGACAGAGAGACAGACACAGAGACAGACAGACAGACACAGAGAGAACACACAATAGTGCTTCATTTGTTCATTCTGCCTAAATTTCCAGGTTTTTCTGTCTCTCCACCTGCCTCCCCTACATTATGTGATCTCTCTTGCTCTTCTTTTCTTCATTTCTAACCACCACATCTAGTCCCACTCACCTTAACTGACCCTAATACAAAACATTACATATCATTCCAAATTAACTGAACCTTGTAAGTTTCAGTGTTCTGTTACTAAATGGCAGCAAAAAAGAGTAACTTCTCTTCTTTTCCACTAAAGAGGAAGTAACTAAAATGCTTTCTTTTTTCTCAAACTTTTTAATGCCATGTATATGGTTTTATTGTCAAAATCTGAATCACCCTATAGGATCCCACTTCTCTCATTTATATTAAATCAGGAGCATTTTCCCGCGGCATTAAAAGCATATTTACCTATTTGTAAGTTGATGGCATATTTTACTGTTTGTTTTTTTCATTTTAGGATATACAACTTAATTACATCCATTGGTTGATTGCTGGTACTGGAATTGTAGGGTTTAAAGGGTATATTTTAAAAGCTCTCAATAAATATAACCAATTGCCACGCAGGTGGGACCACCTAGTTGGCATTGAAGAATATCTTCGAAAACACAAATCCGTCCATTTAATAAATGAGAATGGCATCTTGGTATTTTAATTTGCATTTCATTGATTACCAGTAAATTCAAGACTCAGAGATAATAGCATTTAGAAAAGTTAAGAAGTTTACTTGCAAGAAATCTGAGACACTCAGAAGGACCTGCTCATCAAATAGAAAACACAACAGGTCATTAAAGCCAAACACTGCAAAATTACCAATGTAATGGAATTTACAGTTGGTATGTTCATGACTGAAAACCAGCAATTTTTCTTACGGGGCTATCATTTCTGCAATTGGGACTCTCTTCAGTCTTCAGACAGCAGCCAGTCTTCAGACAGCAGCATTGCAAAAGTCAGGGATAAAGTTGTCTGCATTAAGCAGTCAGCAACTTACAGGAAATGCTCAGGCATGTTCATTTATTTGGAAGGCTGAAATTAGAGAAGGTTGAAGTATTTACTGACCCTTAACCATGGGACTTCATGGAGGCTCTATGTGTATAATGGATGTGCAGAAAAGATTATGTGTATCTTCTTTTGTAACTGCATATTTGTGTCTTTTGCCCTATTTAATTTTTTAAAAATGTTTGTTTATTTAGAGAGAAAGCGGGGGAGGGGCAGAGAGACAGGGAGAGAGAAAATCCCAAGTAGGCTCCCCACTATCAGTGCAGAGCCTGACGCAGGGCTTGATTCCAGAACCAGGATCATGACCTGAGCTGAAATTGAGAGTCGGATGCTTAACTGACTGAGCCACCCAGGCACCCCTGGTTTTATTGAGGTGCATTGTTTGCTTATTGAGTTTTATTTGGTATATGTTAAAAATCCATTGCCGGATATTGCCCCTCAAAATTTCTTGTATCATTTGACTTTTGACTTGGCTTATGGTATTCTTTTTTTTTTTTAATTTTTTTTCTTAATGTTTATTTATTTTTGAGAGAGAGAGAGAGAGAGAGAGAGAGAGAGAGACGGAGCGTGAGTGGGGGAGGGGTAGAGAGAGAGGGAGACAGAATCTGAAGCAGGGTCCAGATTCTGAGCTGTCAGCACAGAGCCCAACATGGGGCTCGAACTCATGAACTATGAGATCATGACCTGAACTGAAGTTGGACGCTTAACTGACTGAGCCACCCAGGCGCCTCTATGGTATTTCTATTACAGCCAGCACTTACATTTCTATGTAGTCACATCCATCAACTCTTTTCTTGATAATTTCTGTTTTGGTACCATGCTTCGAAAGCCTTCCCCAGCTCTTTTAATATTGCTTATAGACATCCCACAGAACAGGAGAAAATATTTACAAATCACGTACCTGATAAGGGGCTAATATTCAGAATTTATAAAGAACTCCTTCAACTCAACAACAGAAAAACGAACAACCTGATTAAAAAGTGGCCAAAGGACTTGAATAGACCCTTCTCCAAAGAAAAGATACAAATGGTCAATAAGCACATTTATTGAAAAGATCCTCAACATCGCTAATCATTAGAGAAATGCAATCCAAACCACAATACCACCTTCTATCCATTAGGATGGCTATGGAAGAAAGGAAGAAAGGAAGAAAGGAAGAAAGAAAGAAAGAAAGAAGAAAGAAAGAAAGAAAGAAAGAAGAAAGAAGAAAGAAGAAAGAAAAAGAAATAAAGAAAGAAAGAAAGAAAGAAGAAAGAAAAAGAAATAAAGAAAGAAAGAAAGAAAGAAAGAAAGAAGAAAGAAAGAAAAAAGGAAGGAAGAAAGAAAGAAAGAAAAAGAAAGAAAACAACAAATGTTAGTGATGATGTACAGAAATTGGAGGCCTTGTGCATTGCTACTGAGAATGTGAAACAGTGCAACTGCCTTTGAAAACTGTATAATACAGTGATTCCTTGGCAAAAATAGAGTTACCACAGGATCCAACAATCCCACCTCCCAAAAAAATTGAAATCAAGGACCCAAACAGATATTTGCACACCCACGTTCATAGCGGCATTATTCACAACAGTGAAAGGGTGGAAGCAACCTAAGCGTCCGTCAATGGGCGGCTGGATACACAAAATGTGGTTTATGCATACAATGGAATATTCTTCAGCCTTAGAAAGTCGGGCGATCATGACACATCCGTAACATGGATGAACCTTAAAGACATTATGCGAAGTGAAATGAGCCCCACATAAAAGGGCAAATACTGTATGTTTTCACTTACTTGAGGTGCCTAGAGCAATAAAAATCAGAGACAGAAGGGAGAATGGTGGTTGCCTGGGGCTGGGGCGGGGAAGATGGGGAGTTGTCTAATGGATACAGGGTTTCAGGGTAGCGAAATGAAAAAGTTCTGGAGATGGAGGGTGGCGATGGGGCGTATAACAGGAATGCACATAACGGCAGTGAAACGTATGCTTAAAATGGTTAAGTTTTATGTTGTGTATATTTTACCACAATTAAAAAAATACATCACTTAAACTTTCTCATAATACTTTTAATAGTGCTGTGGGTTTATAATTGTGCTGTGGGTTACTAGGAACGATTCTGATTGAAAAATCATCAACAATTCCTATCCGTAATTCAAGGTCACCTGCTGCCAGTGGGAGGTGGGTGGCTGAGGCCTGGTGAAAACTAAGTTAAGGTGAGTGAGGAACGGGGACAGACCCGGAAAGATAGAGTTGCATGGGTTCGTCATGCTCTTTTGATGACAAGGAATATAGATTTTCTTAGACTACCTGTTCCAGGTACTGTTGCTGGGTAATAAATTACACCAACCTATTGATTAAGCCACAACTCTTTTATTATCTCGTGGATTAAGTGAGTCTGCCATGCAGGCAGGGCTCAGGCTGAGCTGTTCTCATGGGGTTGATGGAGGTGACTCAGTGGTTCTCGGCTGGTAGATGGGTTGGTCTGGGTCCTATCTGGTGCTTTGGTAGGGATGATTGGATGACTAAGTCTCAGCTGGGACTGTCAACTGGACCGCTTACACATGACCTATGCAAATGGCTGTCTCGGAGTCGTCAGATTGCTTACGTGGTGGCTCAGGCCTCCCTGAGTGAAGATTCCAAGAAAACAGGTTGGAAGCTATATGGCTTTTCTGACCTAGCCCTGAAAGTCACATAGTGTTACTTGCATTCCATTGGCTACAGCATATAGTCAAGGAGAGAGGAATTAAAAGCCATCTCCCAATGAGGGAATGGCGAGGTCACCCTGAGGAGAGCATGTGGGATGGAGATATCGTTGTAGCTGTCTACAGACAATACAATACACTCTACTGCTAAGAAAATGAGGATTTAAAAAAAATGTTTATTTATTTATTTTTGGGAGAGAGAGGGAGAGGAGTACGAGACAGAGAATCCCAAGTTCCCTGCTCTCAGCCCAGACCCTAAAGCGGGGCTTGATCTCATGAACCGTGAGATCATGACCTGAGCTGAAATCAAGAGTAGGACGCTTAACCAACCGAGCCATCCAGGTGCCCCAGGAAATGAGAATTGGTTATAAAAACACAGTGGACTAAAATGAGGAAAACGCTGGAATGGAAGCAGGGCAGGACTAGCACAGCTGGTCTGTGACCTTCTGCATATCTGCTTGGGTCCCCCTGTCTTTTCCTTGGTCTTCCTCAATTTCCTTTGGCCCCCATGCTTCCCCCAACCCTCCCCAATTCTCCGCCTGTGACCCACCATGGCCCCTCCAACCTTTCTCAAGTTTCCCCCAAAAGGTCTTAGTTCAAATTCCTGAGAGAGACTCTGATTGGCTCAGCTCATATTCCTCAGCATCTGGTGATCCAATCATGAGAGGGGCTGGTGCCAGCTGGAAGTAAGGGGAAAGGGGGCTGGGCAACTGTCAGATCACATCACCATTGGTTCTCACACCTGGCTGCACATTTGAATCACCAGGGCAGCTTTGAAAAAAAAAATACTCATGGCTTAAGTCCCATCCCTAGATGTTCTGATTTAATTAGTCTGGGGTTAGAAACTGAGCAGGGGTATTTTTTAGGTGCATGCTACCCACGCTTCTCCCACAATCAGGGAACACTGGTACTGGTGGCTGTGATACCCTGGGAAGGTCTAAGGTGTGAACACAAGCTTGCCCAGGGAGTATCATGTACCATACGGGGAAAGAAAAACAGGCTTTTCTTGTTTCTCTCTTTGAGCACGTGTTGTTATGTTTTTTTTCCCCCCAGAAATACAATCTCAAAGAATTTGTGAGCTAAGAAGCAACCCAGAGACAACCAAATATGACATATTCATTTGCAGATATGGAATAGGGTGACCAGTTCATCCTGGTTTGCTTGAGACTGTCCCAGCTTTAATACTGGAAAATCCTACCACGTCCCCAAGGAAATCTCTCAGTCCCAGGCAAACTGAGAAGGTTGGTCACTCTATATGGAAACTCTATACCCATTAGCAGTCACTCCTCATTGTCCCCTGCCCTCAGCTGCTGGCATCCACTTATATCTACTTTCTGTCTGTATGGATTTGCCTGCTCTGGACATTTTATACAAATGGAATCCTATAATATGTGGTCTGTTGTATCTGGCTTATTTCACTTACCATGGTGTTTTTAAGGTTCATGTTGTAGCATGAATCAGTACCTCATTTCTTTTTAGAGCTGAATAATATTCCATGGCATGGCTATACCACATTCATCAATTCATGGCGGGGGGGGGTCGTTTCCACTTTTTAGTTATTATGAAAAACGCTGCTATGAATATTCATGTACAGGTTTTTGTGTGGACTTTCTTTTTTTTTTTTTTTTTTAATTCTCTTGGGTTTGCTCCTAGGACTGGAATTGCTGGGTCATATGGTAACTCTATATTTAACATTTTGAGGAACTGTCACATTGTTTTCCACAGCAGCTATGCTATTTTGCATTCCCACCAACAGTGCACAAATGTTCCAAGTCTTCCATATACTTACCAACACCTGTTATTATCTGTCTTTTTAATTACAGCCATCCTAGTGTATGTGAGTAGTATCTGATTATGGTTTTGATTTACACTTCCTGATGACTAATGATGTTAAACATTTCTTCATATACTTATCAGCCATTTGTATATCTTCTTAGAGACATGTGTAATCAGATCCTACGTTCATTTTTAAGTTGAATTATTTGTCTTTTTCATGCCGAGTTGTAAGAATTCCTTCTATAGTCTAGTCGCAAGTTCCCTGTCAGACGTGATTTGCAAATATTTTCTGCCATTCAGTGGATTTTCTGTTCATTTTCTTGATTGTGTCCTTGCAGCACAAAATTCTAAATTCTGATTAAGTCCTATTTACCTACTTTTTCTCTTCTTGCTTGTGCTTTTGGTGTCATATCGAAGAAACCATTGTCTAATACGGAGTCATGAAGATTTAAGCCTATGTGTTCTTACAAAAGTTTTGTAGTTTTGCATTTAGGTCTTTGATTCATTGTGAGCTAGGTTTTGTATATGGCGATAGCATGAGGTAAGGGTCAACTCCATTCTTTTGCATGTGGCTATCCAGTTGTCCCAGCACCATTAATTAAAGAGACTTCTTGCTTCATTGAATGGTCTTGATACCTTTGTCAAAAACAAACTGGCCATAGATAAATGGGTTTCTTCCTACACTTTCAATTATTTTATTTATTTATTTGTTTGTTTTTACTTAAATTTTTTTTTTTTTTTAAATAGGCTCCACACCCAACATGGGGCTTGAACTCATGACCCTGGGATGCTTGGGGCACCTAGGTGGCTCAGTCGGTTGGGCATCCCACTCGATTTCTGCTCAGGTCATGGTCTCGAGGCTTGTGAGTATGAGCCCTATGTTGGGCTCTGAGCTGACAGGGAGGGGCGTGCTTGGGATTCTCTCTCTCCCTGTCTCTCTACCCCTCTGCCGTGCTCTCTTTGTCTCTCGCTATCTCTCTCTCTCTCTCTCTCTCTCTCTCTCTCTCTCCCAGGTGCCTCTAGACTCTCCAATCTATTTCATGGATCCTTATATCCATACCACACTGTCTCGATTACTGTAGCTTTAGAGAAAGTTTTCAAATAGAGAAATCCTCTTGCTTAGTTCTTCCTTTTTGATTGTTTTAGTTATTTTGGGTCCTTTGAACATCTGTGATTTTTTTTAAAGTTTATTTATTATTTAGAGATAGAGAGGGAGAATTGCAAGCAGGCTCCGTGCTGTGAGTGCAGAGCCCGACGTGAAGCTCAAACCCATGAACCATGAGATCATGACCTGAATTCCACTTGGTCATGATGTACAATCAAGAGTACCAGGCTTAACCATGTTTAATAATTTTTAGTGGAACTTTTATAATTATATATATATATATATATATATAATGATATGATCATGTCATCTGCAAATAGGTGACATATAGTTTTACATCTTCCTTTTCAATTTGGATGCCTTTTATTTCATTTTCTTGACTAAATAGCTTATTGATTAGTTGAATGTTGAGTAGAAGTGGTGAGAGCAGATATTCTTTTTTTTTTTATTTTTTTTTTAAGGTTTATTTATTTTGGAGAGAGAGAGACAGAGACAGAGTTCTAGTGGGGGAGGCGCAGACAGAGAGGGAGCTACAGAAGCCAAAGCAGACTCCAATCGCTTCTCAGCCCTTTGACTAAAATCAAGTGCGAAGCAGACTCCAGGCTCTGAGCTGTCAGCACAGAGCCAGATGCAGGGCTCGAACTCATGAACCATGAGATCGTGACCTGAGCGGAAGTCAGACGCTTAACCAATTGAGCCACCCAGGTGCCCCGAGAGCAGACATTCTTATCTTGTTCTTGATTTTAGGAAGAAATCATTTTGTCTTCCACCATTACATATGATGTTAGCTGTAGGTTTGTTTTATTTTGTTTTTAATAGGTTTAGGAGATTCCTTTCTATTCTCAGTTTATTGAGTGTTTTTATCATGAACGGTACAGGGTTTTTTCAAATTTCTTTTCTGTGTCTGTTGAGATGATCATGTGGCTTTTTCCCTTTTATTCTATTAATGTGGTACATTACATAGATCAAGTTTCATATGTTGCCAACTTTGCATTCCTGGGATGGAATCCACTTGGTCATGATGTGCAATTCTTCTTATTGCTGGATTGTACATACTAGTAATTTGCTGAGGATTTAAAAATCTATATTCATAAGAGATATTGACCTGTAGTTTTCTTATGATGTCTTTGTCTAGTTTTGGTAAAACTTGCATCACAGAATGAGTTGGGAAGCGTTCCTTCCTAGTGTTTCCTTTTTTGGAAAAGTTTGTGAAGATTTGGCAATCATTCTTCAAATGTTTGGTGGAATTTACCAGTGAAGCCATTTGGGTGTGGGGCCTATTTTCTGGGTAGTTTTTTTTTTGGTTTTTTTTTTTTAAATTACTAATTCATTCTCTTTACTTGTTACAGGTCTCTTCATGAACATTCTTTCCAAATGGTTACACAATACTGTATCATATAGAGTGTCAGTTCTTAAATTTCTTTTGGGAGGATTGAACACGAAGAAGACAGAAAGGGGCTAAATTCACTCACTCAAGCAGGTGTTCTTTTCGAACACTTATTGAGCGCGTCTGGTTGTGCTCTGTGCTGGGTCCTGAGACTACTGAGACAAAGAAGACAGCCACAGGAACGACCCTCAGGAATAGGAGTGGACAAGCAGATTTCAGATCTAAATTTGGGTTGCTCCCTACCAGGTTTGAGAGGAGACCCAGCTGTGCCCATCGGTGTCTGGGCCTTTCTGAGCTACTCACAGCAATGCCTTGGACTTCTCCAGCACTTTCCCGGTTACCAAGTGCTTTTACTTATAAAATCTCATTACAGGGGTGTCTGGGTGGCTCAGTCAGTTTAGCGTCCAACTTTGGCTCAGGTCATGATCTCATGGTTTGTGAATTTGAACCCCACATCAGGCTTACTGCTGTCAGCACAGAGCCGGCTTCAGATCTTCTGTCCCCCTCTCTCTCTGCCCCTCCCCAGATCATTCTCTCTCTCTCTCTCTCTCTGTCTCAAAATAAATAAATTTAAAAAAAAATCTCATTACAGTAGATTCTTAAGGACAACTCAGTAAAGTTCATTATCTTTGCATAAGGTGAGAAAGGCAAGGTTCAGAGAAAGCCAGTATGAATTCAGCTAGATAGTGTCTCTCTTGTATCAGCTCCAAGAAAGGTCCTAGGAAATAAAGATGAAATGATGAGTTCCTTGCTTTCAAGGAGCCCTCAGTCTGAGGGGCAGAGTCAGAAGTATGCTTAAGTGTTACCAGTCTCCGATGGACATCTCTGCAAGGTGGAATGGGGGCAGAGTGGGGGAGGCTCAGAAAACGCCTCCCCATAAATGTAACCCATGAGGTGTAGCCGGGAGCAACGTGGCCATTGGCCAGGAAGTCACAAAAGTCCTTCAGAACAAGGGTGACCATATGTCCTACTTTCCCTAGAATAACCCCAGTTTACTTGGGTTATCTCAGCTTGAATGTCAACAGCACCCCCTTTGACTCTCAGAACACCCCTACTATTTGATATTTACATAGTTTCCTTAAAAGGTTACTATAATTACAAAGTGGGGAAATGATCACTTCACATGGAGAAATCTGACAGGTACTTTAACCCAGTGACTAAACACTAACGGGGCAAATACACATCAGATGCCTCCAGACAGATGTACTGAACAAGACACCACAGCAGTGCTTCTGTGACATTCTTGCCAAAAATACACAAACCGAACCTAATCACTAAGACACTGGACAAACCCAAATGAAGGGACAGTCTACAAAACAAATGGCCCATCCATACTCTTGAAAAATGTCAAGGTCATAAAAGACAATAAAGACTAAGAGATTATCTTAGGTTAAAGGAAACTAAAGAAAAAGGACAGCTAAATGCAACGCATAGTATGGGATCAGATCCTGGGTGGAAAAAGGACATTAATGGGTCATGTCGTGAAATCGGGATAAAGTCTGGGGATTAGATGATCGTACTATCATCAACGTGGAATGTCCTTCGGTTTGGAATGGATGATAAATAATGTGGTCTTGCTCTCAGGACCCACTGGGAACCCAGCCTTCTCCACTCCCAGCCCGCAGACCCTCTACCATCAACTCCCAGGTCCCCTCGCTGGGGCAGTGCCAGCCTGCTCACCGCTATACCTCTGAGGTGCCTCTGACCCTTTGACACCTTCATTGTCTAATGCTTGCAGACTCAGCCAAGGAAACCACCCCTCTGCTTTGCTCAACAGTCAAAAGTCAGATTCTCAAACCAAAGAGAAAAAAACAAAACAAAACAGGAGACAAGTTGGCCATTCTGTGGTCACTTCAGCTTCTCTGTCATTGGGCCGTGACGGGTCATCTGATCCACTGGCTAAATGATTAGTGGAGAATGTGCATGGGCCTCTCACCTGCTTTACAGGTATCTTAAAATAAGGTAACCCTCTCAGGGCCAGAATAAAATATAGGGACTTTTTGGGCAGGCTAATAATTTGGCAACCCCTCAAACTCTTCTTTCTTTAATGTTTATTTATTTTTGAGAGTGGGGGAGGGGCAGAGAGAGAGGGAGACAGAGAATCCTAAGCAGGATCCACATTGTCAGCACAGAGACTGATTTGAGGCTTGAACTCACGAACCGCAAGATCACGACCTGAGCCAAAACCAAGAGTCAGACGCTTAACTGATTGAGCCACCCAGGTGTCCTTCAAACTGACAGTCTTTAAATATTTGCTGAGTGGGAACAGGAGGAACTGACTTTCTCTCCATATACAGGCACAAACAGCCCAAATCACTGACTTCATCTCTGCTGGTCACCGAAGTCAGTGCACTCAAAACACAGGGCAAAGGAGATTCCCTGTGTCTGATGTCCCTCTATCGTCCAGTTCTCTGTTGGGATTTTCAGAACCAGACAAGTATATTTAACCTCAATTACAAAACTAAGTTACTCATATTATTCGGCTTATCACTATCATCTTCTCTCTGAGCCATGCTTCACTGCTGTATTTAGTTTATTTTATTGGATTCTCCCCATGAGCACACATTGCAATGTGTCGTATTTCTTTGGATATGACCCTGCCTTAGAGAGGCACAGAGAATTGTGTGATGTATGTATGCATTTGAAATGCACGTGAATGGTAATCTGAATTTAGCCGCATCAGAATTACCTGGGGAAAAACACAGATCTCTGGGCTCTACCCCAGACACTGATTCTGAAGGTCTGCATGGGGCTAGAGAGCCTACATTCATAACAGATTCCCTGGGGAGGTTGAGACAGCTGGTTGGCTCTTTCTACTTTCAAAGTTTAATCATTCAACCTTTGATTTTCAAAATCTGTCCATATTATTGTATGTATCTTCAGTTCATTCATTGTAGCTGATCCAAGAATTCCATGGTCTGCCTCTCTTTAACAGCCTACTCTCCTAGCGATGGACACGATCACCCTCTCTCACACATAGGATGCTGCAATGAATGTTCTCCACACGTCCTCATGGATATAGGAGTGAGTTTCTCTGAGGCATATACCCAGGAGGGGGGAATGCTGGACTATCGGTACATATTCACACATCTGATTTCTCAAAGTACTTCCAGACAGCTTGCTTTCCAAGATGATCAAACCAGACCCACTTTCATATGTGAAGAGTCCATAAACTTCTTGGAAGGTATAAAGTGTTTTTAGTTTAGATAACAAAAGGGGGCTCCTGGGTGGCTCAGTTGGTTAAGCGTCCAACTTCAGCTCAGGTCATGATCTTTGGTTGGAGCCCCGCGTCAGGCTCTGTGCCGACAGCTTGGAGCCTGGAGCCTGCTTGGGTTTCTGTGTCTCCCTCTCTCTCTGCCCCTCCCCTGCTTGCTCTCTCTCTCTCTCTCTCTCTCTCTCTCAAAAATAAATAAAAACATTTAAAAATTTTAGATAATAAAAGAAATCTGTCAGTCCCTGTAAACAGCAAGATGAGAAGCAATATTTGGTCTAGGAATTTCACCTGATCAACACTGCATGCTCCAAAAATACCGGGCAGGGACAGGTCCTTGCCGGCAAGGAGTCCACACGCACGAGTGCACACATACACACACACCCACATGCGTGCACCCAGCCCTGAAACAGGCTGTGCCAACGCAAGCAGAAACCATGTTTACTTCCCCGTCTTCACTGAATGTGAGCTCCCCACAGAAATCAGAGAATGAGGGATCATCCAGGCCCCTTGGTCTGCCTCTGATCGTTGCTCTGTGAAGCACATGGAATTAGAAGTTGCTCCGGGGTTGGGAAGAGACTTCTGAACTCTTTGAGGCTCGACCAGAAACCTTGGTAGCAGTGGCTGGACAACCCATTGTCTAGATTAGCTGATCTCACTCAGTAGGACTGGCTTTCCTGTTGATACTCGATGTTCTCAACAATAGGCATAAAAATAGAACCTTCATGACTAGTCCGTGGCTTTAAAATTACCAACGAAGTTGTTTAGCAGATGCCATTGTTGACCTGAGATGTCCTTTTAAGGGTTATTCTATTTGATACCTACAAATGAAGTTAAATTGGGCATTACATTCAAATGACCCAATTTTCCTTTCTAAAGGGGTAAGGCAAGGGTTAGTGGAGGTATGGTAATTTGGACAATCCTGCAAACAACAGGTGTTTGTACTGAGGTACAGATATATTTCTTTGTAATTTAATTCTGCCATTGATTATGTCTGAGATGCTACAACCAGTCTACATTGAACTGCTAGGACTCTCTGGGGAAAAAAAAAAAATAAACAATCAAGTGATTTGAAAGATAGCAAAGGGAATTTTTTAAAATGTCAGAGAAAAGTACATATTCATTCATCTAAGTATATATGAGGATCTTTGAACTGGTGTGGTATTTCGTAGGGTACTGCTTACTGCTTTGTCCACATTTTGTTTTGTTTTGCTTTGTCCACATTTGCAAAATCAACGATTAATTCAAACACAAAAATCTTAAAAGTCACACTTATCAACTTTGCCGAGGACCCAGAACTGGGAGAAAGGGCAAATGAAAAAAATGACATGATCCATATTTAAATGCTGAGCTGAAACCCACAAGATAAAATGGAAACTGCTATTGGATATAAGTATAAAACAAACTCATATAGGTACAGGATGCCAGTTGCCTGGCATTGTCCCCATCCATGTGAAAAAGGGCTGTTACAGAAACCAAGTAAGATGATACAGTTTTAGGCTGTACAGGTGGGAAAAAGGAGTCATCGTCTTGGGAAAAATATCGGCCCCCCGGTACTCTGACTGTCCCTATCTTCTTTGAGACACTTTAAGCTTGGTGAGGTAGGGATTGGGTCCTCCTTGCCCTTCATTAGCTCCCAGGGCCCAGCTGGCAATTAGGTGCCCAGTGCAGAGTTGGTGAAGGAATGAAGACATACTGAACTGAACACAGGTGCTCCTCTGTCAGCGGGAATATTTAAAATTAAGATCCGTCCGGAGGGAAACCAGGATGGTGAATCCTGGATAGGATTAACTCGTGACAAAAAGTGCGTGGATGGATTGTGTGGGGTGAACTTGGTGGGGATCTTAAAATATCCAGAGAGCAGTCGGGGGGAAACAGTAGAATTGTGCACCTCGGTTCAGGGCCCGGAAGTGCATCCCTGGATAAGAGAGAGGCAAGTTCAGGTTTAATGGACTGACCTTCCCAGGATGATAACTGTCTGGCGACAGAAGACGGACAGCCTTGCTGGGCAATATGTTCTCTCCCACCAAAGAGTTCCAGCAGCACTTGACAAGATCCCTCTGTTGAGAGAAGAATTTTATTTCCCCCCAAATAGTGCTTATTAGGTTTCCTAAAATACAGGAAGATATGAAGAAGAACACAAAGATGGCCCATAAGTCACCTCCTTTGGAAACTACCACCGGTGAAAAATAAAATTATTGAAAGGTATTTAAAATGTTATTTTAAATTCCACTTGTTAAAGCTTAAATTAGTAGTGGAGATGGTGGTAATTTTCAGCCAGAGCCAGACTGTGGAAGGTCTTGAATATCCGGTCCCCAAATTATCTAGATTTTATTCAGATGGTCTCAAGTGGCTTCTGGTTTTTTAGCACCGGAGTTGGCATTCAAAAGCTGAAGTGTTCAACCAAAGAAGTTGTTTTGAGAAACATATGTGGGTAGCTTGCAGCCGTCAAGGATTATATAGCTTGAAACTTCATCCCTTTCTCAGGGCAGAAACTTCCAGAAAGAAATGAATCCCATTTATTGCTAAGCCTGCTGGGTTTGTTTCTTTAGACATAAATCTCTTACAACTTCCACCCAAAGCTGTAGTTATATTCTCAGAATTGGGTCTATAAAGTAATACAAGTCTTCTCTGAGGGTTGCAAACAGGGAGCCCATTTATCAGGGCCCTGGCCGCATGCCTGGTCCCCCACTGAAGGACGGGAAGGGCAGCCTTTATAGCCAAGTCCTCCAAGAGAGCATATCTTAAAGTCGGGACTTCTTGCCTGTGGCGGTTGTCAGCTCATGATAGCACTCCTCCCCTCCTGTGGCTCTGTGCCTCGCCCCTGTCTTATCCCTAATCCCACGCTCGCCCCTTAGGCCACAGTGATTGGTAGAGCGGTAGGTCCCTGACTCGAAATAAGCCAAACCACATTATTCAATCTCTTACTGCTGTAATTGGTGCAAAGGTCCACCTCAAATGGGGCCAAAGGCAAGAGTAGGGGCTAAAGCTTGGAGCCTGAAGATCATGAATGGCCATGTTGTCCATACCTGGCAGAAACCTACCCAAGGGAATGAAGACAATACATGTTGTGGCAGATTGTGTTTACAAAAAAAATGGCCACAGAAGTATTTCTCATCCCACCCACTTTTCTAGAGCCTGGCTACTCCCTATCAAGAGATGGAGTTGATGACTATCCCCATCCTCTGAAACGAGGGGGCCTCTGTGACTGCCACCACTGTTAGAAAAGGCAGAGTGATACGATCTGACTTTGAGGCCAGCTCGCAGAGGCAATACAGCTTCCTCTGGTTCTCGCCCTGAGGCTTGTCCTTGACATCTGGCTCTCACGCTATGAGGAGCTACGCGGATAGGCCCACACAGAGAGACACCCGGAGAAAGACTTTCCAGGGGACAGCACCAACTTGTCAGCCTGACTGAACTCTCTTAGAAGCAGACCTCCCAACCCTTAGTTGAGGTCTCCCGCTGATACCACACGAAGCAGAGATGAGACTTCCCTTCTCGGCCGAGCCCTGTCCCAAATTGCAGATTCACAATCATCATAAATGACTGTCATTGTTTTCAGCTGCTAAATTGTGGAGTAGGTTGCTACATAGCAAAACATAACTGGTGTGCCCGGAAAGCTGGAGAGTCACACGGTGGTTTTGGAGCACTTAGTTCCATCGTCCGTGAGGCCGACCAGGACCTTCTTGAAGTGATGAGAACCTTGCAAAATCACTTTTTGTCTAAGATCACTGGGCTTCTGTCACTGGCCACCAAAGCAATCCTGATTAACACTGGTGATCACAATTAAGGAAGAGTTCTGCTCAAATAAGAAGGCTGTCTGACACCTGCAGATCCTAGCCCTACCAGCCCCTCCCAGGACATGAAATTATAGATAACTGAATTTTAAGATGAATAAAATTGCCCCGCAACTCCCACCCCTGCCTTAAAAAAATCTGTAATGACAAGGTTAACAAATTTAATATTGTCACATTAGGCCATTTTTTTATTTTAAAATTTTTTAATGTTTGTTTATTTTTGAGAGAGAAAGACAGAACGCAAACAGGGGAGGGGCAGGGGCAGACAGGGACAGGGGAACCAAAGTGGGCTCGGCACTGAGCACAGAGAGCCTGATATGAGGCTCGAACTCATGAACCGTGAGACCATGACCTGAGCCAAAGTCAGGCGCTCAACCAACTGAGCCACCCAGGCACCCCTAGACCATTTAAAAAAAAAAATCAACTGTGTGGCACCTGGGTGGCTCAGTCAGTTAAGCGTCTGACTCTGAATCTCGGCTCGGGTCATGATCTCACGGTTTGTGAGTTCAAGCCCAGTGTTGGGTTCTGTGCTGACAGCACAGAACCTGTTTGGGATACTCTCTCTCTCTCTCTCTCTCTGCCCTTTCCTGTTTGTGCTCTCTCTCTCTCTCTCAAAATAAATAAACATTTTAAAAAATCAACTGCTATCTACTTTTACTATTACTATCTTATGTAAAAAAAGATATTTAAACATTAAAAGTGTACAAAGGACGTAATCTCAGAGTAAAGAAGAATCCTTTAAACTGAATACATTTGGTATCATGCAAAATTTACCATATTGACATTTTTTTCCCCTTTCCATCATGGCGTACTGAAAAGTTTATCATAGCCAGGTATCAGTTCCTGATGCTTGGAGATTGCTGGGTCCCACAGGGAGGGGGAAGTGAAGCTTAGTACAGTATAGTCTTCCCTCAGAGAATTAACTTTAGAGCACCCTGGCATCGGGGATACACAGGTGGCTGACTCGATGTGACTGGCCCTTCCTTTTCCCAGAGCTGTCCTTCTCTGGAGACACTTCTACGTTAATGGATGACCTTGTTTCATGAAGCGGTATTGAATATTACGGTCAGGCATGCAGATTTGAGAATCAGAAGAAAGCCAGGTTTCTGTCTCAGTGTTGGGGAACCGGGGCGGCTCAGTTGGTTAAGTGTCTGACTCTTTAATTCGGCTTAGGTCATGATCTCAGGGTTTGTGAAATCGAGCCCCGTGTCAGGCTCTGGGCAGGCAGTGCAAAGCCTGCTTGAGATTCTCTCTCTCCTAATCTCTCTCTCCCCCTCTCTCTCCCCTCTTCCTGCCCCTGCACGCACACCCGCACTCTCTCTCTCTCAAAATAAAGAAAATAAAACTTAAAATCTCAGTGTCACTTTATTTATATTTTATCTGTCTTCCAGCTACCTACCTACCCATCTATCATCTATTTAGTTATTTATTTAGAGCTTGGGTAATTTACCTCTCAATTTCTCCTGTTAAATAGGAACGTCTGAATTTCCCAGAAAGAGACCCTGGGACTAGGATGCTTGTGAAAGTGACATACCAGGAAGCGCTCCCAGGACAAACCCGGAGGGACCAGACGGTGGGACAGACAGGGGACGAGGCCCATGCTGCAGCGTAAGAGCAAGCCAAATCCCACTGAGGGCCATTCTGGCTCACTTCCACCAGAGTTAAGGACTTGGGGCGGGGGAGGGGGGGGGAAGGACGCTTGTGAACTGCCAGGTGTTTGCAATGAGGCTTCTGGCAGCCCGAGGGCCATTCTAGGACGAAGACACCAAAGACTTAGGCTGGGAGCTTGTGTGCAGGGGGTGGTGAAGAAACCGAGGATGCTGTGGGACACTGACGGCACCAGCTAGGGGTCCTGGCTGTACTTACCACTTCATTTAGTTGCAATTGGCTCTTGGTCGCTACTTACTTTAAAAAGAAAGGGGAGAGGGGTGCCTGGGTGGCTCAGTCGGTTAAGCATCCGACTCTTGATTTCGGCTCAGGTCATGATCTCACAGTTTTGTGAGTTCGAGCCCCACATCAGGCTCTATGCTGACCAGGTGGAGCCTGCTTGGAATTCTTCCTCTCTCTCTCTCTCTCTGTCCCTACCCCTCTCACACACCCCCTCTCTCTCTCAAAATAAAGAAATAAACACTTAAAAAAGAAGATGAAGAAAGAGAAGAGGAAGAGGAGAAGAAGGAAGGAGATTCTTGTGGGCCTTTTGAGAAAAACTGACCTGCTCTAGGCGTCCTTATAGGTTAGCCAGGCCTGAAGGGAAAAGGATTAAAATTCAAGTGTCTGGGGGGAAATTCATTACACACGAGCACACTGAAGGCTGTGAAGTGTCTGACAGCAAATAAATTGTGCCCCTTTGCTTAGCACAGCACATCCCACTTTTTTTTTTTTTTTTTTTTTTTGGATTCATTCTAGTGCACAGAACACATTCTAGTAGGGACCTCCCTAGGCTGAGCTCCACCCTTTCAGGAAACCCTTAGCCCCTCTCAGAGTCGGGGTGAGTGAGATCCGTCTGCTTCTGTCTTCCTCCCTGCACCGCTCCTCCAAATAGTACCTGAAGGGTCGGACAGCGGTGTGCCCTTTGAAAAACACCGTGTTGGTCATCAATTTAGAATTCTTCGAAGCATCTCTCCCGGTGATAATCAAGCTTTCTCCGCAGAGGAAACTGGGAGGACACTGCAGGAGGACGAGTCGCTTCCTGCTTTTTCTGGAGTCCACCCCGCTAGGCCGTATGGGTTTGAGGACATCTGACAGGGCCCGCCCCAGCCACGGGCCGGGAACACAGTCTCTCCTTGACAGTGTAGCTTTGGCCTGGCAATAACCTTCCCGTAACCCGTTTGACTTGGAAACCAAAGCTCCCGTGTAGCTGGCATGTCCTGAAGGGCTCCTGCCCCTGGCCAGACTCCCACTGCCCGCCCATGCCACCTTTCACTAGGCTGCATTCCAGAGGGTGACCTATGGTTTCCCGGCAGCTGCAGACCAGCGTTGGCCTCGCCGAACCACAAACTCTCTGTTGTCCTCTGGGCTGAATGAACCATACCTTCTCCAACGAGATGTAAACACCTTCCCAGTCTGGCCTTCCTCGGGTATGCTCCCTCGGCCTTAGGGTACCGTATAATTTCCGTTTGCCTTACGGTTACTCTTGCATCATAGCAAATACTTCCTTATGTACAACTTCCCCTAGTCAACCTATTATAGTCTTCTGTCTCCTAGTTGGACCCATCCGCCACACCCATAAATCGAAGCTCATTTTTACCAAAGGAAAATATCAAGAAAGAGCGGTCAGGGTACTCAGTTCTGATTAGGGGCCAAGAAAAATATAGCTGTAATTTTCAAATAATGCGAAGCTCTCTCTCGCCAGCAATTTGTGTTAAGTGCTTTTTAGGAGCAAATAGTTGTTTTAAAAAAATGATTTACTGGAGCCTAGATTCATCCTTTCAGACAGTGGTCTGAAAATGGATAAATCCAAATCCCATTAAAAAGAGAACACATTAGGTAAGGATCATGTGTTTCATATGACAAAAATCAAAGCCAAACAAAACCAATCTCCCCCTTAAAACCTCCAAAATCCCAAACTGTCTTAATAATAAATGGACTATGTTGGCTCATAGAATCAAAATATCCAAGGCAAGGCTGGCTTCAGGAGCAGCGTGAGTCAGGGCCCAAATGATGTCACCATGGAAAATTGTTTCCCTCTATGTTTTTAGATTTATTCTCATTATACCAACTACCTTTCCTCTGGCAGCTTTAGGCTTTCTTCTTCTGTGGTGGCAAAATGGCCCCAACAAATATTTTTGTCTCTCACTGGTGCCAGTTGGGTTATATACCTTTTCTTAAGCCAGGCAAGTGCCCACACAGTGATTTGAGTCAGTCAGGGTCCAGCCCTAGAACTGAGGGTAGGATCAATCCCATGTAAAGCATGTGGTTGAGAATAAAAAAAAAGAAATGGTTTTCTACAGGAAAACCTGGATAATGTTTTATTCTTTTTTATGTTTATTTATTTTGAGAGAGAGAGAGTGGGGGAAGAGCAGAGAAGGAGGGAGACAAGAGAATCCTAAGCAGGCTCTGAAGATGTCAGTGCAAAGCCCGATGTGGGGCTGGATCTCACGAACCGTGAGATCACGACCTGAGCCAAAATCAAGAATTGGAGGCCCAACCAGCTGAGCCACCCAGGTGCCCCGAGGATAATGTTTTAAAGAGGAAATATGGGGATGCAAAGTGGTGCAGCCGCTCTGGAAAACAGTGTGGAGTTTCCTCAAAAAATTAAAAATAGATCTACCCTATGACCCAGCAATAGCACTGCTAGGAATTTACCCAAGGGATACAGGAGTGCTGATGCATAGGGGCACTTGTACCCCAGTGTTTATAGCAGCACTTTCAACAATAGCCAGATGATGGAAAGAGCCTAAATGTCCACCAACTGATGAATGGATAAAGAAATTGTAGTTTATATACACAATGGAATACTACGTGGCAATGAGAAAGAATGAAATACGGCCTTTTGTAGCAACGTGGATGGAACTGGAGAGTGTGATGCTAAGTGAAATAAGCCATACAGAGAAAGACAGATACCATATGGTTTCACTCTTATGTGGATCCTGAGAAACTTAACAGAAGACCATGGTGGAGGGGAAGGAAAAAAAAAGTTAGAGAGGGAGGGAGCCAAACCATAAAAGACTCCTAAAAACTGAGAATAAACTGAGGGTTGATGGGGGGTGGGAGGGAGGAGTGGGTGGGTGATGGGTATTGAGGAGGGCACCCGTTGGCATGAGCACTGGGTGTTGTATGGAAACCAATTGGACAAAACATTTCATATTAAAAAAATAAAATAAATAAAGAGGAAATAGATGCTGAGCAGTTATTTTTATTTATTTACAAGATCTTAATTTTTTATTAAAAATTTTTTTAAGTTTATTTATTTTGAGAAAGAGACAGAGAGTGGGGGGGGGGGGGACAGAGAGAGAGGGAGAGAGAGAGAATCCCAGTGCAGGGCTGGATCTCACTAACCTCGAGATCATGACCTGAGCCAAAACCAAGAGTCAGACGCTTAACTGACTGAGCCACCTAAGTGCCCGATTTTATTTGATTTTTTAAAGTAATCTGTATACCCAACATGGGGAGGGAACTCACAAACCCGAGATCAATAGTCGCTTTACTGACTGAGTCAGCCAGGTGCCCTGATGCATCTATAGACATGATGAAAATAAAACAACAAAACAAAGAACCTGTGGCTTTAGCCCAACTTCCAGAACTTTGAAGAAATAGATACGCCTTAAGGAAGAAAA
This sequence comes from Panthera onca, assembly GCF_046562875.1. Classification (NCBI taxonomy): domain Eukaryota; kingdom Metazoa; phylum Chordata; class Mammalia; order Carnivora; family Felidae; genus Panthera; species Panthera onca. The sequence goes on from NC_138347.1 coordinate 147,950,667, forward strand.
AGTGGTATAGTAATGTGTAATATGAGAAAAACACTTCAGAATGCCAGCCCTGAAAATTCTAGGAATCCAATATATTAGCACGTTTTAAATACACTGCGAAAAAAATAGGGGTACCTGGGTGGCTCAATTGGTTAAGTGTCCAACTCTTGGTTTCAGCTCAGGTCATAGTCTCCCGGTTCGTGAGTTCAAACCCCACGTTGGGCTCTGTGCTGACAGCTCAGAGCCTGAAGCCTGCTTCGGATTCTGTGTCTCCCTCTCTCTCTGCTCACGCTTTGTCTCTCTCTCACTCAAAAATAAACATTCTTTTTAATTAAAAAAGAAAAGAAAAGAAAAAAATCATTTCTAAGGCCACACTAGTCCATTTGGTGCCTCTGTGCAAAAAGGGCACTCCTGATCCGAGGCACTTAATGCCAACTGCCAGAAAATTTATCCAGATCTAAAATGCCTGCTATGCGGGCACCTGGGTGCCTCTCCAGATAATGGCTCCTTTGTGCAGTGCACAACTGGTACAGCAGGATGCAAAACACCTGTACATTCAAATGGTTCAAAATGTCAAGGTCAGGAATAGCGTGTTTCCCTCCAGCTCTAGTTTCTCCCACTAGAGGCAGTGTTCTCAGGGAATGTGAGCTTCCCAACATGTTTTCTTTTATCACTTCACCTCCTGGATTTGGAGAATATGGGGAGAGGAAAGAAGGGTCAGAGACAGCTTCAAATCAGATAAGCTGGCTTTCTTTCCAGCTGCAGGCAAGCTACAGCTCATTCTCACTGCGGATCCGAGGGCACGTGGCTAATGTGCTTCCAATAGGAACCCTAGGGCACGACTTCTTTCATCTACTTAAAATATTTATGATCCCTCATTACCATAATGCTGTTAACATATATTAATATACAGGATATCCTTCTAAACTATAGTGTGAATACCATTCCTCTTTGATTCTATACATGATAGAATTTCCATACAGAAATTACAACCTGCCCCCAGGATATTCGGAAATTCTCATCATTGCTTTCACCAAATGTCCACCGGCTTTCGAACTTAAATTTCACATAAGCGACTTGTTCCTTGCCACACTGCTGCAAAAATGAACTTTCTAAAGCACTGGTATAATTACATCATTCTCCCGCATAAAATACTTCGATGTTTTCCTACTGGTTTCAGGTTAAAATCGATACCTCTTAGCATAATTTTTAAAACTTAAAAATAAGACTTTCATCCAAATATAGAAAATGTTAAAAATTATTGACTTCATTAGCGAGGAAACCAGTGAGAAAATAAATCTGGATCAGGAAACATTCAAGGGAACTGAGGTTTTTATTATTATTATTATTATTATTATTATTGTTATTGTTAGAGAGAGAGAAAGAGTGCACGTGCATGCACCAGAAGGGGAGGGGGACAGAAGGAGAGAGAGAGAATCTTAAGCAGGCTTCACACTCAGCGTGGAGCTGGGCCCAGGGCCCAGGATCCCATGACCCTGGGATCATGACCTTAGCCAAAATCAAGAATCCGATGCTCAACTGACTACGCCACCCAGGTGCCCCATGGAACTGAGGTTTTAAAAAGACTTTTTTAAAAGAGAAAGAATAAGTTTGCTAAATTACATACAAAGCTGGTTAACCTTTGAGATTATCTTTTCTACCAGACAGAATTTATTTGCATCTCTGCTGATACAAATCTACTAATTTCATGGACCTTCCCAAAAGTCTGAGTCCTTAATTAATAGTAAGTAGCCTGGACAACTGCGAGATCCTTGGGTGGCTTCTTACTCAGTGCTGCAGTATGACCTTGAAAGCACATGCAGTAACATACTTGGCCTTATTTTTTTTTAAAGTTTATTTATTTATTTTGAGAGAGAAAGCAGGAGAGAGCAGGAGAAGGGGAGGGGCAGAGAGAGAGGGAGAGAGAGAATCCCAAGCAGGCTCCATGCTGTCAGTGCAGAGCCTGATGTGGGGCTTGATCTCATGAACCGTGAGATCAAGACCTGAGCTGAAACCAAGAGTCGGACACTTAACCAACTGAGCCACCCGGGTGCCCCTACTTGGCCTTAATTCTAGGTTTCCTATCACTTTTCCTAACATTCTGCATGATACGATTCTCGTGCACCTTGCTAGGCTCATTTTCTGCCATGTCTGAGGTTGTCCAGGCAAACACGCTGGAGTGCGGTGCCAAGGACATGCTCATGCCCTTTGTCTTTTGCACAGGCTATTCTTTCTTCCCAAACATCCTTCCTCTCTCCACCCTATTCCAGTCCTTTCTCCTCGTGGTTGACCTGGGTAACATCTGGTTAACTCTTGAAGGACAGCTTCAATACTGCCAGACGGTCACCTACAGTGAGGGTTTCCTTCCCCATCCATCCTGGGTTATGGCCCCTCCTCAGTTCCCCTCCTATGTCTTCCACTCCTTTACAATAACAATAATGTTGATATTTACTGAGATGTCACTATGTGGTAGGCACTGTGCCAAGCTCTTCATTTACTTGATTTCATTTAATTCTCCCAACAGTCCCACGAGGCAGGTACTATTATAACCTCAGTTATAATACTATAACTATGATATATACTATATTTTTTAAATGCTTTGAGAGCGAGCATGCACACACAGGTGGGGGCGGGGCAGAGAGGGAGACAGAGGATCCGAAGTGAGTCCCATCCTGTCAGCACAGAGCCTGATGCGGGGCTTAAACCCGTGAACCTGGAAACCGTGACCTGAGCTGAAGTCGGACGCTTAACTGACTGAGCCACCCAGGTATCCCTACGACATACAATATTATAACCTCTCTCAGTCATGAGAAAATGGAGGCACAGAGAGCTTAAGGAGCTGAGCCAACGTCACACAACTGACTGGTGGTGACATGATTTCAAACCTGGGTAGTCTGACTCAAGAGTTGTGAATTCAGATCACCTTGAACTGTAAACAGTTAACCACTTGTTTCTATCCAGGCCAGACTGAGTATGAGATCTGGAGGGAAAGCTTCTCTTTCACCTCCCCGACAGGGCTGGGCATTGACTAGGGGGTTGTTAACCATTTGTTGACCAAATATAAAAGCTATTGCTGTAAGTAAACCTGATTTCTCTGGGGTGTTCCAGAATCTTCTCTAACAGTGAACATCTCTGCTCCTGGAGCCAGTACTCAGAGGCAGAATACCAGGATGGAATTCCTCTTGGACCCAAATGACTCTTCTCATGCACGATGTCTATTTGACCAAGTTCTTCCCAGGAGTATACAGAAAAACTCAATGCAATTAAATTGTGTCCCACTGGAAATGCAATTATTCTATGATGAGGACAGAATGCTCTCTGAAGTGCCTGGTAGGAGAGTAAAATGTATTCTTGTATTGCAAACTGGAGTCAGACATTTCCTATTGAAAACGTCTCCGAAATGATACCAAATAGGCAATTCCATTGTTGCCAACTCTAAAAACAGAAAAAAAAAGACTCTATGTTGATAGAGGTGAGGATAGCAGTGGCCCTGGGGCAGGGGAGAGTGGAGGGAGTCCAAGGGGGCGTTTGGGGCACTGGAAATGTTTTGGTTCCTGATTTGGGTGCTGTGACACAGATGTATTTCACTCGTGAACACACACTGAGCTGAACGTTGTGAGGTGTGCACTTTTCTGTGTATATATTATCCTTCATAAAAATGTTTAATTACACTAGACACGGATGGGAAACTGAGACAACTGCACACACTTTTCATTTCATTTTCCAAAAAACACCTCCGAGGTATCGCACGGAGTTCACACCTGAGGCCGTTAACTAAAGTACTCTCAGGACCCAGTGACAGACGTAACGCCAGTGAGAGGTGGACCCAGGAGGTGGGGGACACCTGTCTGCCAGGGGCAGCCAGTACTCAGCTTGCTCCACACCGAGACACTAGTTAGAGCACTGGCATGCTGGCCCAGCCTCCTTTCCAAATGTTCGACGGAAGCCAGGAATCCACATCTTTATAGGGACTCTCCACCATTTTAAGTGTCAGCTGCTAGGCTTTTAAAAATGTTGAAACACTGTACGGGCCAAACGAAACACATCTGTGAGCCAAAATCCTGCCCGGTGACCACTGGTTTATGACCTCTGTCGTAAACAGATAAAGCAGTACACAGAGTCTCTCTTTAACTCTATTTTGCGGTAAACATCGTCTAACTCTCAGAACAGTCCTAGTGGCTAAATGCTACCGGCTCACAATATTTCACGGGACACTCATTAGCCAGGGAATTCGGTATCTCAAAAGGCTTCACCTAACAAAGTATGTTAGGCCATGTCTCTGATGATACCAAGAACAGCAACGGTGTTGTGGATACTATTTGCTGCCCCACCCTCTACCTGGCCGGTATACCCATTCCCTAAGCTACCATTGAGTTTTGGCGGCTAATAGGTTACAGCTCCTCACCTCCCCCAGAGGACCACCTTCAGAGCCACTTTGCTCAGCGATGCCTACGCCCTACAGGAGAAGGTGGGGTACCTACAGCCGCTAACAGACCGATGTAGGAGTATACAAGCCCAGCCCCCTTACCTCAAGATGAGAAATTCCTTCTGCAGGGCTCCCTTGGGATCAGGTTGAGGCTGGACTTTGGCTGAACTCACATCTTTGCTTTGCTTCAATCCTTGGTTCTATCCTGCCTCCTTTCCTCCTTACAGGATTTTTCTGAGATAACAACCCAACAGATCACTTGCATAGGGGCATCATTGGCTCGGGCTCTGCTTCCAGGGATCCCAACCTCCCCCCCAAAAAAATGGTTTAGAAGGAACAGTTGTTGGAAGAATCAAGTCTTAGACTGAGCCCTTACTAGTTGGATCATCCTAATAATAATACGGATTATCCATAAGATCATTGATCTTTTTGGGCCTCGGTTTCTTTATGGGCTCATTCATTCAACCGAGGCAGACTAGGCTAATCGTGTGGCCACCCCACAAGATGGTTAAGAAGACACAATGTACTATACAAATGTGGAAGCCCAGTGCAAGCTGTAAGCTCTGAAATGTAAGGGTTACTTTAGAGACGTTCTCCCACCACCCCGTTATAGCACTTAGCACCGTGTGCTCTAAGGTACATGTCCCCTCCTCTTCTGCTGTAAGCTCCCACACTGTGAGAGAGCACTGTATTTTCCTCCACCCTAGGACCCACTGTATTTCTTCAAATCTAAGATTCCATTGGCTTTAAAATACATCATGGGGTACTTGGGGTGTTCAGTCAGTTAAGCATCCGACTTCAGCTCAGGTCATGATCTCGCAGTCCGTGGGTTCAAGGTCCGTGTCAGGCCCTGTGCTGACAGCTTGGAGCATGGAGCCTCCTTCAGATTCTGTGTCTCCCTTTCTCTGTCCCTTCCCTGCTTGTGCTCTGTCGCTCTGTCTCTCTGTCTCTCTCTCTCAAAAATAAATAAACATGAAAAAATCTTAAAAATAAAAAATAAAAATAAATAAAAATCTTAAAAAGGAAAAAAAAACCCCAACTCTGTCGACTAAACTAGGAGACTATGACTCCTATCATTCAGAATTTTTATTTTATATTTATTGATAGACTCTTTTAGATTTATTTAATTTTTATTTTTAATCTCATTTTGAAAATGCTCAATCATACAAAAAAATTAAAACAATTTTATACCCATATATCCACATCTTTTTTTTTTTTTTTACATTTATTTATTTTTGAGAAACAGAGTGAGACAAAGTGTGAGCAGGGGAGGGGCAGAGAGAGAAGGAGACACCGAATCTGAAGCAGGCTCCAGGCTCTGAGCAAGCGATCGGCACAGATCTTAACCAACTGAGCCACCCAGGCACCCCCGTGCTTCCTAGATCTTACTAGAAGGGTCAACGGAAGATTTTCAGACAACACCTAGGACTTACCTTCCTTCTTCAAATGCTTCCTAAATGAATTTTTGATCAAACCACTGATGGGTGGCAGTTAACCAGTTCTACAACCAGGAATTACAGTTAAATTCACAAATGCGTAGGCAGCGACAACTACATTACAGCTGCCATATGGCCAACAGTGATTTTAAGCAACCTCTCTATTTGAGATGTCAAAAAAGTTTTAAAAATGTCTAACCCATTAGCCACACTTAGCCATTAGTCACTTTTCTATTCTTGGGATGTCAAAATGTGGGGAAAAAAAAAAGGTGTAATCCAGCATTACGTACCCTGTGCTCAGGCCTGTGTCTGCCTACCAAGTGATCTTTAGTATTTCTTGAATAAATAGATTTTTTTATTTTAAAGATTCCTTTGACTTGCTGTTTTCCTGTGTTCAGTAGTTCTTTCCTATAAAAATAGACTGTCATGTTTCCCAAGCCCCAAACCACCCGCTCGATAACCACAAAACTGCATCATGGCAATACCCACATTAACGTATGATTTGTTTTCTCAGATTTTGATAAATGCAATCTTGAGTGAAGAAAACGACCCACTAAATGTAGGTGTTTACAAACTCAGTGACAACCCAGAGCTTTTGAGAAGCGAATGTAAGCGCAGCCTTACAGGCACGGGTGTTTTTATTTTTTAATGTTTGTTTGTTTATTTATTTATTTTGAATGAGTGAGGGGGGGAGAGAGAGGGAGAGAGAGGGAGAGAGAGAGAGAATGAGCAGGGGAGGGGCGAAGAGCAAGAGAGAATCCCAAGCAGGCTCCAAGCTGTCAGCACAGAGCCCAACTCAGGGCTTGAGCCCATGAACTTCTAGCTCATGACCTGAGCCGAAATCAAGAGTCAGATCCTTAATCGACTGAGTCACCCAGGCACCCCGAGGCTGGGTTTTATGTTACAGCTAAAATATTGGTATACTTTAAAGAAAAACTTATTTCCAAAATCCTTACCATTAAGTATAAATGTGTTTGACCCACTAATGTCATTTGTTACCTTATTATTAAAAAAAAAAAAAATGTTTAGGGGTGCCTGGGTAGCTCAATCGGTTGGGCGTCTGACTTCGGCTCAGGTCATGATCTCACTGTCCATGGGTTCAAGCCCCGCATTGGGCTCTGTGCTGACAGCTTGGAGCCTGGAGCCTGATTCGGATTCTGTGTCTCCCTCTCTCTCTCTCTGCCCCCCCCACCACCCTGCTCAAGCTCTGTCTCTGTCTCTCTCAAAAATAAATAAACATTTTAAAAAAATAAAATAAATAAAAAAAATAAAAAAATGTTTATTTATTTTGAGAGACAGAGAACGTGAGCAAGGGAGGGGTGAGGGCGGGGTGGGGGGGAGAGAAAGAGAGGGACAGAATCCCAAGCACGCTATACAGTGGTCAGCCCATGCCCCACAGGAGATCAATAACCTGAGCTGTAATCGGGTCAGACGCTTAACCGACTGAGTCACTCGAGTGCTCCTGTTTGTTACTTTAAATTCAGCTTCTTGAAACTAGGATGGCACATAATTTAAACCAACACATAGTCCACCAAGGTCCATTAAATATTCTGTGTTGACATCTATCCAGCCTGTGACTTGATGTCAGATTACATATAATAATAGTATTTGTTAATAGGTCCTTCTATGATGTAGATATCTTGTAGAATAATTACATCTGGGTATAAAGAATCCTAGGAGCCTGCTGTCATATTTATAGCAGGACTTTCCCCAAATAATTAGATGTTTCAAAAAGAAATGATCTTGGCAGTTTCCTGGTTTAGACAGCATACTATAGTTATCAGATGTAACCACTAGGGGAAGCTGGGTGAAGGGTACCTAGAATCTCTCTACTAATTTTGCAACTTCTTTTGAGACTTTTCTTAGTCAGTTTGTGCTGCTATAACAATGTACCAAAGACTGGGTGGCTTATAACCAGGAGAAAGTTCTTTCTCACCGTTCCGGAGGCTAGAAGTCCAAGATCAGGGTGTTAGCATGGCCAGGTTCTGGTGAAAGCCCTCCTCTGGGTTGTATCCTTACATGCTGGAAAGAGAGCAAGCTAGCTGGCTGACCTCTTCTTACCAGGGCACTAATCCTCGGGTGCCTAGCTGCCTTAGTTGGTGGAGCATGCGACCCTTAACCTCAGGGTCGTGAGTTCGAGCCCCACATTGGGTGTACTTAAAAAATAAAATATTAAAAACAGCAACAACAACAACAAAACCAGGGCACTAATCCTTGGGTCATCCAAGATGACACCACTCATCTCCAAACACTATCACCTTGGGGATTTGGGTTACAACTTACGAATTTTGGGGGGGATACAAATATTCAGCCCATAAGGAGACTGTAATCATTTTAAAATAAAAAGTTTTTTAAAAAAGGAAATGATCCTTTGGATCATTAGATCTTAGCATTATGACTGGAAAGTGATTTATACGCCAATAAAAAGTAAAGATATTGCCCTCTGGGAAAAAAGTACCCTCGCATTGATGTTAGCATATTTATTTATAATTTCAAAGATTTTTTTTTTTAATGCTGCTTAAATTGAAAATGAAAATGATGGTTACTTCTGGAGAGTGGCCTGGGGAAGAAGTAATTTTCATTTCTTGCATTTCTTTACTGATGGAATGTTATACAATAAAGTTTTATTGCTTTTATGATTTGGGGGCACAAAGTGCTCACGGTAGGCATTTCCTTAAACAGCTAGCTACAAGATTCGAATCACCCAATGAAAATGTTCCTGAATATTCTTCATTATCAGAGGGAAATCTTGCTCTAGTTGTGGTGGTTTTGAGATTTATGTTTTGGGAAAGATATCGGCAAGGGAATAAATTTAAACATCAAAAACTACTATTTCTACTACTCTGCTAAATAAAAGTTAACTTCTAAATTAAAACCGAATCTTAGTATGCCTTTCTCCAAGTATTCTAGATCTCTTCATGAAGGATTATATAGTCATTATAATTTCATAAAGTATCATTTTTACGTTTTCGAGATCAAAATACATCATTCTACAGCCACGGGCAAGCCATACACTATAAATAATTTTATCTTTCCAGCACATAATAGTACTGTCAATATTGAAAGATCTTAATAATTTTTGCCTGCAGGGGTAGATTGCATTTTCCAAACCGGTCCTGCAGTGGCTGATCCTGTTAAATCAAAAGATTCTGGGATCATTGCTGGTTTTTGGAACACTCCCTGACTTCTAATCATGTTTACTTCCTCCTTCGCTTCCCACTGCCTAGTAGATTATTGTAACTCCATCATTTACTTCTCTTTCCCCACCCTACTAATGGCCAATTGCTGATTAGCTAATAGGCTCAAGTACAATTCAGTAGATAGAATGGAATCATTAAGACTGGGCTTAATCAATGTATCTCCATAAGAAATATCACTCCTTTAGTGACTGGCCCTCGATCCTCCAGTAAACATTTCCTGAGTACCTGCCACGTGTCAGATCCTGTTGAAGGCACTGAGGACACAAGGATAAAAAGAAAAGGGACGGAGATCTCCATTGGGAGACCTCAGAACCCAGTGTGACTTGCATGATAATTGGGGCAACCAGGTAGCATATCCTCAAGGTAGGACAGTTTTGAGAGTCAGAGGGGATACAAATAATATGACACCTAGGCAAAACAGATCGTCCCTGGTTTCTTTCTTTCTTGTTTTTAAACGTTTATGCACTTTTTGAGAGACAGAGACAGAGTGCAAGCAGGGCAGGGGCAGAGAGAAAGGGAGACACTGAATCCGAAGCAGGCTCCAGGCTCTGAGCTGTCAGCCCAAAGCGGGGCTTAAACTCATGAACCGTGAGATCATGACCTGAGCCAAACTCGGACGCTTAACGGACTGAGCCACCCAGGCGCCCCTCCTCCCTGGTTCTAATGGAAGTTTATACAACATGTTATAAAAAGGAAGGAATCGGCTGGAAAAACAGAACAATTGAAATAAAAATTACCACCCATTTCAGATTCCCCAGTACTTTAAAGCTACACTCTGAAAAATCATGTGCAACTGAGTTATTTAACTTGTAAAGAATCTTTATGCAAATGACTATTTTATGAAAGACATTTTTAAAGGCAAGGTTGCCCAGTATAATTTTTGAAAGTTGTGTGGGCATTTGGATATATCGAGAAGGTTAAAGATAATTTGTTCTTGGAACAAGTATGCCATAGATATATTCATTTCATATCAAAAGTTAATAAACCAGCTCTAATGGAGTAATTATTTGAAAGCTGTCATCCAAATCTTCTCTTTTTCACCTACCGCTATTCCCAGCTCTCTTTAAAACTGCAACCCTAGCCACAGCAGACAATTATATATGCTTGTCTGGTTTAAGGAGTAAATTAAGTTTGCACATAATTTCCCCCAAAGAGCTATACGACAGGCAATTCTATTTTATGCTTTTTTTTTTTTTCCAGAATGGCAATAAATAGTACAAGACATGGATATGAAACCACACCTCGCTATGGTTAAAATGTCAAACTCTTTAAAACCTACTAGCTTAGATATTTCCAGTCCAACAAAGCAAAAGGAGAGGAACTTGGCTACAACCCTGTAAAATAACTTTTCTGTGTATGACTTTAATGGCTGTGCCTATCAGCAAATATGTTTGTTTCCCCAAGTCAGCTGCACGGGGCGAGGTAGTTGGGCACACTCTGTGTACAGAGGCATTCAGAGGGAACAAAGTCTTATTTGCCATCCAAACAGGCCACTTCATCAGGCGGGTTGGAAATTATAGTCACATGTGTGTTGCAGATACCTGAGCAGCAGATGCATTGTGGAAAAAAACACCTGCACGCACATTCCATGATATTTTGACAAATGTGCGTTGTTCCTGATCTGGAGGGGTGGGATCCAGGCTGCCGTAGGAAAGAGTATCGAGTTCACGTCCCGGCTCTGGGCACCCACCCACCCAGCTTGCTCTTGCATCTGTGAATTGAGGGTTTGGGGCTCCATGGTCTCTAAGCCTCCTTCCCACCTTCCTAGCCCAGCCCACAGCCTTGAGACTTGTCATGAGAAGCAGCTGATACAAGCAATTTTCTTTTCAGATGGGCTTTCGGGCTTAACTAGATGGCACAGTGTGCCAAAGGTAATAGGGGGAGGTGACGGAGGAGGAGATGCCATAACCCCTATCTGGATACACAAGGCTCTATCCCCTGCCTGTGAGTCCACCAGGTGGGACACATCTTTGGGACACTTAAAAGCATAAGGATTCAGGGTAATAATATAAAACATCAGAAGTCACCTACAGCATTGCCTCATTTCCCAACAAATAATCATGATTATTATTTTAACCAACTAGAATTTATTTATTTTTAAAAATGTTTAAAAGCAGGGGGAGGGGTAGAGAGAGAGAATCCCAAGCAGGCTTTGTGCTGCCAGTACGGAGCTGGATGCGGGGCTGGATCCCAGGAACTGTGGGATCACGACCTGAGTTGAAATCGACAGTCAGACGCTTAACCGACCGAGCCATCCAGGCACCCCTTTAATTAACTAGAATTCAAATAAAAACTTGAAATAAAGAAAAAATCATGATTATCGCCCAAATAATAATTATTACTACTGATAATAAATGTTAAGGCAAACTCCGGGCTTGTGGGGTCAGAAGCTTTTTCAATTTTGAGAGCCATCTTTAAGAAAGACAATGCACAATTATAAATACAAAGTTAGGCAAGAAATGTAGACATTGGTAGGGGCCCTCCTACAGCTTTTGGAAGGGTCTGTGCAACTGAGGAGTTTATCTGAGGAGTTTATAGCGTAAGCCTCATTATGGTAAGTCTACCTCTGCTCTGTGCTACTAATTAGTATTAGACTGTAAGCTCCAGAAGGGCAGGGATATTAGTCTATTCTTCACCTCTGCACCTGCACCCCCACCCACCCCATGCCCAGACCAGGGCTTGCCCACGGCGGCTGCTCACTAAATACTTGTTGCACAAATGAATGAAGGCTGAAAATGATATCTAACATTCCTACATTCAGGAACAACGCTGAGTACCTTACCATGTATGAACTCATTTGATACTTGCCATGACACTATGAGATCATAATTGCCAATGATTATTGCTATTTGGTGGCAGGTGGTAGCTGTCTCAGTGCTTTACAGTATTGATTGATGTAATTCTGACAATAGCACTAAAAGGCAAATGTTCCTATTAAGATTCTTAGTTTCCAGAAGAGGAATCCAAGGCATAGAGACGTTAAGTCAGTTGCCAATGGTCACACAGCGATATAAATTGCAGAGCTGAGATTCAAAGGCAGGTATTCTGGCTTCAGAAACTGTGCTTCTGGCTATCTTACTGCCTCCCAGATAAGGCTCAGAGAGCTCCAAGGACCAGCAATATTTGGCCACCTTTTGTTCATGCCTGAGGTCAGTCCAAGCCTCTTGCATTTGCCTATGGTATCCAGTCCTAGGATACCACAAATATTGACTGCTTACAAATCAGGATAACAACGCTGAGGGGATTGACTCTGGATGTCCCCTCGACCCTTTCCCATCCTGTTCCTGGACCAGGCTGCCTCGGGTAGGCACAAGGCTGCCCTCTTTAACCAATGGGGAGCCTCAGCAGGTGGCTGGAGGGAGGAGGGAGATGAGCTGAGGGAGGAGAGGCCCGGGTGTTTATTCTTCCAACTTCTTCCCGGCAAGGTTGGCACTGGCTGGCTGCTTTAGCTTTTGTAGGACAGCACTACCCCCACCATCCAGCCTCTCCTGTCCTCCCTCCCCCAGGCCCAGGAGCAGTAACAGCGCCACCTAGTCCTGACCCTGGGGAACTGCACCCTCCCTGGAGGTTGCCCATCCTTGTCCCAACTTCCTATATAGTCCCTTTGCTAAACTCTTCAAAGTACCCAATCTGAGCGCGCCATTAGTTTCCAGTAAGGGCCCTGAAGTAGGGAGAAAGGAGATTTGGAAGACTGTTCCTCCTGCTGGCAGCTAAAGTGAGCCAGCTGGGCCCAGGATTGGGGGGGGGGGGGGGGGGGATGGTGAAGGGCTACCACAAGCTTCCTGCAGCCTCAATAAGACCCACCTGTGGCAGGTGAGGAATTGGGTCTTTGGGAGAAGGATTCATCTTAGAACCGAAATTGCTTAAGGGACCCCAGCTGAAAGACAACCGTATTGATCATTAAACAACTCTGCAAGTAACAACTGCATACATTATTCATTATTAATGGAATAATTCATCTGTTTTATAAGTTTGCATCATATTACCTAAGATTAAAAATGTTAACATTTTGAAGTAGGAGTTAGAAACGAGGCAGTGTTTCGAAAGGAGTTAGGGTGGCTGGGTGGCTCAGTATTGATTTCGACTCAGGTCATGATCCCAGGGTTGGGGGATCGAGCCTGGCATCGGGCTCTGCACTGAGTGGGGAGCCTGCTTAAGATTCTCTCTTCCTCTTCCCTTAGCCCCTGCTCTCTCTCTCTCTCAAATAAATTTAAAAAAAAATTTTTTAAAGGGCTTTGTAGATCCTTCCCCAGCTGACCTGTCTCAAAGAGCCTGTCCATAAATATTTGCAAACCATCTATCTGATAAGGGTTTTAAAAAATTATTTTAGAGAGAGAGAGAGCGCAAGCAGAGCAGAGGGAGAGAGAATTTCCATGCTGAGCATGGAGTCTGATGGGGGGCTCAGTTACCAGGCGCCCCTGGTAAGGGGTTAACACTTAAAAAGCATAAAAACTCCTATAACTCAATATCAAAACAAACAAACAAATAATCCAGTTTAAAAATGGGCAAAGGACCTGAACAGACATCTTCCCAAAGAAGACATACAGATGGCCAACAGGTACATGAAAAGGTACATCACTGCTCATCAGGGAAATGCGCGTGAAAACCACAATGAGATATCACCTCACACCTGTTAGCATGGTTTTTGTCAAAAAGACAAGAGATAATGAGTAGTGGTGAAGATGTAGAGAAAGGAAACCCTTATATACCGTTGGTGGGAATACATACATTGGTACAGCCATTATGAAAAAACAGTATAGAGATTCCTCCCCCCAGAATAAATAAATAAAACAAAACTCTGCAAGGCCACAGCTCTGAATGTTTGACCATGCCAAGAAGAACTGCAGTGAAAATATTTCCTGGGTACTTACTACATGCCAGATGGGAAGACTTGCCAGTGGGGGCTGGAATAATCTGAGAGTTTTCACTCACATGTCTGGCATCTGGGCTGAGATATCTCCAAGACGGGCTTACCTAGGACAGTAGCCCAGAGTGCCTAAAAATGGCCTCTTCATGTGGCTCGGGATTCCTCACAGCTGGGGGCCTCAAGATAGTCCAACTTCCCACGTGGTCACTCAGGGCTTCCAAAGTGAGTATTCCAAGGAATAAGGTGGACGCTGCAAAGCCTTTTGTGACCTAGCTCTACAAGTCACATGCTATCACACAGATTCTTCTAGAACACAGATGGGGTGACGTAGACCCCTCTTGATAGAAGTATCCGTGAATTTGGGGCTGTGTTTTAAAACCATCACCGTAGTGGGGCACACAGTCAACCCCAACCAAGACATCAGATGTGAGTGACACCATCTAGGATGCTCCAGACCAGTCCATCCACCAGCTGAGTGACCTCAACTGGCACCACAACGATCGAGTGAATCACTCTGCTGAGTCCTGCTCAAATTCCTGACCCACGGAATCTGTGAGGTGTAATAAAATGGTGGTTGCTTTAAGGCACTTCATGTTGGGGTAGTTTGTTACCCAGCAATAGTAACTGAGCACATGCCTTTATTTCATACAACCCATATGGAAGCCACTTTTGCCTCCAGATTGGGAAACCAGGGGAGGAGAAATTAAATAACTCATCTAGGGCCGCCCAGCTAATAACTGGGGCTATAATCCGGACCTTGCTGAGCAAGCAAACCCTACTCCTTCTACCGTCACACATTGCTTCTAGAGGGTAAGAACAAATTTGGAGTTAAAAAAGTGCAGAGTGATGGGGCGCCTGGGTGGCTCAGTCGGTTGGGCGTCCGACTTGGGCTCAGGGTCATGATCTCACAGTTTGTGAGTTTGAGCCCCGCGTCAGGCTCTGTGCTGACAGCTCAGAGCCTGGAGCCTGCTTTGGATTCTGTGTCTCCCTCTCTCTCTGCCCATCCCCCACTCATGCTCTGTCTCTCTCTGTCTCTCAAAAATAAATCAATTAAAAAAATTTTTTTTAACTGCAGAATGCTAACGGTGCTGTGGGATGCCTCCCTCGTGTTTTTGTCTGGACCGGACTTGTTTGAAGATTTTTAATTATAAAAATAAATACCTCTCCCCACAGTTCTAGGGCTAGACTCCAGGAGTCGCTTCTATGGCTTCCGCTTCAGAAAGATCTTAGAGAAGAAGAGTGGTCTGTTATTTATACTTTCCTGGGTTTCATGCAGGACAGGAAACAGCCGGAGAAGGCAAGAGGTTTGCTGTCACCAGATGTGACGCCACCCTGGGGCAGGGATGGAACTCTCCTTCGCTGCCCTCCCACAGACTGACTTCCCATCTCAGTTAATGGCAGTCCTATCCTTCCTGATGCTCAGGCCGAAACCTTGGAGTCACTGTCAATTCTTTCTGTCACACCCCAGCCAACCCACAGCAAATCCCGTTGGCTCTATTTTGAAAATCCATCCAGAACCCAACCACTCCCCACCTCCTCCACTATGACTGCCAGGATCAAGCCCCCATTATTACTCTGCTGGATCACTGGGGTCACTTCCCCACTGGTCTCCCTGCTTTCTGTTCCCTACAGTCTATTCACACGAGGGGCCCTTGTAAAACCCACATCTGAATATGCTCCTCCTCTGCTTGGAACCCTCCAGAGGCTTCCTCACCCCACTTAGAACAAATTCCAAGGTCCTCACTTTGATCTGGAAGACCGAGATTGATCCCCAACACCAGTCTGACCTCATTCCTTCTGTGCCCCTCTTCCAGCCACATGGGCATCCTTTCTGCCCTGGGATGCCTCTCCTTGGGGCCTTTGCTCTTACTGTCCCCTCTGCCTAGGGGGCTTTCTCCCATACCCTCCCGTGGGCACAAGCCCCATGGTTCCTCTCAGATCTTTGGGATAGATGTCACCATTCCCGAGAGGCTTTCCCTGGCCACCCTAGCTCAACAGCATACACTTCCTTTCCTCGTTCCTCCTTTATTTTTCTGCATGGCACTGATCCTCATTCACGATTTGTTTTCTGACAGGTATGTAAGTTCTATGAGGGGAGAGATTTTGTTTTGTTCACTGCTTTATCCACAGCATCTAGCCCAGCTCTTGGGGTGTAACTGGCACTCAATTATTACCAATGTTGTTGAAGGCATAGAGTCAAAGACTCTCTCGAAAATCTGATGACAGCAAAGATCTTCTCCTCAGATAAAAGCCCAGACATGCATCGTTTTGCAGACAATTTCTGGGGGTTCCCACATCCCCAGAATCTACGTAGGTTAAGAACCTCTGCTTTAGGGGCACCTGGGTGGCTCAGTCGGTTTAAGCGTCAGACTTTGGTGCAGGTCACGGTCTTGCAGTTTGGGAGTTCGAGCCCTGCATCGGGCTCTCTGCTGTCAGTGTGGAGCCCACTTTGGATCACTCTGCCCCTTTTCTGCTGGTGCACACAAGAGTGCTCTCTTACTCTCAAAAATAAATAAACATTTAAAAAATTAAAATAAAAAAACCCCTCTGCTTTAGAATGACCATTTAAATAACAAGGAACTCTAACCTCTAACTTCTAGAGAGCTGAATGCCTACCTCTAGTTAGATTCTAATTAGACATGAGTCACTAGTTAGATCACTCACATATTGATTCAACCAATATTTACTAAATGGCAGCTAAGTGCCAAGTTCTGTTCTAATCCCTAGGGGAATAGAGGTAACTGTCCTTAAGTCACTCAGTACAGAAAAAAGACTGCCTAGTGAATGCCTAATTCTAACAAGGTCATTCCAACAATACAGTATTGTACACGGTCTAATGATGGCAGAAGGGAGGCCATGACTAACTTTAGGTGGGGCAGGCCCTGGGGCAGGGTCTTGAAGCCTGAATAGGAGTTTGTCTAGAAGAGACTAGGAAGAAAGGGCAATCCAGGCAGAGGCCACTAAGCACCACAGCATCCGCAAAGAGCAACCTATGCATTTGGTGTAAAAATTCAACTTTAATACAACTGTCTTAGTTTAGATTTCCCCCAGAAGCAGACCGGAGATAAGGACTTGAGCATGAGTAGCCAACTTTGGCATCTGAAGGGAACATGAGAAGAGAATTGGGAAGTGATAAGGGGAAGGGAAGGCGGCCAATAAAGAGGACATTGTTAAATTAGTTACAGACTCTGAACACCTGAGCCTTAGTCCTTGGAAGAAACTCCAAGAAATGGTGTGGAACACATGACTCAGAATTCTCTAGTCCCAGGGGCAAGGGAGCTGGGGTATGTATACTCTGATTCCTGAGCGCCATTCCTGAGGGTGGCATCTCTGTTTTTCAGCTCGGTCTTCCTCCCACGGTCCAACTGCCCTTCAAGCCAACTGGGATGGCAAAGGGAGTTAGGGTTATTCCAATAACCCAATTCAGGGTCCAGCCATGGGGCTATGGGTGGGGTCAAACTCATTCTCCCACTATGGCCATCCCATAATTATGGCAGATATGATAAATGTTGGAGAAGTAACCTCAATGTCTGCCAAACCCATCCTGTTACATATGCACTCATCCTTCAACTTCAAGACCTGGTGCAAGAAGGTCTAAGGAACCTGGGGCATATTTTCATAATTTCAATTGGCTGCTCATTTGAACCAGATCTGGGGAGATGACCAAGCTCCAGGTTCATTCAGTCTTCCACCTCTGGCTGTGCCACGTTTCCTCAACCACTGACTGCTGGAGTCACTGATTGCTGCCTACCTCCCACAGATTTAAGTTCTCTGGTTTTGAGTTTCAATATCTGCCTCAACCCATTTTAGGAAACATGATTCTTTCCCAAGGGGGAAAAAAAAGAAGAGAGTTGGGGAGATTGAAAGGTGACAATGAAAAGCCCAGGACTGAGGTGATGATGGGCATCCAGGGGAGAGCACAGACCCTTTCCCGTGAGGCTAATTTTGAGGATACTAAAGCAAAGGGGTCCCCTCTCCCAAGAAAGGTCATCTTGTATAAAAGGACAATTGTTCCACAGTGGCTTTCAATGATTTTCCTCTGATGCTATCTGGCCAAAGGAAAACATGAGCCTGCTAGATGGGCTCTGGAGTGCTTTTCGGTTTAGCTGCTCAGGGCAGGGCAAAGCATAAACTGAGCATCCAAGAAGGCTGAGCTCTTAGGCAAAAGGAAAAATCTCTCCACACTGAGACATCAAAACAAGACAAAATGGCATCTGGGGCTGTGGGCACAGAAGCAAGCCTTGGTATGTATCTCCTTTCCCTGCTTCTGAAAGTGGCTTGGACAGAACTCCAGGCTGACACCAGGGGTGCAGCTGTAGTGAGGAAAGGCGCAGGGGAATTAGGCATATGGTTTCCAAATCAATTCTCCTCAAGATTTAAGTTGAACCTTTAGGGCTGTATTTTGCCTGGAGCTATTTACCATCCTTAAGCCTAAATCAAATAGCACAAATAGGATAACTACTTTCTGGCAATTAATTCACCAACCTAACAGAGATGGGATTTTCAGTGCTGGCTTCCCTAAATTATTTATTTTCTTGGTTGACGGGAGGGGCTGTGTGGGAAAGAAAGACTGTTAACAGCCATGGTTCTCAAATTCTGCTGCCTACTACAGTCATCTGGGGAGCTCTTAAAAACCCCAATATCCAATGTATACACCAATTAAATCAGAACCCCTGAGGGTGGGACCTAGCCTCAGTCGTTTTAAAAACTCCCCAGACGATTCCGACGTGCAACTAAGTTTGAAAAACAGGGTCTTAGGGCAGTGCTTCTCAAATTCCAATGTGTACACAAAGCACCCTTGGATCTTGTTAAAATGCAGGTTCTAGTTCAGCAGGTTTGGGAGGAGGGTGTGGGGCTGAGATTCTGCAGTTCTAAGACATCCCCAAGTGATGCTAATGCTGTCAGTATGGGAACCACTCTTCAAGTAATGAGATCTTCAGATGTTTCTTTAATAGAAGAAGTGACAAACCATAGGGCAAAGTGAACAGCTTTTCAGAACACGCAAATTCCTGCTTAAAACCTTTCTGGGGGCAGCTGGGTGGCTCAGTCTGTAAAGCACCTGACTCTTGATTTTGACTCAGGTCACAGTCTCTCGGTTCATGGGATCAAGCCCTGGGTTGGGCTTTGAACTGACAGCATAGAGCCTGCTTGTGATTCTCTCTCTCTCTCTCTCTCTCTCTCTCTCTCTCTCCCCCCCCCCCCTCCGCCACTCGAGTGTGCATACCCATGCTTGCGCACTCTCTCTCCCTCAAAATAAATAGACTTTTTTGAAAAGTAGTCTTAAAAAAACCCACGCCCTTCTGAAAGAGTTCTTCTTTGCCGTTAAATACAGTGCAAACACCTTACTATGGCCTACAGAGAATCATCTGAGGGACTTCCCCAAAATATTGATGCCAGGATTCCATCCCATCTAGACCGATTAAATCATAGTTTCTAGGTGTAGGGTTTAGACCTTGGTGGCTTTAGTTCCCCAGGTGATGCTAATGTGCAGTTAGAGTTAGGACAACCGTACTAAGTCATCTGGCCCCTACTGTTTCTATGGGAATGGTTCTCTCCCCAAATCCACGTGGTTGTGGTGTACCTGTCATCGTTGGTTGGATGAGGGGGTAGGCAAGGGGCTTAAGCAACACTATTGGGGCCCCTTCCCTGGGAATTTGGGTGGCGGATGCAGATTCCAGCTTGGTCTGGCTGCCCTTGTTAACCTAGGAGGCATGTAGTGGGGAAGTTGGAGCCAACGTTTTCCACCAAATAGACCAGGAACTGAGAAAGTTGGTCTCCTGCAGAAAACAAAGAGAAGCAGCTGAATAGTACTTAGGACTTGGAGTCTCCAGGTCTCCCGTCTTGAGGCTACACCTGGACAGAGTAAGTGAGGACCTCAGTAACCACTGCCTTCGTCTCTAGAAGAGGTCCCGTTTCCAGGTTCATTTACGCAACTATTCCCTGCAACCCAGAAGGTCTAATGTGACCAATAAACCTTGAATATAGTCAACGTTTCAGGAAAAAACCTCTAAAACTCGGGTTAAACACAGCACATCTGTGTCATTGGCGATTGGCTTTCCTCCCTCCACCATGAAGATTCATGAAAATAAGAAGACACTTTGCAAGTCTGACGAATAAGAACTCTGGGTTCTCAAACTGGCCGTATTTGGAGAGGAATTATCAGCCTTGAATTTCTACAACTGTGGCTCCTACGCCCTCTGTTGACTTTGGGTGCTTAATTGCTTGTCTTGTCTGTTTTCTCATCTACAATATGGAACGAAGCGTACCAATCTGATCAGATTGCTTTGAAGAGTAACTAATAAAAGGGTTATGAATCATGGTAGGGATGTTGTAGACATGCCTCTTATGAATGAGTCACCTTTCCCCAGTGCGTTGCTGTAGAAGAGTGAAAAAGAGGCCTTTGGAGAAGGTTTGCTGAAATCTTAGCCTATCTACCTACCAGCTCTGTGATCTTGGGGAAGTTACTTAACCACTCTGAGCCTCAGATTCCTCATTGCAGATACTGGCTAACAATGCCTAGTTGCAGAACTTTTATGGGGAGTGAACGAGATAGTGTGTGGAGACACTGGATATACAGTAGGTGCTTAAAGACATGGTCCCCTTCCCTCCATGACCTCACTCTTTGCGTAAGGTAGATTAGTTAGGATATATTAACTACCTGTCCCTCCCCAAATAACAGAAATAAAATCTTTCTCTCTCTCTTGTAACAACCTTAGCATGAGCAATCTAGGCTGATAGGATTGTCCTATGATATTGGGCACACAGTGTCCCATCTTGTCCTGACGTCCTCAACATGTGGCTTCACCTTGTAGTTGAACATGGTGATTTCCAGGTAGCAGGAAGGAGAGAAGGGGCAATGAGAGAGCAAGCCTCTCCCCTTTGAGGCCATGACCTACAAGTTCTACTCACATTTCATTGGGGTGAATGTGAGCTAGGATGCAGACTCCGGGGCCTACTTCTGGGGGTGCAATCCCAGACCTACCACTTGCTTTCTGTGTGTTATTGGCGAAGTCGCATAATGTCTTTGTGCCTCTGGTTCCCAACAGTACGTGTGATTATGAAAATCAAGTGGGTTATAGATCTAAAGCACTTAGAATAGTTCCCTGTCACATATAAGAGTGTGAGCTATTATTAGTCTTATTTGTTTAGCCACATGGCCACGTCTAACCTTGAGGCTGGGAAATGTCCTTAAGCAGGTGGCTGTGTGTCCGGCTAATGCTTTGAAGCTCTGTTAGGAAAGAGGGGAGAGTGGACCTTGGGAGACAATCTGAATCTCTGTTGTGCCAGAGTTGCTAAAATAACTAAAAAGACTGCAGATGAAAAGTGATTGGATTTCTAACTTGGGTCTAGAAAAAACTACATAAACTTGTGTGACGGGGTAGATGCGATCCATTACCAGAGATGGAGACGACATCAAAAATAACAGTGTGTGAGTCTCTGTGCCACGCTCTCGGTTATCCACGGCGGCCTGTTGATGGGGCCCACGTCACTCAGAGTGTAAGAAAAGTACCACTTCTTTTTCCTCCATTCTCTCCTCAGATTTTGTTGAACGCTTCCTTCTTCCAGCCCTCGGCTGGGTGTCCATGAACTCCGTCCTTGCTGGTGCTGCCATAACTCTCTTGTGTTATGGTATGCTTTGAGGACCCTACAGGCGAGGCACCAGAATCCCCCAGTCTGGAAAGCATAGATGCACTGAAGGCAGTCTGCCTGCTCCTTCTCCAGCAGCCCCCACTGCTGAGTGTGACAGGAGATCTAACTGGCTTTTCTGGTCACAGGTTCATCAGGCCAAGGGAGGGGAGGAACCGCAGTGCAGTTTGTCATCCAGCAATAAACCTGACGCTAACACGACTTCAGCCTGCAAAAAACGAGGCCGAGCTACCCAGAGCCTCTCCCCTAGCACCCAAAACAAGCACATGGCGCGACCAGAGGAGCAGCTGCTAGCCTCCGAGCAAAGCAGATCTGATCGTGGGCATTAAAAAACAAATAAGGGGATTCTTGGCATCATAAACAGAGAGGTGATACAGTTGCTAGAGCAAACCCACAATACATTTCACCTTTTATGTGCCCGCAACTCTTCAAGAACGCATGCTTAAATGTATCTCTCGGTACAAATCTGGTGTTTTCTTGGTGCTTCTTGGACCCTTTGGATAAAGACTCTAGCCACCTTTACATTTCTCAGCTCCATCATCTCTCCTCAAATAGTTAATTATCAATAAGCAAACCCTCCAATTAATTCTTTCTGAAGCAAAACCACTTAGTATGCAAATATCCACTCCCGAAATTCCTTGCTTAATGTGTTCCTCTCGGAGTCTTTCTGGTGAGACACATTACGGGTATAATGACTCTGCTGTTCATCCCTGCTGCCTGATTTTTTGGGTGCAATTCTGATTTCACTTTGGAAGATTCCTAGCACTTCTTTGGGTGTAGTCAACTTCGTTTTTTTTTTTTTTTTAACATTTTATTTATTTTTGAGAGGGAGAGACCTAGCGTGAGTGGGGGACGGGCAGAGAGAGAGGAGACGCAGAATCTGAAACGGGAGCCAGGCTCTGAGCTGGCAGCACAGAGCCTGATGCGGGGCTCAAACCCATGAACCGTGAGATCATGACCTGAGCTGAAAGTGGACGCTTAACCGACTTAGCCACCCAGGCATAGTCTACTTTGAAAGTGAAGGTCTTTGCTCATCCGACACCTTGGGCAGAAGAATTTACACATGGGTGCCTAATAAATGTTCATGAATAGAAGCCATTAGGACTTTCAAATTCACCTCTCTTTCAAACTGTTACGAGAGCATAGAATTTAAATAAATAAAAATGTAAATAAAGCTTATAGGTTTTGGCCCATGGAACCTTGACAGGGTGCTATTAACCAGCACAAGGTAGTTTTAGCAGCTGCTGCCTTCCCATATGGAACTTCAAGGGTGGCTTCTCTGAACCCAAGGCATCTCCTCTCTGAAACCAATGTCCGTGCCACTTGGGCCTCATCCTCAGACACCGTCCACTGGTGGGTTTCCGTGTGCTGGTGATTTATGCTGTCTGTTTCCTTGTTTGAATGTGATAAACAGGCCCCTGAAAAATGCCTTGCAGGAAAACAGGTCCTTCCTTCAACAAACCTTAGTTATTTTCCACTCCGCAATCTGGCATGGGGGTCAGCTAGCCTGCCCTACAGGAGAAACTTAACAGACACCCACCCCTCCACTCTCCCCGTCGTCTTACTGACCTTTGGTTTGCGCAAATAGTATATGTACTATTAATTTAATTTTCTTCCTGGTTATAAAAGCAATTGCTGAAAAAGTAAAAAATCTGCAGACCAAGAGATTCTCAAGTATCTGACCTTGACTTTGTTCACCTCTCTAAGATTGCATATACATGCATAAACACCACACACATGTATATACCCCTGAACCTCTCCGAATCTCAGATAGAGGTGGGTATGATGTGACCTCAAGTTACATAAATGCTCATTGATAGAATTTCTCCATCCCCTTCTCCACACGTGGTTTAATAGATGTTTATTGACCAAATGGAGAAGGAGCAGAAGGGTCCACTGTTTTCTGCCCTGGAAGGCCAGGAGGGCTCAAACCCCTTCTAGCCACCTCTCTCAGCAAACACACTGGTCCAGTGCTTCCTGATGGGGCTTAGGGGGAGGGGATGCATCCGTGCTCCTGAAACTACCTTCTCTGTCCCTTTATTCTTCGCTTCGGGAACTTGGATGGGCCCTTAAAAAGAGTTAAAATGTCTGCTCCTTGAGGAAACTGTCCCCAGGCCCCAGACTGACCGTGCTGCCATCCCTCTGTGCTTGCTGCCCCTGGGCCCACCCCTGGGCCTGGCCAGGATCCCACCCTGCTCACTCCCCCACTCCTGTGACGTATTCACTGAGGGAAGGGACGGTGTCCTACTGACCCGCGCAGTGCAGTTATGCATGGCATATCACGGGCAGTAGATAAATGTTTCCTGAGCCAAGAACACAGCTAAGAACTCTGTGCAGTCCATCCTTCTCACTGGGATCAAGGCCCCTAAAAAGACTTCTTTTCAATCATTGACTTCACAGAATCACTTAAGGAGCTGAGCCAGTGACTGAAACAAAATAGGCCAATGATAGGTTAGTTACTATTTAGATATTATCATTATCTTCCAGGAACCGACTTTTCAATGAGCTGATGCTTAACATCCCTCTCTGTTTTCCAATCTTAACCTTGCTTGCCTTCAGAAAACCTACTTCTGCCGTCTGCACCATTGCATTTATTTCACACTTCACTCACCACTCTCCTTAGAGTTCCCTCCAGCCACTCTGCTCTTAGAGTCACCCTCTCTGCCTAAACTCTGCAGGCCCCAGCCCTTTACAGGACCTCCCAGAGGAAGCCGGAGGCCCGAGGGGGCCGGAGAGGGAGAAGGCCTTCTCCCCTTGCCTCAATCAGATCGCACCAACTGATGGTTCTCAGGTATGTTTTGTTCAGCCCACAAAGGTGGCCCGTGCAGTTTTGAAATAATGTACCTTAGCTGCCAATATTTAAAAATCAGGATTTCTGGGGTGCCTGGGTGGCTCAGTTGTTTAAGTGTCTGACTTCAGCTTAGGTCATGATCTCATAGTTGGTGGGTTTGAGCCCTGTACTGGGCTCTCTGCTGTCAGTGTGGAGGCGGCTTTGAATCCTCTGTCCTCCCCACCCCCCCTCTGTCCCTCCCCCATTTGCTTGCTCTCTCTCTCTCTCAAAAATAAATCAGCATTTAAAAAATATAGTGAAAAATCAAGACTTCTAACAATACGAGGCCCAAATTCTTACACGGCAACAATCAGGTGGAACCAAAACCCAGCTGGGCCCTTCAGAGCATTAGTGCTCATTTCTACCACAGACCCCACTACTCCCTATTGCATCCTCCACAACTGAGTTTGAATGCTGGGTGCTGGTTTTCTTGCATTTCCCAGATTCCCAAGTGTTGCGTTATGGGTGCAAGGAAAGTGAAATAGTTCCTGTGTGTTTTCAGTACTAAAGCAAAAAAATGAAAGTATAACCCAAGAGGTCATATAGTTCCAGAGAAATGGGAGTGAATGTACTCCTTTGTATGATTGAAGAACTTTTTACAAAGTTAATATTTAAACCCTAGTGTGTGTGGTTCAGAAGAATACAATTTAAGAAGCCATTCTGAAACAAATCGAGCCTGATTCACTTGTCTTACCTTATCTGCCTAATCCCAGAGGATTTAAGACCTCTGCTGGTATTGATAGAGCCCCTTGGAACCCAAACAAAGCCCAGACCCAGAGGTTCACAGGCAAATGGAGTTGGGCCCTATCTCCACCTCTTTTCAAACTGAAGACAGACCAGACTGACTGGTAGCTTTCGGGACCGGAATGGAACATACATTTTGACTTCTCAGCCAAGTTCCTGGATTCCCTACAGGATGCATTAATAAGAGGAGGGGAGGGGCGCCTGGGTGGCTCAGCTGGTTGAATACATGACTCTTGATTTTGGCCCAGGTCATGATCCCAGGGTCGTGGGATGGAGCCCCATATCAGGTCCCCCCCTTCTCTCTCTCCCCCTCTCTCTCTCCCTCTGCCCCTCTCCCCAGCTTGCACACGTGCACTCTCTCTCTCTCTAATTTAAATAAATAAATAAATAAATAATAAATAAATAAAAAAGAAGAGGAGGGGAGGCAGGAAGTTGTAGGGTGGATAAACCACAAAATCAAACGTGTTTGGCAAATGTGGACTACAGCTGGAATTAGATAACTCTATTATTGTTTTCTTCAAGTTTTAATTTAAATTAATATACAGTGAGATAACTGTATTCTTTGTTTTAAGTTTATTTATTTTGAGAGAGTTAGAGAGTGGGGGAGGGGAAGAGAAAAAGAGAGGGGGAGAGAGGGAGAAAGAATCGCAAGCAGGCTCCCTGGTGACAGCAGGGAGTCTGACTACTCAGGGTCAAACCCATGATCTGTGAGCTCATGACCTGAGCCAAAATCAAGAGCTGGACACTTGACTGACTGAGCCACGCAGGCGCCCCGAGGAAACTATTCTTAATCAGCCATAAATTAAAAACCATTTTTATCTTCTTAAGTTTTCTTTTTGAAATAATTTCAGACTAACAGAAAGTAAAGCAAATAAATGAATGAAGATTTCCTGTAAACTTTCACTCAGAGTCCCCAAATATTAACATTTTACATAACAAGAGTACTAGAATTAAAACCAATGATACAATGATGTTATCTACTATACAAAGTTTATTCAGATTTTACCAAATGTCTCGCTGATGGTCTTCTTCTGACCCAGGATCTGACCTAGGACGGCACCTGGGTGGCTCAGCCGGTTGAGTGTCAGACTCTTGATTTCGGTTCAGGTCATGATCTCGCGGTTTGCGGGTTCAAGCCCCCCATCGGGCTCTGTGTTTGCAGTGCAAAGCCTGCTTGGGATTCTCTCTCTTCCTCTCTCTCTGCCCCTCCTCTGCTCTTGTGTGCATTCTCTCTCTCAAAAATAAATAAACTTAGAAAAAGAAAGGAAAAGATCTGACCTAGGATTTCACACTGCATTTAGTTGTCAGGTCTCCTTAGTTTCTATCAGTATGGAACAGCCCCTCAGTGTTTCTTTGTCTTTCATGACCTTGACACTTAATTGCAAAACGTCTTTTAATTTTGGTCTATTCTTTCCTTGTGGTTAAATTCGGGTCATTCATTTTGGTAAGAGTATCACGAAAGAAAACATAGGCAATAAACTCTTGGACATCAGCCTTAGCAACATATTTATGGATATGTCTCCTCAGACATGGTAAACAAAACCAAAAGTAAACTACTGAGACTGTATCAGAATAAAAGCCTTTTGCACAGCAAAGGAAACCATCAATAAAACAGAAAGGCAACCTACTGAATGAGAAAAGATATTTGCAAATGATATATCTGATAAGGGATTAATAGCCAAAATATATAAAGAACTTATACAGTACACATGCAAACACACACACACCCCCCAAGTAATTCGAATAAAAAATGGGCATAGACATGTCTGAATAGACATTTTTCCAAACAGCCAAAAGACACATGAAAAGATGCTCTACATCACTAATCGTCAGGGAAACACAAATCAAAACCTCAATGAAATATTACCTCACACCAGTCAGAATGGCTAGTATCGAAAAGGCAAGAAATAACAACTGTGGGCCAGGGTGTGGAGAAAAGAGAAGCTTCACGCACTGTTGGTAGGGATATAAGTTGGTGCAACCACTGTGGAAAACATTATGGAAGTTCCCCAAAAATTTAAAATTAGAATTACCATATGATCCCATAATTCCACTACTGGACATTTACGTAAAGAAAACAAAAACACTAACGGAGGATACATGCACCCCTGTGTTTATTGCAGCACTATTTGCAAGAGCCAAGACAAGGAAACAGCCCAAGTATCCATCAACAGATGAATGGATATGGAATATTACTCAGCCATAACAAAGAACAAAAATTTTGCTATTTGCCACAACATGATGGACCTGAGGTATTATGCTAAGTAAAATAAGTCAGACAGAGAAAGACAAATACCACATGATTTCACTCATTATGTGGAATTTATTTTATTTAAAAAAAAAAATTTTTTTTTTAACGTTTATTTATTTTTGAGACAGAGAGAGACAGAGCATGAACGGGGGAGGGGCAGAGAGAGAGGGAGACACAGAATCGGAAGCAGGCTCCAGGCTCTGAGCCATCAGCCCAGAGCCCGACGCGGGGCTCGAACTCACGGACCGCGAGATCGTGACCTGAGCCGAAGTCGGACGCTTGACCAACTGAGCCACCCAGGCGCCCCTCATTATGTGGAATTTAAAGAACAAAACAAAAGAACAAACAAAAAAGACCAGACCGTTAAATACAGAGAGCAACTTGCCAGAGAGGAGAAGGGCGCGAGGATGGGTGAAATAAGAGAGGGGAATGAAGAGGTACAGACTTCTAGTTACAAAATAAATAAGTCAGGAACATGAAAGGTACAGTAATAATACTGTAATAACATTGTATGATGACAGATGGTAACTACACTTACCGTGGTGAGCACTGAGTCAACGTATAGGATTGTCATATCACTATGTGATATCCAACTATTATATCCAACTATAATATCCAACTATTATAACACTGTATGTCAACTATCCTTTAACAATAATAAAAAAAAAATGTACTTTATAAATGAGAATGGCCTTTATTCCTCCCTCAGGGAGCAGGTAGAAACCACAAGCTAGCCACTTACTTCATTAAATTACTGATGGGCCCTGGGCCTGCATGGAACGGCCTGGGCTCCA
Source organism: Panthera onca (assembly GCF_046562875.1). Classification (NCBI taxonomy): domain Eukaryota; kingdom Metazoa; phylum Chordata; class Mammalia; order Carnivora; family Felidae; genus Panthera; species Panthera onca. The sequence continues at coordinate 147,978,841 of NC_138347.1, forward strand.
TGGGCCATTGAGAGTTGTATGTCTCATAACTTGCTCGTTGGGTGATATGGCCTTATGGAAACCGTATCTTATATTCTATGTAAACCCTCTACCCTACTGCACCTCATGCAACTCCTTTATTCCATGCAGAGGTTGTCTTAAGATTCCTCTGTGTCTATCTGCACATGGTCTGCTCCTCCTGGCATTTCCGATATCACTTGGGCTATTCCTGTGGGCTGGGATGATGTACCACCTGTTTACCTCCTCCTCTAGTTTTAAAAATTATACACTTCCCACAAGTGCCCACTCGAAGCTTTGTTCCGCATGAAGTCTTTTATGGGAGGGTAGGGCCTACCTTTTCTTTCCTTGGTATTTTTCTGCACTTAAGAACAAACTTGGGTTTCAGTATTCACTCAATACCTCCTATGGGGGGGGGGGAGGCCAAAAAGATTAATTCCTAGACCCTCAAGAAGTAGAAAAGAGAAGTGCGTAAAATTAATGAATTCTAAAGCAAAGAAGAACAAGCTTTACGGAGATCCAGAGGAAATCACAGAAAAGGTAGCATTTGACATGGGTCTTGGAAGATGCAGATTTTGAGCTATGGGTGAAGGTTTAAGAAGCTTTCTAGGCCGAGAGCAAAGCTGGTTGTGGGCATAAAGTGGTCGCACCTACAGAGACATATGAAAAGGTATTTGGGGCTGGAATGGGAAGCCTTCTGGACTGGTTGGAAAGAGACAGGTTGAGCCACTGTACAGAGGCCCTTACGATGTGCACAGTGGGACACTAGCCCAGCTTTGAGCCTGGGATTTCAGGATAATAATTTTTGCAGGAAGAAGAAGGGGAGATTGGATAAGGATGTTACTGGAGGCAGGAATACCAATCAAGAGAGTTCCAGGCAGAAGATGAGCACCTGAACTTAGGCAGCAGTTGGAAAGGCGCAGCCCCTCTGTCAGCAACCAGTATACAATTGCTTCTTTGCAATTCCAGAATCTGAAAAGCTAAAAACTAATAGTTTGTTCTCAAGTTTGCAGAAAATGTATTTTATAGAAAACCTGACCTCCACCGATGTGATGCTATTTATGGTTGTTATTTATCCTACTTCACGGATTAAAAGATGGCCACAGTTCTTTCCCGCTTCTCCCATCCCCAGGAGGTATGTATATCCCCACTGTTTGAATCCAGGCTGCTCTTGTCACTGGCCTTGACCGATAGAATGTTCTGGAAATGATTCTGTGTAGCTCTCAAGGCTGGGCCTTGAGACACCTACAGCTTCCGCTTTTGCCCCTTTTGGAGTATTCTCTTCTGGAAGACAGCTGCCATGCAGAAGTCCAACTACTCTGCACCTACCATGCTGTGAGGACACTTAGGTCTCCTGAAGGGAGAGAGGCTACATAGAGGATCACTGAAACGCCAGAATGGGAGGCAACAGAATGTCAGTGAAGCCATCTTGGACTTTCGAAGGCTGCCCATCTTGGACTTTCTGAAGCTCATCTTGGACTATGAGCTGAAAGCAGCTGAGTGAATGGCTAAGCAACACCACACGAGGCAGAAGAAACTGCCAGCCAAACCCTGCCCAAATTCCTGACCCACAGATTCATGAGCAAATAAGACGGTTGTTATTTTAAACCACTAATGTTTGGGGAGTGTTTATTACATTGCAATAGATAACCCAAACACACACTTATGTCATGCATGTATTTTTATTGCAGAAAATTACTGCATTTGATTAAAGTGCCTCTCTAGACCTCACCGAGGGTGTTATGTAGTATATGGTTGTGTATATTTTACCTTTAAAAAAATTTTTTTTTAAGTGTTAATTTATTTTTGAGAGAGAGAGCATGAGCAGGGAAGGGGCAGAGAGAGAGGGAGGCACAGAATCCGAAGCAGGCTCCAGTCTCTGAGCTGTCAGCACAGAGCCCGACGCGGGGCTCGAACTCACCAGCCGCGAGATCATGACCTGAGCCAAAGTTGGAGGCTCAACCCACTGAGCCACCCAGGCGCCCCTATTTTACCTTTTTAAGTTTAAAAAAATCTGAAGTTTGAAATCCACCTGGCCCCAAGAGGTTTTTTTTTTTTTTTTTTTTGAGAAGGAACTGTCCTTTGTATTACAGAAATAGAGTTGTCTAGACTTCCTTCCTGTCTTCCTGCATTCACTAAATGTCATGCATGATGTCGTAGATTGTTTCCCAGCCATTTCAGTCATGTACCTGATTTCCCTCAGCTGCATTGCCAGTTTCTCTGAACCAGTAGCTATCCAACTGAAGTACGCATCTGTCTCTTAGAGGACCCGTTCAAACCCAACTTCTTGGGTTTTGTCCTCAGAGTTTCTGACTCAATGGGTCTAGGGTGGGACTTGAGAACTTGCATTTCTCACAAATTCCTAGGTGAGAGAACCATTGTTCTAGGGGAGAGTGCCTTATTTTTTGTTGCATTTGTTGCATTTACCCACCAGCGCAAGGTGCTTAGTAAATGCCCATGGCTGGAAGTTCTCCAAAGCTTCATCTTTATAACTTAGCTTTTGAAGCCTTAGCTTTTACTCCCTGAGGTCTTCCTGACTAGGCCCTAGACTCAAAAGAAAGAAATTCCTTGTTTTGTTATTAGATTTAGTTTTTGCTTTCTTCTCACCTGATAGGACCTGGTGAATAAAATGTCCCTTCTGACCTCTTGTTTAACCTGTCTTGGAGCAGATCGGAAGGAATGCCTTTCCTGTGACCTGGAAGCAATCCTCTATTTGTGACCAAATTATTCTTCCTTTCTTTTTGGTGGTTTCTGAATAAAATACGTTTCTTGCCAGCCTTTCACAAAACAGGAGGAGGGACCACTCAGAAGATGTGTTTGGCAAACATCTATCAAAGCCTGCATTTTACAGATGGTACCACTGAGGCCCAGAGAGGTGCAGCCACTGGCTCGTGGTCATAGAGCCGAGAAATGCAGGTGCCACGTCGCAGCTCAGGTCTAGCTTGACCCTGTAAACGGGGCGCTCGCATCCCCTCCCCCATCCCAGGAAAGCACGCCCGTTTATCCTACACTTCGCTTTGCACAACCCACACTTTCCAAGCTTTTTTTTTTTTTAGACATTTCCTTCCGAGGGTGACGGGACGGTCACGCTGATTGGTCTTGACCAGGGACCCCAAACAGCTAGCCGTCACCTAGACTCCACGGATCCCCGTAGAGCCCCTGCGAGCGCCTGGAAGCGTCTCGCCCTGCCCTCGAAGCCCAGCGATTAAGTCGGTTCCTCAAATTGTTCCCGACCGGAGGAGCAGGAAATAACACCGGCCTTTGGTGGCGGCCACAAGCGGGAGGGGGAAAAGTTCAGGCCTCTCCCGGGCAGTCGCACAGGCCTCCCATCAATCTCGGGTCTAAGGTCCGGCCGGGCCCGGGTTCCGGCCGCTCTTTCTGGCACTCGAGTCACCACCCGACCTCCGGCCTCTGTCGTCGCCAGGGGCCCGGCTTTCCCCGGGGCCGCTCGGCCCCCGCGCGGCCGCCAGGTGGAAGAAGACAGGTCAGCGGCGCGGCGCGCGCCAGGGGGCGGGGCGTGGCGGGGGCCGGGACCCCCGCGCCCTCTCCTCCGCGCCGCCCGCCCGGCTGCCCGCCTCGCGGCCCCGGCCGCGACCGGCGCCCATCCGGCCGCGCGGTCCCCAGCAACAGGTGAAGAGGCCGCCGACCCGCGGCGCCTCTGCGGGGCGGTCCTTCTCCCTCCCGCCTCGCGCCCGCCCCTCTCCACGCCCCCTCCCCTCCTCCCGGCCTCCGCCGCGGCGCTCGGCGGCCCGGCGGTCTCCCCTGGCGCCGTCTCCTTCTCCTCCCGGGCCCCAGCGCAGCCCGAGAGCCCCGCGCCGCGGAGCGAGGGGCGCCGAGCGCTCGCACGACACGCGCCGCGGCGCCACCGGCCCCGGGGGGCGCCCCCCGGCGCGCCTCCCTCCTCGCGCCCGCCGCGCTCCCCTCCCCCGCCGCCGGCGGCCCCCGGGCTCCGGGCCGCGCGTCCGGCCCCCGACGCGCTGGGGGTCTCCGGGGAGGGGCCGGCCCCGCCGAGAGGCGCGGCGATGGAGGAGCCGCAGCGCGCCCGCTCGCATACCGTCACCACCACTGCCAGCTCCTTCGCCGAGAACTTCTCCACGAGCAGCAGCAGCTTCGCCTACGACCGGGAGTTCCTCCGCACCCTGCCCGGGCTCCTCATCGTGGCGGAGATCGTGAGTGCCGCGCGCGCGGGGGGCGGGGGAGGCGCCGGGGGGCCAGCGCGCGGTGCGTCCGCCGACCGCCTGCCCGGGACGCCTTTCGCGCGGGCTCGCCTTCTCCCCGGCGTGCGAAACGCGGGGACCACCGCTCTGAGCGAGGTCGGACCACCTTGCGCGCCTGAGCCGCGGGATGTCTGCTTGCTGGGTCCCGTCGGGGGTCGTGCCGGGTCTCGGGAGCAGGGCGCTCGGTGGGCGTTCGTTCGGTTTGGGTTCACGAGTGTCACGGACACCTGATGCCTTCCTTACCTGATCTCCAGGTGGATGGCCTCCTCCCTGAAAGCAAAGCCTTCCAGAACTCAGGGAGAGGAGAGGACTTTTTTCTTCGCCTGCTTCTCTCCCCGGTGTTAAAATTGAGGTGAATTAAGAAACTTGTACCGAGAAAAATATGAGGGCCTCGACCCCGTTGGGGACCGGAAGGTCTCCTGCAGGGTGCTGTGCACCTCCTGGGCTCAGCGCAGTCCTGGGGAGGAGGGCTGGCGTGCGCATTCTCCTCTTGACCGGACATGGAGGCTGAGAGGTCTAGTGATTTCTTCTAAGTCCCAGCCACTCCTTCTTGGCTGGAGGGAGCCCTGTTACCAGCTGGTGGTGGCCACTGTTTCACCATGTGCCGGGGCCTCCTCAAGACCTTTAGTTGGCCTCGTGCCCTCATGCAGGCCACACAGCAGCCCTATCCTGTGTGCAATTATTATCCTATTTTGCATGAGAAGAAATTGAGGCACAGAGAGGGGAAGTCCAGGGTGGGGGTGTGTGTGTGTGGGGGGGGGGGGGGGGTGTCTGGACTGTGATTCAACCCTGGGCCTGGCACACCCCAGGGCCCTGCGCTTAACTGCCAAGGAGCATCCTTCCCAGCCGCCTACCCTTTCCACCCGATCTCACACCCATTCATTGGAAATGTGTGGAGTTGAAATCTAGCTTGTGTGGGTTTGGAGAATGGGAGCCATGGTGGTATAGAAGTGGCTGAAGACCCAGATGGTTTCTCTGAGAAGCCCCCGACAGAACGTGGGTACATCAGGTAGCTGACTCGCTCCTCCGGCGTCTCGGGCCCCGCCCCAGATGGACGGAATCGATGCCAATGCACGTAAAGTTTGCACAGTGTTGTCTGGGCTCATCCCCCAGCTAGTTCCCTTCGCTGGTATTGAGGACATCAGGAGACCCAATTAAAAAAAAAAACAAACAAAACAACAACGAAGTTATTGGAATCACCTTGCAGGGCCTGGCTTATAGGAATTCGGCAAATATTTGCTGTGTGCGTTAAGTAGTTGGCAACTTCCTTGCTCCGGCAGAGCAAACAGAAACTGAAGCCGGAGACGGGGGCTTCTACCTGGGGGTGGATTTGGACCCGGCACGAAGTAAAATGCCTCTTGTTTTTGACTGGTGATCCATATGCTCTGTGTTCCACGCTTTTTCGGAAAATAGCAAAGCGAAGGACACAATGCAAATGGCCCATAGTCCTGCCAGTAGAAATAACCACTGTTGATATTTTGACATGTGTCTTTTAAAATTTCAATAAATTAAAAAAAAATTAAGGTTTTATTTTCTTTTTAAATTAAAAAAATTGTTTTAATGTTTATTTTTGAGAGAGAGAGAGAGAGAGAGGGACAGAGCATGAGCGGGGGAGGGGCAGAGAGAGCCTGGGAGACACAGAATCCGAAACAAGCTCCAGGTTCTGAGCTGTCAGCACAGAGCCGGACAGGGGGCTCAAACCCACGAACGGTGGGATCATAACCTGAGCCCAAGTTGGACGCTCAGCCGACTGAGCCACCCAGGCGCCCCTCAGTAAATGTTTTTAAAGATGGAAACACACGTAAGAAAAATTTCCCTTATCACTCCAATAGTTCAATTTTGATTTTTGACAACTGTGCACGTTTTAAGGAATAAAACAGTCTTAGAATTAGAAGTTTGCCCCACTGTCTTCATACCTAGAGGTGCTCACTTTCAAATCTCTTAGAGCCCTAAATAACATATTTATAATGCTGTTCCTTGATTCCCCCCCCCCCCCCCACATTGTAGGTGTTGTCTTTGTCTTTCGACTTTCCCCTCTGAGAGATGTGGCTCTAACACTCTCAGACCACCTCTTAGATATCCCATCCCACCCCCCTATTATACATATACTCTTTCTGTCTCCTACTATATTTTGGGTTAGATCAATACCCATTGTTGACCTTAGGACACCATAAACACTGTTCACAGCCCAGCCACCGAGCAGTCTGTGAGCACTTTTCTTTTCCTGCCCAATCTGTTTCCTTCTCTTTTTCCATTTCTTCTTTCTCTAACTGTTTAGTCACTAATTTTACCTTCATTGTCTAAATCTCTTATCAGGAGACTGGGAGACATCGGGATTCTATCAAGGTCATCTCATGGCCAAATCCTCTCTGGGAACCTCTGACCTCCTCCCACCTGTCCTGCTCATCTGGGCACAGCTGACATCATGGGATTTCCTGCAGTATCACCATGGGGAGTCTTTGTCTCCACTTCTCTCCCACACTGGGTCCCCTGCTTCTCCTGACCGCTGTCCTTCTCTGTTTTGCCTCACTTCTGGGGGGGGGGGGACCACACAGACTTTAGTAGTTTCCTTAGAAAGGATGCATGTATGAATCGAGATTTACATCTTTCAAAATGTCTTGATTTGAGGGGCACCTGGGTGGCTCAGGCTTTAAGCATCTGACTTCGGCTCGGCTCATGATCTCATGGTTTGTGAGTTTGAGCCCCACATCGGGCTCCCTGCTGTCAGCGCAGAGCCTGCTTTGGATCTATTCCCCTCTCTCTGTCCCTCCCCCGATTGTGCTCTCTCTCTTAAAAAAAAAAAAAAAAGTCTTGATTTGACTGTTACACATAATTAATAGTTTGACTGGTAAAGAATGTTAGATTGTAAATTGTTTTCCTTCAAAATTTTTTTTTTTTTTTAATTTTTTTTTTTCAACGTTTTTTATTTATTTTTGGGACAGAGAGAGACAGAGCATGAACGGGGGAGGGGCAGAGAGAGAGGGAGACACAGAATCGGAAACAGGCTCCAGGCTCCGAGCCATCAGCCCAGAGCCTGACGCGGGGCTCGAACTCACAGACCGCGAGATCGTGACCTGGCTGAAGTCGGACGCCCAACCGACTGCGCCACCCAGGCGCCCCTCCTTCAAAATTTTGAGTGTTCCTCCATTATCATTTAACTACTCTGATTCCTGTTTTCATAAATTTCTATTCCTCATCCTTTTTTTTCTTTCCTTTCTGGAAGCCTGTAGGACCTTTCTCCCAAGAGATCTATAAGATCCCAGCAATGTGCCTTCATCTGAGTCCATTTTCTTCCATTATACTGAGGACCTACCTGGTGTGTTCTCTCAATCAGGAAAACTCGTGTATGTGTGAGGGGATTTTTTAAAATTGTTTTTTACCTTTCCGTTTTGTTTTTTTTTTCTGAAACTCCTTGTACACTTTTTTTTTTCTATGCATGCATTTTCTTATAATCTTTCTCATGGGTTCATGATATGCTGTGTTCACTTGCCATACTGTAAATGCTTCTCAGGAACTTGGATCTCTGTTATCACACTGTTCTGTTGCAAGGAAATGTCTTTGATTTCCTCTGTTTTCTATTTTAAAACTAACATGTTCCTGGGTTTCACCAGTATAGGTAGTGCCATAGCACTCTTCCTTCTTTGTTCCTCTTCCCACATTTATCCAGTGATTTTCTCAAGGGAAGTTTCCTTTAAGTGGAATTGTGTGTCAAAGAGTACTCACATTTAAGAGTTTTGTTACATATTCTGAAATTCTCTTTCTGCAAAGTTCTGCTGGTTTAAATTACTATCAGTAGTGTGAGCCTATTAAACTAAAAATACTTTTTTAATACTCTCTGAAATAAAAAAGGTGAAGAACCACTTAAATGATATATGCTGATCTAAGGTACTTTTTTTTTGTTCATGTTGTAACGTCTAACTCAGGATGTGGCTTACTGTGGATGGTTTCTTGGAGGTAATGCCATATGGTACCACCGATTCTTTATGGAAGTAGCGGGAAGCAGCTCTCAAACTATTGGCCTTCCCAGCCCTGAGACTAAGATAGACGTGCCCCCAGAAAAATGTTACTTTCTGCCACGGAAAAAAAAACAAATACTGAAACAAATAATTACTAAGATTACTTAGTGATTACTTCAAATTACTAAGAATTACTTAGATTCTGACTTCCCGCTGGAACCTAGGAGAAATGAAATAATAGAGAACAAAACACAGTGTTTCCTCAAATCTGTTGTCAAAATCGCTAGCCCTCGTTTTCCCACAGGAGTGAGTGGTGGTAGCTAACCTACTCAAACACTTTGGGCAGTGCCTATGTAACCTTCTGTTGAAACCAAATTGTGGCTGTTTCCTTCCGTTTAAAGTTTTACAACAAGCTAGAAGCAATCCAGTACTTGACCTGTGACTTGTCGGATGCTCTGATCTTATAACAATTACAAGTACTTGAAGAATTAACTCAGAAGCTGAGTTAATTGTACCCTTCCTGTTATTGGTGACTTCAGAATGAATTATAGCATCCGTGGAATAATGTTAGGTCACCTGTCATATACTTACGGTCATGAGCAGACTTAGGTGGGGAAAGATGAATAGTTTACTGAGAGCTGGAATCAAATTATTCTATCCTGTTGAGTTCTTATTAAAAAAAAGTGAGGGGCGCCTGGGTGGCTCAGTCGGTTGAGCGTCCGACTTCAGCTCAGGTCATGATCTCGCGCTCCGTGAGTTCAAGCCCCGCATCAGGCTCTGTGCTGACAGCTGGGAGCCTGGAGCCTGCTTCGGATTCTGTGTCTCCCTCTCTCTCTCTCGCCCTCCCCCCGTTCATGCTCTGTCTCTCTCTGTCTCAAAAATAAATAAATGTTTAAAAAAATGAAAAAAAAAGTGAACATAGTTTCCTTTTCAGAAAACAATGCCTAGTCTTTGTAGAAAAAATAGAAAAATGTAGGTAAGTAAAGAAAACCCCATGTAATTTTTTGCCCCCATGGTGGTTCTTAACAGGCATGGTACTACCCCATGCCTAGGATTTTTTTTTTTTAATTTTGGTTATTGTAATATTTGAAGCTTCTACTGTTGTTTAGTTTCCTGGGGGGTCAGGGTTGCTAAATGTCCTGATGTTCATGGGACAGTCCCCTACGATGAAGAGTTGCTTTACCAGTTGCCAACAGCACCACTGTTAAGGAACTTTGAGTGAACTACTATTTAATTTTTTTTTAATGTTTATTCATTTTCGAGAGACAGAGACGAGTGCGAGTGGGGGAGGAGCAGAGAGAGAGGGAGACACAGAATCTGAAGCAGGCTCCAGGCTCTGAGCTGTCAGCACAGAGCCCGATGCAAAGCTCGAACTCCTGAACCGTGAGATCATGACCTGAGCCGAAGTCAGACACTTAACTGACAGAGCCCCCCAGGCACCCCTGAGTGAACCACCATTTAGCACTGAATAAACCATTCCAGAATTTTTCAAGTCGTTCTGTATTATTATTTATCTGTAATTTTTTAAATGCAGTCACTTGTAAACTATTTTGTTTACTGCTGTGGCCACCTGTGCTGGCTACCTCCCATTTGTCCCTCAGAGCCACTCTCCACCCCTCTCTGTTCTCCACCCTAAAGGCTGATTTCCACGGACTGTCTCGAGGGGCTCCCCTCTGATGTTTCACTGCGGTCATCCAGGGGTGGTACCCGCAGGAGGCTGTGGGGTGAGAGGAGAGCAGGCTCCGGGTATTCAGTCCCTGGGATTCCTAAGTGCTGGCTCTTAGCAGGTTGACCGTGTCCCTCCATGGAAGGCGGGCTGTCTGGCCACCCTTGCCACACAGCTATTTTCCCTGGCTCTGATCGCTGTTCACTCCCAGCTGTTTACTATTGCCAGGCACTGCGCTATCACTGTGGTTTTCCGGCACCCTGCTTTATAAATAATGCCTTTACTAAACTCCATTCAGATTACCCAATCTGAAAGTGCCCAGTGCCCTGCTGAGACCTGATAAATTACCTTTTCCTCATTAATAATTAATTTCTTATGACATTCTCTTTTTTTATGGGTCTATCTTATGACATTCTTTTTTTCTTTTTTTAATTTTTTTTTAACGTTTATTTCTTTTTGAGACAGAGAGAGCATGAACGGGGGAGGGTCATAGAGAGAGGGAGACACAGAATCCGAAACAGGCTCCAGGCTCTGAGCTGTCAGCACAAAGCCCGACGCGGGGCTTGAACTCACGGACCGTGATATCCTGACCTGATATCAGGACGCTGAAGTCAGACGCTTAACCAACTGAGCCACCCAGGCGCCCCTCTTATGACATTCTTAATGGCCACATAGTATTCCATAAATGTCCAACTCCTACTATTCAGTTTATGTTTCTTTCCTTTAAAACTGTGACAAACTTCCTTTATACTAACTCCTCCTGGTTGTTCTTTAATATTTTCTAAGGATGAGTACTTAGAACTGAATTAAAAGGTCTATGCATTTTCTTTAAAGTCGAGTTTTTTGAGGTATACGGTAAAATTCACCCTTTTTAGTGTAGAGTTCTATGAGTTTTAGCACATGCCTTTTTAAGAAGTGGCTTTATGGAGATATATCATAAAACTGACCCTTTTAAAGTATACAATGCAAGGATTTGTAGGATACTTACAGAGTTGTACAACTATTTTAGAACACTTTTGTTACCTCAGAAAGAAACCTATTAGCAGTTACTTCCTATTCGTCCCTTCTCTCACCCCTCAGTAACCACTAGTCTGCTTTCTGTCTACACTTGTCAACATTCTGTCTACTAGGCTACATTTGTCTCTTCTGGACACTTCATAAAAATGGCCCTATAATATGTGGCCCTTTCTGTCTGGTTTCTTTTACTTAGCATAATGTTTCCAGTGGTCCTCCATGCTTATAGTATGTATCAGGACTTCATTCCTTTTACTAACACATAATATTCCATTGTAGTATATATATATGTGTATATATATATGTATATATATGTGTGTGTGTGTGTGTATATATATATATATGTGTATATATATATGTGTGTGTATATATATATATGTGTACATATCACACATCATCAGTTGTTCATCAACTGTTGACGCATCAACTGATGAACATCTGGGCTGCTTCCACATTTTGACTATTGCACATAATGCCACTATGAGCCTTCATGTGCAAGTTTTTTTGGAGACATATGTTTTCACTTCTCTTGGGCACTTATGTAGGATTGGAATGGCTGGGTCATATGGTAACTCTTTGTTTAATATTTTGAGGCACTGCTAGACTGTTTCCAAAGTGGCTGCACTATACTGCAATCCCACCAGCAATCTGAGTTCCAATTTCTCTACATCCTCATTAAGATTTTTTATTTTCTGTCTTTAACTCTGGCCATCCTACAGGGTGTGAAGTGGTATCTCATTGTGATTTTTGTTTGTATTTCTTTTTTTTTTTAATGTTTATTTATTGGGGGGGGGGGGTTGAGAGAGAGAGAGAAAGAGAATCACAAGAAGGCTCCATGCTTAGTGCCAAGCCCAGTGCGGGGCTCAATCCCACAAACCATGAGATCATGACCTGAGCTGAAACTAAGAGTCAGAGGCTCAACTGACTGAGCCACCCAGGTGCCCCTGGTTTGTATTTCTGTAATGACTAATGATGTTGAGTAGCTCTTCATATGCTTATTGGTCATTTGTATGCCTCCTTTGGAGAGATGTTTATTCAAATCCTTTGCCATTTAAAAAAAAGTTATTTTGGGGCGCCTGGGTGGCGCAGTCGGTTAAGCGTCCGACTTCAGCCAGGTCACGATCTCGCGGTCTGTGAGTTCGAGCCCCGCGTCAGGCTCTGAGCTGATGGCTCGGAGCCTGGAGCCTGTTTCCGATTCTGTGTCTCCCTCTCTCTCTGCCCCTCCCCCGTTCATGCTCTGTCTCTCTCTGTCCCAAAAATAAATAAAAAACGTTGAAAAAAAAATTAAAAAAAAAATAAATAAAAAAAGTTATTTTATTTTTGAGTTGTAAGAGCTCTTTACATGTTCTGGATACAAGTCTCTTATCAGATATGTTATTTGCAAATATTTTTCTTCCATTCTGTGGGTTGTCTTTTCACTTTATGTGATGGTGTCCTTTGAACTACAAAGATTCTTAATTTGGTAAAGTCATACACACACACACACACACACACACACACACACACACTATGGCTTATGCTTTGGATATTGTATCTAAGAAGACTTTGCTTAATCCAAGGTCATGAAGATTTACTTTTGTTTTCTCCTAAAAGTTGAATAGTTTTTTCTTACCTTTGAGTCTGTGATGCATTTTGAGTTAATTTTTTTTCTTTTAAAGTTTATTTTATTTTTTTTTTTTTTTTGAGAGAGAGAGAGAAAGAGAGCAAGCAAGCAAGCAAGGGAGGGGTAAATAGAGAGGGAGACAGAGAATTCCCAATCAGGTCCTGCATCGTCAGCATAGAGCCTCCTGTAGGGCTCAAACCCATGAACTATATGATTATGGCCTGAGCTGAAATCAACAGTTGGATGCTCGGGGCACCTGGGTGCCTCAGTCAGTTGAGCATCTGACTTTGGCTCAGGTCATGATCTCTCAGTTTGTGAGTTCAAGCCCTGTGTTGGGCTCTGTGCTGACAGCTCAGAGCCCGGAGCCTGCTTCAGATTCTGTGTCTCCCTCTCTCTCTGCCCTTCCCATGCTCATGCTCGCTCTCTCTCTCTCTCTCTCTCTCTCTCTCTCAAAAATAAATAAACATTGAAAAAAAAAAAAAAGAGTTGGGTGCTCAACCAGTTGAGCCACCCAGGTGCCTGGAGTTAATTTTTGTATATAGTGTGAGGCAGGGGTCTAAGTTGATTCTTTTCCATATGGATATCTAATTGTCCCAACACCATTTGTTGAAAAGACAGTTTTTCTCCCATTGAATTGTCTTGGCACCCTTGTCAAAAATCAAATGTAATATAAGGGTTTATTTCTGGATACTCAGTTCTATTTCATTGATCTCCATGTCCTTACAGCAATACCACACTGTATTGATTACTCTATCTTTGTAGAACATTTTGAAATCAGAAGTTGTGAGGATACCAAGTTTTTTCTTTTCTCAAAATTGTTTTTTGGCTATGAGTTCCTTGCATTTCTGTATGGATTTTAGTATCAGTTTGTCAATGTTTGCAAAAAGGGGTAGCTGACATTTCAACATGCATTGTGTCAAATCTGTAGATCAATTTGGGGGGTATTGCCGTCTTAACAAAATTAAATTTTCCAATTCGTGAATATAGGATGTCTTTCCATTTAATTAGGTTTTCTCTCATTTCGTTCACAAATGTCTTGTAGTTTTCAGGACACGTGTCTTATATTTCTTTTAAATTTATTCATATATTCAAATATACATTCAAATATTTTCAATATATTCAAATATTATTCAAATATTTTCTTCTTTTTGATGCTCTTGCAATGGAATTACTTTCTTAATTTCACTTTCAGACTGTTCATTGTGAGATCACAGAAATGCAATTGAGTTCTGTGTCCTTGACCTTGTATCCTACAATTTTGATGACCTCCTCTATTAGTTCTAATAGTTTTTTGTGGCTTGACATATGTGTATTTAAGACTTTTGATACAGCTGCCAAGTGGTGCAGAAAAGTGTACACAAGTTTACATTTCTTCTAGTGGTGTTTTAGTGTGCAACAGGGTTTGTTCCTGCAAATACTCAAACCTTCTTTTAATGTTTGCCAATTTTGTTGGACTGGGAGATACTCAAAATGATAAAAACTAGTTTGGCATGGACATCCCTACTCAGAACATCAGCTGATATTTAGGGGAGCCTTGGACATGTGAAAAAGAACAAATTGGTTTTTTGTCTTTTGTTTTTTAAGTTTATTTATTTTGAGAGAGAGAGTGCCTGTGGGGGAGGGGCAGAGAGAGAGGAAGAGAGAGACTCCCAAGCAATCGCAGGTGCTGAGCTGGATGTGGGGCTCCATCTCATGAACTGTGAAATCATGACCTCAGCCAAAATCAAGAGTTGGATGCTGAAAGGACTGAGCCACCCGGGTACCCCAGAACGAATTGTTTTTATTTGCATTTCCGTGATTATCAAAGTTGAATATTTTCAATATGCTCATTAGCCATTTATTTCTTCTTTTGGCAACTGCTTGCTTTTTCTTCATTTAAAACATGGGGCTCTTTCTTTCTTTAAAAAATGTTGTGGCAATATAAAAGAGAGAGAAAACTGAAATGAATATTACCTCCCAGGAGAGAAATAAGATTGGTTTGGGGAATGTGTTTGAATGGGATGTTTGCTTTGTAACTGTTTTGTCTTTTTATAAGTTTACATTTTTTTAGAATGAGAATATATTTATAAGTTAATGGAATTAAAGAAGCTTGCAGCAAAGGAATAAGTGTTCATTATAAAGATAAACTTCAGATCATTTATGTATAGAATGAAAACTTAAAGTCTCTGCTGCCCCACATCTTTGACTCCCTCCCTCATCTACCCACCTGCCTTGGTGTACTTACCAGTCACATTTCTCCCAGACCTTTTTCTGTATATGTCAGATACATAGTATGACCCACATATGTGGATGAACATATTACATATATTCCGCAGCTATTTTTTATCTACTAATGTCTTGGGGCATTTGGGTAGCTCGGTTGGTTGAACGTCCAACTCTTGATTTCGACTCAGGCCATGATCCCAGGGTTGTGGGATTAAGCCCTACATCAGGCTCCACGTTCAGCTCAGATTCTCTCTCTCTCTTCCTCTGCCCCTCTCCCCCATTTGTGGTCTCTCTCTCTCTCTCTCTAAAATAAAGAAAATAATATCTTGATATTTTTCTATGTTTCGTCTTTGTCGATTTGTAATTTTCCTATATACTATGGGTATTAATTTTTTCTGTCACTTGTTACATATCAATCATGCCATTTGTATCAAAATAAGTTTCTAATTCGCATGAAATCTAAACTGTTATCTTTATTTCGCCTTCTGGGGTTCACCTTGCTTGAACATGGCTTCCCTACCCCCAGGATTATACAAATATTTGAAGAAATTATAGGATAATTTTTTTAAGTGTTAACTGTATTTACCATCTTAAGCTCTAAGTTCTTTTTGTGTGTATAAGGTAAGAATGTGATTTCACTCTTTTTCCCCAAATGGATATGTAGTTGTCTTACCATTAATCATATCATATTCCCATATATGTGTAACTGTTTCTTGACCCTATTCTCTTCTATTTCTGAGTCAACTCCAAACCTTTTTAATTACTGTAAGCTTCATCATGCATTTTAATATCCAGTAGAGTAAGTCCTACAAATTTTTATGTTTCTTTGCTATTTTTGTATATTTCAACTAACACAAGTGATTTTCAGAATCGGTGTTTCTTAAACCCCATTACAACTTTATTGAGTTGCATTAAATTTATAAGTTAATTTGATAATATAATTATGTAAATTAATATAATTAATTATAATTAGTGCTATAAGTTAATATGATATTGACTCTTATCACCTAGGAATATTGTGTCTCTCTATTTATTTGGGTCAGTTTATGCTTTTGAAGTCCTAAGGTTTTTTCCAATGAATCTTATGTATTATTAGAATTAAGAATTCTCAATTTTTTAAATTTGTTTTTTTATTTATATCCAAGTTAGTTAGCATATATGGAATTCTCAATTTTTTTACAGCTTATTTGTATATTTTGAGAGAGAGAGAGAGTGCATGCGAGAACATCAGTGGGGGTGGGGCAGAGAGCGAGGGAGAGAATCCGAAGCAGGCTCCTCGCTGTTAGCACAGAGCGCAATGTGGGGCTCTATCTTATGGACTGCAAGATCATGACCTGAGCTGAAATCAAGAATCGGATGCTTAACTGACTGAGCCCCCCAGGCACCCTCGAATTCTCAATTTGTCAAAATTGAGATTTGTCAAAATGAATTGGATTTACCAATTTCTGATTGTTTGTGGTTTTATAAGGAAGCTCTTATTTTTCTTATTTTTCTTATTATAATCTTGTGTGTAGCCATCTTACTTGAGGTACTAGTTCTAATAGTTTTATTTATTTTATAAGTAAATTGTAGTGGTATCTGTAAATAAGGGTTGTTTTTCTTTTCCTTTTTATACATATATATATATATATATATATATTTTTTTTTTTTTTTTTTTTCCCATTATTGCATAGGTTGGGACTACCAGTATCTTGCTGAGTGATTGGGATGATATGAGTATCCTTGGCTAGCTCAAAACTTTCAGTGGGATGTTTCCAATGTACTAATTGTAGTACAGATTTAACTATAGGTCCTGATAGATACTCTTTGTTGAGTTAAGGGAAGTTTACTTGTACCTATTTTAATCAAGAATGATTGTTGAATTTAGAAGATAGGATTTGGGGTGAGGAGCATTTATTGATGTGATCATCCAGGGTTTTGTTTCCCTTAATTTGCTAATGGGGTGAAATATATTAGGAAAACTATTGTTGAAGTGTTCCTGTGATCTTGGAATACATCTCTACTTAGTTATAATGTATTCCTTTAATAGTCTAGTATATTTTAAGACTTTTTTTATTCTTGAATTTAATTTGTTAATATTATATCTGAGAAGCTGTTTCTATGCTCATATGTAAGACCAACCTCTTTGATTCTTTTGCTGTGATATTTTGTCTACTTTTTTGGCTAACATTTGTTATGTTCTGGTCTCTTTATTTTATTTTTTTAAATGTTTATTTATTTATTTTTTAAACGTTTATTTATTATTGAGAGACAAAGACAGACAGAGCACGAGCAGGGGAGGGGCAGAGAGAGAGGGAGGCACAGAATCCGAAACAGGCTCCAGGCTCTGAGCTGTCAGCACAGAGCCCGACGCGGGGCTCGAACTCACAAACCGCGAGATCGTGACCTGAGCTGAAGTCGGACGCTTAACCGACTGAACCACCCAGGTGCCCAATGTTTATTTATTTTTGAGAGAGAGAGAGAGAGCAGGGGAGGGGCAGGGAGGGAGGGAGACACAGAATCCAAAGCAGGCTCCAGGCTCCGAGCTGTCAGCATACACCCCAGTGCGGGGCTCGAACTCAAGAACCTTGAGATCGTGACCCGAGCCGAAGTTGGACACTCAACTGGCTGAGTCACCCAGGCACCCCAGCATCCAGTGCTTTTAATAAGAGACCTGATGGTCTGGTAGACCCTAGGCAGACCTGTTAGGTTCCTTGTCCATTTCCTGATTGTACATTCCCAGACTCAGCTGCAGTCCGGCCTTGCATGAAGTGACTTGCATGTTGTATTACCCAATGTAGAAAGATGTGGAATGTAGAAAGATGGCATTGGTGGTGTAGCAAGAAATTGTAGATAGAATGTTGTTTTATTGGGGTGAAATAGTTTGTGAAAGGTAGTTTTTCAACCATACGCAGTAATTAAAGTGGAGCTTCAGGTTGTTGTGGGTGGGAGTAAAAGAAGATGGTTAAACCCTTCCTTGGAGTTTCCTGACTACTGGTGAGGTCTCTCCCTGGGCAGACAGGATGCTGGTCCCCCAATCTGGGATTGATTGAGAAGACCTGAAGTCCCTCTTTCAGGACAGCTCTAGCCTAATGTCCCCTGGTGTTCCTGCTGAGAATATGTCCTTTGCAAATCTACTGCAGAATATAACATTTATAATATTTAAGTCAGAGGGCTTGTTTGCTGTAGGCTATAAACCCACTGCTCTGTGGGAATAATGTTCTCATTTCCTCTGAGGAACCAAATGGTGTTTTAAATCTCCCTAGAAGCTTTTGGAATTTTCTATCTTTAGAGATCCGTAGAGGTCATGTACTTTAACACTATGTGTCTAGAAAGGCATTCTTTATTCGTCCTCAGCCTTCATTGGACCCTATGTAACTAATATCCAAATTGATCTTCAGCACAGAGAAATTTTTTTTTTTGTATTTCCTGCATCTGTTCTGTTTTCTCCTTCCAAAAAATCTTTATTCAGTCTAGAAGTTGCAGGAGAGATTAAACTGTCTTTGGTATCTTTTCAGTTTTTTTCCCCCCAAACTTTTCTTCTCTTTGTTCTTTTGTAGAATTTTAGAGAAATAACATTTCCAGCCCAAGTTCAGATTTTTTGTTGAGTATGGGTTTTTTTTGGCATATATAAACATGCATCTATCTATATATACACGCATCTATCTATCTATTAACATTTATTCATTTTAGAGAGACAGAGCATGAGTGGGGGAGGGGCAGAGAGAAAGGAAAACACAGAATCTGAAGCAGGCTCCAGGCTCTGAGCCGTCAGCACAGAGCCCAGAGCCCCATGTGGGGCCCGAACTCACGAACCCCAAGACCATGACCTGAGCTGAAGTCGGATGCTTAACCAACTGAGCCACCCAGGCGCCTCTTGGCTTTGATATGTTTAATTCCCAACAGTTTGTCATTCTTTTTACTTTGTAGCCTGATCGCTTCTTCTTTTTATTGAATCATTTTAAGAAACTTTAGTATATTTAAACTTTGCTTGCAGAGAGACCACTTCTGCTTGTTGACTCTGTTGGCCCCTTACATGGCTGATTTCCTCCATCATTTGGTGATTCATGATTGTCTGTCTGTAATTGTAGATGAGATGAGATGGCTGAGAGTGTTTGCTCAGTGTGAGTGACAATGCCTGAACCCCTGGCAGTGAACACGGGTTTTCATCACATGACCTGTATCTAGTGGGTTTGGTTTTGTGTCGTTACCAGAGGAGGAGAAACATTAATCGGGCAAAGAGAGGATATCAGGAAAGAGTGTAGCTGCGTGGACTTTTCTCTGAGGTGTGCATGTAGCCTGTTGAAGCATCTGGCAGTCTTGAAACTTTGTCTTGAGGGCTATTTCCAGAAGTAACTGCTGGAGGAAATAGGGGAGAGGATGATTAACTTGGCAGCTTCTTATTCTTTAAACTCATCCTTGGCAAATGACTCTAGACCTATTCCTTCTCCCACTTCTCTTGTTACCTCTAGTCTGGACTTTTCGGAGGGTCTGTTTGGAAGGTCACCTTTTCGATGGGTCCTCTTTTCCTTTTCAGAGCCAAAGGCTAGAAACTCCATTGTTTATCATCAGTTTTCCCACGTCCCTCCCAGGAATCCTGCACTGCTCTATCTAGACTGCCCCACCGCTGCTCTATTTACCTTTTCAGCACTACTCTGTATTTTTAGACAGCATAGAGCCTGACACGGGGCTCCAACTCACAAACCGTGAGATCGTGACCTGAGCCAAAGTCAGGCGCTTAACCGACTGAGTTACCCAGGTGCCCCATAGGTATTTTTAACATACAGACGGAATATTGACCTTCTTTCTGTATTACAAATATTTTTCCAGACTATCATGCTGTAGTTTTATTTATGATGATTTTATTTATAAAAACCAAAGTTTATCCTCAAATCTATTCATCTTATTTTTCCTCACATTTAACATGCTTAGAAGTTTGTACCTCACTAACAAACTAAATATAATTAAGACATTAGTATTTAACCTATCATTTTCTGTGCTCACTTTGATGGTACATACACTAGCCTGTTTTCTTCTTTTAGTAATTCTTAATATTTAACCTTCATACTGAAATTTATTGTAGCAGAAGGTATAAATTTGAGCTCTAACTTTGTTTTCAAATATCTACTCAGTTGTCCCAACATGATATATTACCAACTATTTTTCATTCACTAATGTGGATTGCTTAATTTGTTTCATTTACTTAATTCTTGTATCTTTTTGGGTTCAACTCTGTACTTTCTAGTCTATTCCAGTCTTTGTTCTCATGTTTTAACATGTTTTAGTTCTAGGATATATCTTAACATCTGATCAAGTAAACCACCCCAGACATAACTTATAGAATTTTGTTAAGTCATACACTGCTGTGTCCCCTCTCTTCTGTCAAATGGTATTGGCTTTTGATTGCATGGATTAATTTTGAGGCAAGGGATTCACATTACTTGAGTTCCTAAGAAGAAAACTCCTCAACCATCAAATTTGTGTTGGATATTTATTGTGTGCCAGAATCTGTGTCTGCCATTTAGAATATAGCGGTAAATAGTACCTTTCTATTTTTATTCAAACAGCTGATCAATGACAGGATGTAAGATATGCAAAGAAAAATATGCTTAGGGAGATGCCAAAAGGTAGTTTAAAATTTCAGATTTTCAGATTTGAGCTGGAATTCAAAAGGCATTTATTCCTTGTAGGCCTTGGTCTGTTACTCATTTCAAATCTAAAATTTAACAGATGCAAAGTATAGTTTCTTTTTTTGGCCAAGATTTATGACTAGAACTATTCCCAGAAAGGTAGCAGCACTTCTCCCTAGACGAATATTTTACCTGTAACTTTCATTTAAAACTAAGTGAATTTTCACGTTTATTATCTCGGTTGATATTAAGTCAGCCCAGGTTTTGGGGAATCCCTTCCTTTATTGACATTCCTAGTTGGTTTGAGAAAACAGTTCCTAAGTTACACATGAGTGGGCCCACCACACTCGTGGAGTGCAAGATGAAACAAACCTCCCCTGATTGCTTCTCCCTCGTCTGTACCCACCCATCAGGTTCATGGTAACCTGTCCAGTAGAATCTCCCTTCTGTGGGAAAGCAGGATATCCATTGTCTTGGCCACAGTTCAGTTGCAGATGACAACATCCACGCTGGCTGGTTGAAGCAGCAAGATTTAACTGGCTTCCAAAAATTTTGGTAGGGCTGGAAGAGCAGGCTCTAAGCTAAGCTTCCAGCAAAACCTTTCTGAATCACACTAAGGAACTCCCCTATCATGGGCAGAAAGGCCACGAAGTAGGGTTTACTCTCAGCACTGCTGGATCCTGGGCCTCCACTGCTTCCAGTGCGACACATGGCCCAAATGTCTGCTCCAAATGTCCGTTGGTCTCTCAACACTAGGAAGCAAGGGATGGGACCCTGGGATTTCAGTACAGATGCCACAGACAGTCCACTCCTTGGTTGACTTTGCAATGGGAATACAGAAGCAGCCAAGGCATGTGTAGCCCCATGATGTTGTCTTTTGCTTTCTAAGCCTCAGATGAGTGCGTCTGCCAAAGCTACATCATGTGTGGAACCTGGGCTGTAGACTGGTTTCCAGCCTCTGGTGAGCAGGAAGGCGTGTGCTGCAAGGGTCACGAAGTGGAGCTGAGTGGATCCACGTGCCATGCTTATCACGGCCACTTTCGTTGGACTCTACTAGGCTCATTGTGTTGGAAGTGAAAGACCTGTGATTTTTCATACTTCTAGGACACTCTAAGGGCTTACCCTTTTTCAATTTAGACGTGCATTCCATTTCTGGCTGTGTGACCTTGCACAACTGGCCTGATAGTTCCTGAACTTCCATCTCTAATAATGAGAAGGGTGATGATGACTTCATAATTAGCAGAAGAGAAAATGAGCTAAAATACATGTAAGCCCTGTCCCAGAGGTAAACACTAGTTTATTTCTTGGCTACGTATCGATTTCTTTCTTTCCTCTTTTCTCAGTAGATGCAGAGTATGTAGATTAATCCCACTTGGACAGGGCTGCATTGAGAATGAATGGCCTTGTCTTAGCTTCTAGGATTTTTTTGTGCACCCAGTGATGAGCATGAACGTAGAATTTAGCTTCTGTGGTATGTACTGAGGTTAGGGATACGATGATACTTCTAACTAAAGAAAGCTTAAGGCTACAGTAAGAACCACAAAGCCCTGCTTATTTTAACTTTTAACATGGTCAGTTCACTTAGACTGTGAAAGATTAGGAGAATGGCCTAGGCACAATTATGAACGATGCCAGCTTCGTAGGTGCAGTGGAAACATTTCATCAATTTATGTTCCTGTGTAAACGCTATTCAAAGAAGGTCTCAAAAGCTATGGGGTAGGTCAGCTTTCCGGAGGTCTGGGTTTAATGGCCTGTTTTGGAAAAACATGCTAAGTTCTAACCTTCTTATCTGGCCTTACGCTTTCCTTCATCTTTCCAAAACCTAATTATAAGTGGTGCCACTTTCTGGAGGGAAAATAATTCAGAGGAGAAAGACCTCTTTGTTGTTGATTTATAACCCACCTTGTTTCCAGAAGGGGCTTGATGTGGGACAGACATCTTTAAATTGAGGGTACAACAAGAATCTATACAATCTTTATCAGTCAAGGATTGGCAAACATCAAAGATCACTTTAGAAAGAAAAACTTTGTCTTAAGTACTTAACTGAGAGCAGACGTGAAGGGGCATTCTCGAACAAGATTCTTTAGACAGAGGAGTTGTGTTGCCTGACATCGTGTGACAGTCAAGAGGAGAAAATATCTAGGACTTGTCAGCAACTCTGCCTTCAAGTTTAGGGGAAAAAAAGGTCCATGTGCTTTGAGGCTCTGGCCTCCTTCTGGTGTCACAGACCCAGAAATTTCCTTAGAGATGGAGATGTTTAAGAAGAACCATAATCGCTGTATTTAATATTCTACTAGCTCATACTTTGGAAATAATGTCTCAGGTTCCTTTAACTGTGACATGAATCCTGAGTGGTTTTCCTATTCATTCACATTTCAAATCACGAGCTTATGTTCACGCTGCCCTGGGAAGCTAATGTCGGATTTTTTATTTTTATTTTTTAACTTCCCTTTATGTGATTAAGTTGATTAGTGAAAGGTGGAAGACCAAAGCTCAGTTCACTAGGTCACTGGTTAGTACCAGCCTGGCTTAGCTGCTAGCCTGTGGCAAGGGAGCTCAGATGGGAGGTAGTATTTGGGTTTCCTTTCTCTTGGGGTACTTGAAAAGGTTGAGCCACAGTCATTCTATTGCTGACTTGCATGATTAAGACGTAGGGAAGTGTCTTCTGCAGACTTGTACCATGCCCCTGGAACTAAGATTCCTTAAAACTTTTTGTACGTGGGGCGCCTGGGTGGCTCAGTCGGTTAAGCAATGGACTCTTGACTTTTGCTCAGGTCATGATCTCACATGGCTCATGGGTTTGAGCCCTGAGTCAGGCTCTGAGCTGACCGTGCTGAGCCTGCTTGGGATTCTCTCTTTTCCTCTCTCTCTGCCCCTGCCTCACTCACTTGCTCGCTCTCTCTCTCTCTCTCTCAAGGTAAATAAACATTTAAAAAACAAAACAAAACTTTTTTGTATGTGCATATTGTACTAAACTCATATACTATTTAAAGAATAATAAAACAAGTAACCATATGCCCACCATTCAGTTTAAGAAATAGAACTCTGCCATATCTTAGAGGCATCTTGTGTGCCCTGTCCACTTTCCCAGAGGTAACCCCTGTCCTGGCTTTGTATTCTATAAAGTTCAAAGTGTTACAGCCATTGTTTAGCCTTGACTCATTTTGAACTTTGCAGAATATAGAATCACATGATGCTTTCTTCTGTTACTACTTTTCTTCTGTTGCTACTTTCATTCATCATTGAGTGTTTTCCACGTTGACACATGTAGCTGCTCATTAACTTAAAATTGTCTTCCGGTATAGGAATGAACCATAATTTGCCCCATCGACATAGAAGGATGTTGATGGCCGCCAGGATTGCCATGTTTTGCAATGATTCAGTTTTCCTTTTTGTATTTCTTATCCTTTCTTTTTTTCCTTCTGCTTGTTTAGAAGTCACGGTCTGTCTATTCTTTAGTGGATTCCTTAGCTATCTTAACATGAATATTTAGGGGCGCCTGGGTGGCTCAGTCGGTTGAGTGTCCAACTTTGGGTCAGGTCACGAACTCACAGTTTGTGAGTTCGAGCCACACATCGGACTCGCTGCTGTCAGTGCAGAGCCCGCATTGGATCCTCTGTCCCCCTCTCTCTCTCTGCCCCTCCCCTGTTCACACACTCTCTCTCTCAAAAATAAAAACAAAACAAAAAACATGCGTACTTAGTCTGCTATCCAGGTTAAAATTAATGCCTATTTTTAACCTGCTTCTAAGCAAAAACAAAGACCTCAGAACTCTAATTCAGATGACATCTCTCACAATTTGTAATATTTTCTAGTCATTTAGCGCTGTACTCTTTTCTACCTACATGTTAGGCATTATAATTTTTGTATACAGTCAACAGTTTTGTTTTACCCACAACCCACACGGTTGCCTGGTATCCTTGCTCATTGTTTTTTCTTATATTTCAGGCCTACCATCTGTTTTTATTTTTATGAAAATCTTTTTTCTTCCTCATTCTTGAAAGATAATTACACAGATTATAGAATTCTAAGGTGTCCATTTTGTCTCCATTCATTAAAGGTGTTATTCTTTTGTTTTATTGGTTTCCATGGCTGCTACTGAAGTTGGCAAATTACAATTTGCCTTTCCTTTTTTATTTGGCTTCTTTTTCTTTTAAAATTGTCTTTGCCTTTTTATACAACAATCTCATTATATGTCTAAGGATTTCTTTTTATTTATCCTTGTGTTTAATAGAGATTCTTGGACCCAATTATACATCTTTCAACAATATTGGAAAATTTTCAGTCATTATCTTTGAAATGTTGGAAATATTGTCTTTCTCATGTTATTTCATTTTCTTCTAAAACTCTAATTAAATATGTATTAGATCCTTAGATTCTATCTTCTATGGCTTTCAAATGGATAACTTCCAACTCTGTGTTCCTGGCCTGCATTTTATTAATTATTATTATTATTATTATTTCCTCTATTTTAATAATTATTTTTTAGCTGTTTAATCCATACATTCAAATTTTAATTTCAATCCTTTACATTTCTAGAAGCTTTTTAACTTTTCCAGATCTACTGTGCTCTTTATATCCTAACTAGACTTAGACCCAACCCAAATGAGAGACTGAGTGTGTCCAAATTGAAAAGGATATTTTTTGCTCTCTACCCTTTGCCAAGTCTGAGATAGCTGTTATCTTGCTGTTCCCTCTGGACGGTGAGTTAATTCTTATCTGAAGGGATGTCCTTTAAGATTCCAGCTTTACGTAGGGTGGGGGTGGGAGGTTGTTTCCTGTTAAAATTTTCACCTTGCGTGGGCCCTTGGCTTTAATCATCTTCTGCCATCTTGCACCAAGATGGAAGCTCTGCAAAAGGTTTGAATGGCAGTTTCTTAAAGAAAATATACAGAGAAAATATGCCAGTAGGCACGTGAAAAGATGCACTTTCTCCTCAGTCTTTGGGGAAATGCAGATCCAAAGCACAGTGAGATATCTCTTCACACTCCGTAAGATGGCTTTAATTAAAAACACAATAATAAGGCCCGGTGAGGATGTGGAGGAATTAGAACCCACAGGTACTGCTGTTAGGATTGATAAACGGTCTCTGTGCTGACAGCTCAGAGCCTGGAGCCTGCAGCCTGCTTCGGATTCTGTATCTCCCTTTCTCTTTACTGCTTCCCCGCTCGAGCTCTGTCTCTTTCTGCCTCTCAAAAATAAAGAAACTTAATTAAATTTAAAAAAATGACTGATAAATGGTGTGGCTACTTTTGGAAAAAAAATTGGCAACTCTTCAAAAGGAAAAACAGTTATTATATGACCCAACAATTCCATGTCTAGGCATATACTCAAAATAATCTAATAAAACAAGCTTCCATAGAAAAAATTGAACATGAATGTTTACAACAACTTTAATCACAATAGCCAAAAGGTGGAAACAACCCTCATGTCCATCAACTGATGAACACTACCTGATAAAACCTAATATATTCATAGAGTAGATTATACATTTAGCAATAAAAAGGAATGAAGTATTGATACATGCTACAGCATAGATGACCGTTGAAAACATTATGCTGAGTGACAGAAGCCAGACACAGAAGGCCACATGTTGTAGGATTCCATGTATGTGAAGTGTCTAGTGTAGATAACTCCATAGAAGTAGAAAGTAGGTGAATGCTAACAGGGCCCGGCTTTGGAGGGGCGGGGGAAGGAATGATTGAGAGAGTGACTGCTAATGGGTATGGAGGTTCTTTTGGGGATGATGAAATGTGCTGATCTTAGATACTGGTGATGGTTGCCCGGCTTGGTGAGTATACTGAAACCCACTGAACTGTACATTTTGAACAGGTGAATTCTATGGTATATAAATTAGATCTCAAAAAAGCTGTTAAAAAAAAAAAGATGGAAGCTCAAGGTCCCCATGAGGTTCAACAAACTGTCAGCATGAAAACTCCCTTTGGCATTCAACTGTTCCCCGGGATTCCCACTTTATTTCATTTTTGGCCTCTTACGGTTCTTTCTTTTCATGCCAGCTCAGCAACATGTTTAAAAATATTTAATGTTTTATCTATACTTGTTTCATTTGGGAGGATAACCAGCGTGTCATATCACTAGAAATTGAAGGCAGAATTCTTTAATTTAAAATTCTTTTTAGTAAAGACATTGAGCACCATTATTTTTTTATTTTTTTATATTTTGGGGGGGGGGGAGGGGCAGAGGGAGACAGAGGGAGAGAATCTTAAACAAGCTCCACACTGAGCATGGAACCCGTTTTGGGGCTCAATCTCACAACCTTGAGATCATGACCTGAGCCAAAATCAAAAGTTGGCAGCTTAACCGACTGAGCCACCCAGGCACCCCATAATTTTTTAATTTTAAAAAAGTTAAAGTTGCTAAGGAAATTGTAAGAACAGTACAATGAATTTCCTCCTCCGTTCACGGTGATTTCTCAAATGTAAATATACTACTTCATCCTCCCTCGCTGTCTATTTAATATTTTTGTGGAACCATTTCAGAGTAGGTTGCAGAATTCATGACCACAGATACCCCAGATATTTTGGCTTGTGTCTCCCAAGGACAAGAATATTTACCTATGGAACCATAGTATAACTGTCAAGTTCAACAAATGTACCCTTGATACTAAGACAGTTCACACTTCAGTTTTACCATTTGTCCCAATAATGCCCTTTATATTTATTCACTTTTTCCCTATCCAAGATATATTCCAGGGTCATGCATTGCATTTAGTGTCATGTCTCTTTAGTGTCTTTTAACCTAGAACAGTTCCTCAGTCTTCCTATCTTTCATAACTTTGACACTTTTGAAGAATCCAGGGGAGTTGTTTTGTGGACTGCTCCTTGAAGTGGGCCTGTCTGATGTTCCCACGTGAGTAGATTCAGGGTACATTGTCAGAAATACCACTGTAGTGATATGTGCCCTTCCTGGTGCAGTGTATCATGAGGCACGGGTCACTGTGGAGTCTCCTGATATTGTGGAGTCTCATCATTAGTAAATCTAATCTCTAACCTGAAGCCTTTTCTTAATGCTAAACATGGCGTATTTCTGAGCAGAAATGGCAGAATTTGGAGTCCAACAGATCAAGCTTTCAGTCTTGGCCTAGCAGCTATTAGCTCTGTGATCATAAACAAAATACATGACATTTTGAAGCCATCTGTAAAACGTGTCAAATAATACCAACTTCTTGAGACTATTGAAAAATTAAATTCAAATTCATGTAAGTTGTTTAGCATAGTGACTGGCACAGGAAGAACTCATAACTGTTGTTTGGGGGAACTGATGTTACCCAGGTGTGATAGGGGCCTCCTTTTCCCTCAAGGGCATTGGTGAAACTACTCAGAATCTCAGTAAAGGAGCCTGAAGACCTCCCATAGGCTTCCCTAATTCACAAAGAGCCAGTGTGCTCTTTGTCTTCTCTGCCTTCTCACCCACATCCCCTGACCCTGGCTATTCCCATTTTCAGCGTCCATAGGGAGCCCACTTACCTGAGTGTTGGGCTAGTTTCAGGCATTGACCAGTGATGGGCAAGAGGCTCTTGGCAAATGCAAGTGGACCTCCCACTCCGTTCTCCTCTCCCTCTTGTTTTGTCACCTTCCCTCCTGGATTACTCATCCTCCTTACCTCCAAATCCTTCTCCCTCTATTATGCAGGGAAACTCTCCAGTTTCTACCTCCAAATTTGTGTATCTCTCCCAGTGGGAACACCACAGAACAGAGGCTCTTCTCCCAACTGGACACCAGCCCCCTAGAGGGCAGATGGTGTCATGAGTAGGAACCTCTTTTCCTGGAACGTGATCTTTTTTTAGTCTGTTCATTGTGCTGCTTCTGCAACAGTAACTCCATGGTATTTGTCTTATCTTTAAATCAGCTTGCGAGGACAGTGCGCAGTTTGAACCTGTATGGTGAGTACCTTCAAGGAGACGCTGCCCTGCTGGAAATTAGAGCAATCAATTGCCTGTGGCTAGCCTTGGACGCCATGGACGTTTGCATAGGCATTTAAGCCTGAATTCCAGGGGAAGATGGGCTCAGCTGAAGTTGTATCACACAGGATTTTACTTTGTAGAAGTGAGTGTGAGCGAGGGCCCTGCAGAGTGATGATGCCACCTAGTTTATTTCCTTATAACCTGTCTCATCGATGGGTCCCACAAAATGAGCATTGGATGTTGCATCTTCCGCGTCTTATGCCACCACCCACTCCTTCTCCAGGGAGTGGTTTGTCTGGGTGAACTTGTTTGGTGAGGCTACCAGACCTTCTGTATGAAACTGAGGGATGTCTTTTTCACCTTTGATATTTTTTGCATCAGTGGGTGATATTTGCATGGTACTGTTGTCCATCCCTATCTCATGAGAAATTCCTTAATCTTGAAAAGGAGGGGGAAGCGAGAGACAGAAAGGGGCAGTGTTCAGCCTGGTAAAGGCCACTGGTATCCTGGGAGGCTGTGCAGTAGGCCACGGGCAGGTAAGACCTATGGTTGTTGCTGCTGCTGACTCACAGGCTTGGGGAGTCCATGCTCTAAGGAATGGAGCCACCTTGGAGACTGTATTTGAGGGTAATGAGGATTTGTGAGAACTCTCTTGTTTTGCCCAAGCTTGTAGGACTCTGAATATCTTGTCGTTGTTATCACCCTAAATTGTGTTGTTTTTTTCTAATAAAAGTCTTCGTTTCAGAGAAGCCTGTGAAACAGAAATGAGAATGGCCCCCAGACTGGTTTTGTTGGCCTGAATAGTGTTGAAAATCAGAATTAGTTGCCAATATGAAAAAGATATTTTAAGAAAACCTACATTTCCATGTTCTCTTGGAAAATGGACAAATGTACAGCATTGGACTCACTGTCCCTCTTGGCAATAATTCTTTGGAGCCAAGAAATGGCTGCCACCTGCATGTAAGAGTGTTGGTCAAGATGCACGTTTGACTGTTGTGACAAAGACCAAAGTAAGTGGCTTAAACAAGATAGGAGCTTGTTTTTCTCTCATTTGACAGTCAAAGTGCTAGTTGTCCAGGGCAGATAGAGTGGCTCCATAGCTCCAGAGTTCCAGCAGTTTCTGTCTTATTTTCTCTCTGTCTTCCACAGTGGGTTCTATCTCGTGGCCCCCGATGCCGCTTTGTTTCCCACCATCACGTCTGCTCAGTAGGAAGGGGAAGGGGAGGGTGCACCATTCAAGCCCCAACCTGGAAATTGTGTGTATCATTTCTTCTCCCATCCTGTTGACCAGAATGTACTGGTGTGACCGCATTTGGCTGCAGATAAGGCTGGAGAAGCGTGGTCTCCATCTCAATGGCCACGCGAATGGCTAAAATCCAGTTCTCACTAAAGTAGTGAGTAGGCGAGAGTGGGTGTGTGGACAACTAGCGTTCTGTGCCGCCACAGACCAAGAGTCATTGCCATTCACTGCTTTAATCCTGATGTGTTTCATTCAGGGATGTTACCTGTTTGGTCCCTGTAAACAGTTGAGGTTCCATTCTTAGCTCTGCCTTGATGTTCTCATGCAACACACTTCTGTGTTTTTATACTCTCTGCTGTTTAGAATTCCCTTCCTTCTCTTTTGGGCCTGGCTAACTCCTCCTCAGGGCAACTTGCCCCTTCCTTCCCTTCCCAAATTGAGTTTTCTCTTTGTCTCATCCTAATACATAAATGCTGATTTCTACATTATACCTTTTAGTTTACGTACCTTTATATATTCAGTATACCAAGTGCCTGGCAAAACGCTTGGCACATCACAGACTAATGATCCCTACCATTTACTGGACTTTGAGGTTACTGTCCTAAATTTGGTCTCTTGTATCTGACCGGATGTGCTTCTTATCTCCCCAGCTGTATGCACAGGAATGCCAGGGCTCAGGCCTTCCAACATTTCTATGCTCTGTCTACCCTCATTCCCTCAGTGCTTTCCAGAATCATGGCTTTACACTCTCTATGTCCAGGACTCCCAGTTTCTACTTCCAGCCTGGACCTTTCCCCCGAATCCCAGATTTATAATTGCCGACACACCATCTCTCCTTGCGTGTCTCACAGGCAACTCAACCCCAAGTACCAATTTTGGGGAGATGCAGGGGACAGAGAAAACTGTAAAAGAACCTCTGAGAATGCAGTCAGTAAAATCCAGACTGTGTCATTAGGACAGTTTCTCCAAAAAACAAATTTTAAACTAAAAAAACAGAAAAGAGTAATGGAGGAGAAATGTATAGATTAAGAGAGACTTAAGAGACAAATGTCAATCGGTTGCAATATAGAGACCTTACCTATTTGGATGCTAATCCAAAGAAACAAATGATAAAAAAAATTATGAGACAATCCAGGGCTATATGAATATTAATAAGTTTCGATATTCAATAATTATTAATTTTTTTTAGCCGTGACAGTGGTGATTTGGTTGTGTTAGAAAAAAAAGTTCTGAAAAAATCTACCCAGAGTGTTATCAGTACTCATCACTTCCAGAATTTCCACCCTCAGCCAAACTAACATCCTCTCTTATTTTGACAATTGCTCTCTTTTTTTTTCAAGCTTATTTATTTTGAGAGAGGGGCGGGGAGGAGGGGCAGAGAGAGAAAATCCCAAGCAGCCTTTGCGCAGTCAGCACAGAGCCCAGTGTGGGGCTTGAACCCATGAACTGTGAGATCGTGACCTGAGCCGGATGCTCAGGAGTCGGATACTTAACCAGCTGAGCCACCCAGGTGCCCCGACAGTTGCCTCTTCACCGGCCTTTGATCCCCCAGTCTTGTTCTCAGCAGAGCAGCCAGAGACCCTACTAAGATGTGTCACATTATGCCACTTCCTGCCTTGTTTGGAGTCAGAACCCAAGATTATTCAATCTGCAAACTCCCCTCCTGGGTCAGCCCCTCCAGCCACTGTGGCCTCCTGCAGTCTGCTTTACTTTTCGTGACATTTATATCACCATTGGATGATCCTATCTTTTTTTCCTGATACTCCCTTTAGAACGTGAGCCATGTGAGGGTAGGATCTGTATTGTCATGACTGTATCTCGAGGGCTTAAAAGAGCTCCTTGCTCATAATGGTCACTAAGTAAATGTTCGTTTAAGGGAAAAAAAAATTTTTTTTGATGGGAAGAGGAGTGGAGGGCATTAGGAAAGAAGTTTGGTTTTTTTTTTAGCGTTTTTATTTATTTTTGAGACAGAAAGAGACAGAGCATGAATGGGGGAGGGGCAGAGAGAGAGGGAGACACAGAATCGAAAGCAGGCTCCAGGCTCTGAGCCATCAGCCCAGAGCCCGACGCGGGGCTCGAACTCACAGACTGTGAGATCGTGACCTGAGCCGAAGTCGGACGCCTAACCAACTGAGCCACCCAGGCGCCCCAGGAAAGAAGTATTTTTACAAAGGCTCCTTGGAGCGAAGAGGCAATAATGAAAAAACAAAGCTGTACGTAGCCCAAACTATGAGGAAGCACGTGGTCATCTAGAACCTACTCTTGTCACTGTATTTTTCTTTGCTCTTTTCCCACCGTGGGACAGTCTGTGTTGTTTTATCTATGACATCTAGTTGTCAAACGGGAAAATTGCTAATCGGCTTTCAGTGGCGAAAGGCCATTTGAATTTCTTTTTGGGCTGAACCACTTTCCCTTGAGCTCTTCGTGTGTGGCTAATACTCCACTAGTTGCAATGGGGGCCCACAGGAGGCGCCGTGCTCTGCCCTCTGGAGAAGTCTCAGACTTGCAGAGACAAGGCTCCCGCCCATACTGGGCGTATGCCAAATGAGCAGCGCACGGTAGGGCAGTTAGCTTCCTTTCCCATATGTGAGCCAGGGCATGAAGTAACTGGGCGGGGTGCCATCTTCCATGGGACATTCAGCATTTCAGGCTGGGCAGTTGACTTTTGTGCGGGACTGTCCCTTCCGGGGCAGGATATTCACCATTTATGGCTCCAAGGATTTTATCTCGACAGCAAAAACATTTTCAATATGTTTCGCACATGGGCACACATCTCCCCAACTTTGAAAGCTGAGGTAGCAGAGGAGGAATAAGGAAGATACGAAGGCAATCCGTTTCAGAGACTCAAATACACCATTAGTTTGTGGCCAGAAAATGATGCTCTAGATATGTTGAGGTGCCTCTGGAATCTTTTCTGAAATTGTTTGTAATAATTTGTAATTACAGCCCACTTCTTTCCAAAAAGGGTGTGAAGGGGTGCCTGGGTGGCTCAGTCAGTTAAGCATTCGACTCTTGATTTCAGCTCAGGTCATGATCTCATGGTTCATGAGATCAAGCCCCACGTAGGGCTCTGTGCTGACAGCTCAGAGCCTGCTTGGGATTCTCTCTCTCCCACTTTCTCTCTCTGCCCCTCCCCCACTCATGCTCGTTCTCTCTCTTAAAATCAATAAATAAACCTAAAAAAAAAAATTAAAAAGGGTTTGAAGTGCTTTATGAGTACATGTAAACCCCCATTTAAATATACACTGAAATTTAACAAAACAGAAGTGGAAAAATAATCTAATTTGAGAGAACAGGAGGAAGGAGGTAAGTGAGCCCAAGGGCTAGGACAGGGCCTCTGGTGGGGGACCACATGCTGCCTGTCACACACTCTCTGGTGCACAGGCTGGGGGGATCTGTCCTTCTGTGGCCGCCATACTTTTTCTTATCATGCCTATTATTTTTTCCCCTTTAGTCCTCACGTTGTATTATTTTTTTTTAATTACGTTCTACACCCAACTTGGGGCTTGAACTCACGACCCCAAGATCAAGAGTTGTATGCTCCACCAACTGAGCCAGCCAGGCACCCCCACATTGTATTTTTTATTGAAAAATCTAAGTGACTGATTCTATGACATTATTTTAAAAGTGGAAATAAACAGTAGACATTCTAGATGCTTCGTGTCTGTCTTCAACACCAGCCTGTGATCTCAGCTCACAGAGGCCACGAACTGTGTCTATTCATCTTCGTACTCCAGTACCTGGAAGATAGGAGGAACTCGATAAATATTTTATTGAATAAATGAATGGTGTTACAGTTCTTCTTACTGGAAAGGAAGGAACCATATTGAGGGAGAGTTTTTGTTTTGTTTTGTTTTGTTTTGTTTTGTTTTGTTTAATCCTGGGTCTGTTTTGAGAGTTCTCTCATGTGGGCAGTTATTTTTTTGTTTTAAGATTTTAGTTTTAAAGTAATCTCTACACCCAACGTGGGGCTCGAACTTACAACCCTGAGATGAAGCGTTGCATGCTCTACTGACTGATGCAGCCAGGCGCCCCTCATGTGAGCAGTTATGTCAGGAATGTCGAATGGCGTCCTGGGTCTTGTTCTCAAGAAAACGTGGGAGAAACTTTTTAGGATTCATGTGGCCTTTACTTGTAGAGGGGAAGTTGAAGGCCTGACACTGAAGGGCAGTTTGGTTTAACAGAGGAGAGTCTCCAGGGCCCCAGCTAACGCAGTCTAGGTGCATACCTTCTGGTCATCTGACCTGATCCAGGAAGGGAGCTTAGAACCCTTAGGGAGGGTGGAGAACAGTCCCTAAGTAAACTGCTTCCAGGGCAACAGTGTGTATACACTCTAGGTGGTTCTGTTTGAGGTTATGTAACATAGCGGAGAAGAGCAGGCACCTTGCATAGAATTCTATACAAACGTACACCCCCGTCCTCCTAAAAAAGGCTGTAGATGCAAAAGTGGGTGAAACCCGTAGATTCCATAGACTCGTTAAGTATACTGTGCATATATCAGTGTCTTCGTTTTGGCAAAGCGCTGTTGTTACGTAAGCCCCCACTGTTGGGAGAAGCCGGGCCATGGGTACAGAAGGCTTCTGTCCTACTTTTGCACCTTCTTATGAATCTGTGATTAATTCAAGATGAAACCTTTTTTAAAAAAAGCAGGGTCATTGGCAACAGAGCTGGATTCGGTGCCACAGTACCCCGTGCTGAGTGGTGACTCTTCTCTTAGCACGTACCGGGACTGGAAACTGCACATTTGCTCTTTGCCTCGGGAATACAAACTCCACGAAAGGGGAAAGGGATCCATTTTGTTCACTGCCAAATTCTCCAGTACCTAGCATGGGGCCTGGTGCCCATTTTTTTTGTACTCGAATGTTTGAGTGATTTAAACTCTCAGTGTTCTGTCCTTGTTACGGTGAGAACAATGCCACTTCCTCAGGACCTTGGGAGAATTAGAGGTATGTAATGTTAGTAAAGCTCAGGGCCTGCTGGAGAGCAAATGCTCGACTCCAGAGGTCAGCAGACTTTCTGTAGTGGACCAGTCGGTGTATTAAGCTTTGCAGGCAGTATAGCCTTGACTGCCCCTACTCACCTCTGCCACTGTAGCACAAAAGCAGTCATAGAAAATGTGTCAGTAGTGAATGTGGCCATGATCCAATGAAATCTTATTTGTGAACACTGAGACTTGAATTTCATATACTTTTCGGGGCGCCTGGGTAGCTCAGTCGGTTTAGCATCTGACTTCGACTCAGGTTATGATCTCCCTAGTTTGTGAGTTCTAGCCCCGTGTTGAGATCTCCACTGTCAGCACAGAGCCTGCTTTGGATCCTCTGTTCCCGCCCCCCCCCCCCCCCCCACCTCCTGCCCCCCGCTTTACACTGTCTCTCTCTCCGTCTCTCTCAAAATAAATCATAAACTTTAAAAAAATAACTAAATGAATATCATACAGTTTTCAAATCATGAAGTATTCTTTTTTTTTTCCCCAGCCATTTAAAAATATAAAAACCACCCTTAGCTTGTGAGCCATAAAAAACTAGGCAGTGGGCTAAATCTGGCCTCCAGGTCCCAGTTTTCTTGGTATGGTAGGCATTGCCATTTGGGGCAAGTTTGTTCTCCATATTGCTGGCCACAGGTGCACACAAGCTGTGGAAACTAGGTCCTTTGGTGGCAAAGTTAATTTTCCCTCGCAAAAGGGGATCTGTGTAATGGATCATCTCCGGGCCGGGAGCAGGGCTGCCCCTGTGGCCTAAGTCAGCCCAGCCTGCATTGAACTCTGGAAGCTCCATTCTCCGTGCGAAGCTCCATTCTCCGTTGTTGAGTATTCTCCACGTGAACTTGTCTTGTGGAAAGGTCAAATAGATTCGGGTTCAAACCCTGCCGGAACAACCCGTTCAGCTCCACGAGCTTGGGAAGGTCCCTCAGACCCTCTGAAACTCATCGGTCTCCACTTAAAAATCCGAATGGTGACGTAGAGTAGAGCCATGTTTGTGGCTGCTTCGTGTCTTTTATTTTGGGCCGGCTAACATCCATTAGGTTCTTTTTGGGCTAGCTAATATTGCTTAAGTTCCTTTTCTGTCTAAAGTACTTTTGCTCACCTAGTACATTAATAGGTTGCTCTGAGAACTGACCCAAAACAATATATTAAGGACCTAACACTTAATCACCATTTCAATTGGGCACCTTCCGTAATATTTAAACCTAGATGAGGTAAAGGAGTATCTATCTAGAACAGAATGAGGTAAGATTGTCACACACACACACACACACACACACAGCTACTCAATTCACTCAATTTGAAGTTTTTCTTCAATTTTTTGTCTTTCTCAGAATTAGCCTGACACATACTCATATTTTTTTTCAGAGTTTTACTTAAACTTCTCAGATATTTTGTTCCTGAACAGGTTGGAGACCAATGTGATACCGTTTTTACTCTTAAAATCACGAAACACTTCAGCTGTTAATACTGTTAAATTATTACTAGCTGAATTATTTTCTTTGTGTTCAGATAAATTGTAGATAGATTGATTGGGTGACGCCCCCTAGTAAAATTTTTCTTTTAATTTTTTTTTTTTTTTACATTTATTCATTTTTGAGAGACAGACACACAGCACAAGCAGGGGAGGGGCAGAGAGAGAGGGAGACACAGAATCCGAAGCAGGCTCCAGGCTCTGAGCTGTCAAGACAGAGCCCAACGCGGGGCTCAAACTCACAAACTGTGAGATCATGACCTGAGCCGAAGTCGGACGCATAACCGACTGAGCCACCCAGGCACCGCGCCCCCCCACCCCCCAGCAAAATTTTATATTTTGTCTTTGTGTATGCTAGGAATTACGATTTTCTGCCAATTCAGAATAAAGTTAATTTAGAACATTAGGGAAATAAAAGTTTAGTGGCATATATAAATGCCTCTTGGAAGGCTTTTAAAAGTTGATTAGATCAATAGAGTCAATACATTTTTTAAAATAATTTTTTAAATGTTTATTTTTCAGAGACAGAGAGAGAGGGAGGGAGAGAAGGAACTTGAGTCGGGGAGGGGCAGAGAGAGAGGTGGACGGAGGTTCCAAAGCAGGTTCCGTGCTGACAGCAGCTAGCCCGATCAAACTACGAACCATGAGATCATGACATGAGCCGAAGTCAGATGTTCAACTGACTGAGCCACTCAGGTGCCCATAAAGTTTTTTTAAGCCCCAGTGCAGGGTTTGAACTCATGACCCTGAGGTAAAGACCTGAGTTGAGATCAAGAGTTGGACACTTAACCAAATGGCCACCCAGGTGCCCCAAACCAGAGTAAATATTTTATTTTATTTTATTTTATTTTATTTTATTTTATTTTATTTATTTATCTATTTATTTATTTATTTTTTAACATTTATTTATTTTTGAGACAGAGAGAGACAGAACGGGGCATGAACGGGGAGGGTCAGAGAGAGAGGGAGACACAGAATCTGAAGCAGGCTCCAGGCTCCGAGCTGTCAGCACAGAGCCCAACGTGGGGCTCGAACTCACGGACCGTGAGATCATGACCTGAGCCGAGGTCGGCCGCTTAACCGACTGAGCCACCCAGGCGCCCCCAGAGTAAATATTTTAGAAAATTATTCGTTCAAAAAAAATCCACATTATTTCACGTGTTCCCTCAACCTTACAGAGATGGCCAAAATGAAGCCTGTTGAGTCATACTTTGGTTGTGAGTGAAGATGTGAAAATTATCTGGAGGCTCTTGGTAGGAAAACCAGAGAATCTGAAAGTACACTCATATGCCAACTGATTCTCACAAAGCAGTAGTGTTCTGTGCTTGAGGTTTGTCAATGAAAGGGACAATCTATCCAGGGCTTTTAAACAATTTTTTAAGTTTATTTATTTTTGAGAGAGAGGCAGAGAGAGAATCCCAGGCAGCCTCCATATACCGTCAGCACAGAGCCTGACGGGGGGCTCGAACTCATGAGCCACGAGATCATGACCTGAGTCGAAATCAAGAGCGGGACATTCAACCAACTGAACTGCCCAGGTGCCCCCATGTAGGGCTTTTTAAAAGAAAGCATTTATGAAGGGGCACCTGGGTGGCTCGGTCAGTTAAGTGTTCGATTCTTGGTTTCAGCCCAGGTCATGATCTCACAGTTCATGAGATTGAGCCCCACGTCTGGCTTTGCACTCACAGCACAGAGCCTGCTTGGGATTTTCTCCCTTCCTCTCTCTCTGCTTCTCCCCTGCTTGCTCTCTCTCTCTCGCTCTCTCTCAAAATAAATAAACATTAAAAAAAGCATTTATGAAATCTTAACTCACATGATATATACTATTCACTTGACATGATGCGTTTTATTGTGGGTCATAAAACTAAGGTTCCAGAAGATTGGGTCACTTGCCAGATACCGCATGGCTAGCCCTGGGATCTGAACCCATGCAGCCAGACTGCAGAACCCATGATCTTTTTGCAACATCTATGTGTCCAGGAGTCTGCAAACATAGGATTATACGTAATAGATCCTTACCCTCAAGGGACTTAGAATTAGCTGAGGAACTGACTTTCATGCTTGAGGGTAACTAGATGAAAATACAGCTGTCATTTCTAAAGCCCTTTTTTCCAAACAGGCTATCTCATTAGAATTTCCTGCAACTATAAATCAACCGAGGGGCGCCTGGGTGGCTCAGTCGGTGGAGCGTCCAACTTCAGCTCAGGTCATGATCTCTCAGTCTGTGAGTTCAAGCCCCGCGTCGGGCTCTGTGCTGACCGCTCAGAGCCTGGAGCCTGTTTCAGATTCTGTGTCTCCCTCTCTCTGACCCTCCCCCGTTCATGCTCTGTCTTTCTCTTTCTGTCAAAAATAAATAAACATTAAAAAAAATTTTTTTTTTAATAAAAATAAATAAATCAACCGAGGCACATGCCATTAGCTTGTTTTCCTGGTGAGGAAACCAAAACTCAAAGAATTAGTGGCTGACCTAAGGTTATACCAGCAAGTGGCAAAACCAGAGTCCTGATCCTTTGTCTCTAGCGATCTCCTTCATACCAGAAGTCGCAAAATCATCTACAAACAGGGAGCAGGCAGGCAGCGTAAATGAGCAAAGCGGGCCAGTCATTGGGCTGCACGGAGCAGCGGGTTTGTGGAGAACCAGAGATTGTGCCTTCCGTCTTTGAGGCCCTGCCTCGTGGCTGCAGCTGATCGTTGCCAGGGAGGAGTGAAGGGCTCAATGGTCGCAGATCTTTTGATTTTCAGAGAAGCTGTAAGTCTGAATTTTTTTTAAGTTTATTTATCTTGAGAGAGAGCGTGCGGGAGCCGGGGAGAAGCAGAGAGAGGGAGAGAGAGATGTTTTAGCTGTTGTGATTAACGCTACTACGGACATGAATGTACGAATATCTCTTTGAGATCATGCTTTCAGTTCTTTTGGGATTAAACCCAGAAGTGACATTGCTGGATCCTATGGTAGTTCTAGTTTTAATTTTTTGAGGAACCGCCTGCCATACTGTTTTCTACAGGGGCAGTACCATTTTTACATTCTCAGCCACAAATACAGTGGTTTGAGAATTTTTTTTTTAATTTTTTTAACGTTTATTTATTTTTGAGACAGGGGGAGACAGAGCACAAATGGGGGAGGGTCAGAGAGAGAGGGAGACACAGAATCTGAAACAGGCTCCAGGATCTGAGCTGTCAGCACAGAGCCCGACGCAGGGCTCGAACCCACGGACCACGAGATCATGGCCTGAGCCGAAGTCGGACGCTTAACCGACTGAGCCACCCAGGTGCCCCAGTGGTTTGAGAATTTTTAAGAGAAGGTTCGTAAGAAATAGTATATTAAAATTCAGACTTATGGGGGCTCCTGGTAGCTCCGTTGGTTAAGTGGCTGACTTTGGCTCAGGTCAAGGTCTCAGGTTTGTCAGATCGAGCCCCACATTGGGCTGTGCACTGGGATTCTCTCTCTCTCTCTCTCTGCCCCTCCCCTGCTCACGCATGCTCTCTCTCAAAACAAATAAATCAACATTAAAAAAAAAAGGGTTCTGGAGATGGATGGCCATGATGGCTTCACAACAATGTGAATGTATTTAATACTACTGAACTATACACTTAAAAATGGTTAAGGTGGTATATTTCATGTGGTGTGTCTTTTACCATAATTTTTTTAAATTGGGGAAAAAACACCACTATTGAAAAACACTATGTGTGCTAAACAGAATTGGCCATTGGTCCTCAAGTTTGAGAATTTGAAATTTGGTGGATACTCTGTGGCCTCTAAGACAAACTCTGATTGCTTTTCCCCAAATGAGTAGGAAGTGAGGTTCAGACAGCCATGCTGTCAGGGAAGCCTTCCGGAAAGAGGTGAGATCTGAAAGGAGCCTTTAAAGACATAGTAAAAAAGAGGAGAGTGGTCTTTCCAGGCTAGGAGGGGTAGTGTGAAAGGAGAGAGAATGTACAGTAAGTGCTGAGCACAATAGCGTGCAAAATATTAGCTGAAGTAACAACATCCCCAGTGATACCAATTATGCTCTCAATGGCATGTTAATAAGAAACCCAGTCTGACTGAAATGGGTGCATAAAAAATGTGGGACCAACCACCAAAAACCACCGGCAAATTGCATACCTGATGATGAAACTTAGAAGCATTCTGTTCTGAAATCAGGAACATAAGTATGTATGTCCATTATCACCATTTATATTCATCATAGTATTAGAGGCTCTCACCAGTGTGGCAGAACAAGAAAAAGAAATAACAAATATAAGGATTGAAAGGAA
Source organism: Panthera onca (assembly GCF_046562875.1). Lineage (NCBI taxonomy): Eukaryota > Metazoa > Chordata > Mammalia > Carnivora > Felidae > Panthera > Panthera onca. The sequence continues at coordinate 148,018,981 of NC_138347.1, forward strand.
AGAAATCGAGCTGTCATGATTCATAGCCGATATTAATTGTCTACAGACAAAACCTACCAATGATGAGAATGACGGTGTTCGGCAAGGTTGCTCGACATGAGATCATAATACGGAATTCAATCCCGTTTCTGTATACAAGCAATAAACGGTTTGCAAATATGATTTTTAAAACTTACATATGACCTTTATGGAGCAAAACTATGAAACTTCATTGAAAGCTAAAGATGGAAAACTATACCATATACATGAATGAAAAACATTAATACTATAAAGATGGCAATTCTTTCCCAAATAAATACATTCAAAGTAATTATTATCCACGTCACAAAAATTTTGTGTGGGTAAGTATAAGGGTGTGTCACTTAAGCTGTTTCTAAAATGTGTTGCATGTGAAGCAGTCTGAAGCCAAATTTAGAGGACTTTGGTATAAGAATATGGAATTTAGATCTGATCTAAACACTAAATGGCAGTGTTTCTTAGGTCAGTTTGTATTTTCAGGGATTAAAAAAAAAATGTGTTATGTTAACATGATAAGCAAATTCTGAACATTCTGAATTTTCCCAAGGGCTTCCAGGTGACTTCAGGGTAGACTCTTGTGTTTGTAGTCACCTTGGTGCTAAGTTATAGTAGAATGTCATAGGCTCAGGAGAAGAGAACAAGCAGACTTGTGTAGGCCATGTGGGGTGACAGTCCAGTAAGAGGCTTGCAGCCACTAGAGAAAAGTGATCAAAAAGTTCTTATCACATAGGATATGTCAGATGATACTGGCATAGTGAACACAAAAGAACGAGTGTGACTGCTGTTAGCACCATATTTGAGTTGCAAATAGTGGTCCAGTTTCATGAAATCTTACTGCCTAATAATAACTAATGTTGATTCCAATTTCATTGGGTTTATGGTTTTGTGTTCTGTTTAACTTGCAAATTTGGCTTGGTTTCATCCTTGTGGAGGAACCGTAAGTAAGATGTGTACATTTGGTTCTTGCTCATAATGGCACTACATGGCTTAGCCATGACTGGAGGTTGTTTTGAGAATTATTTTTGCTTTTGGGGTGCCTGGGTGGCTCATTTGGTTAAGTGTCTGATGCTTGGTTTCGGCTCAGGTCATGATCTCACGGTTCGTGGGTCCGGGCCCTTCATTGGGCTCTATGCTGACAGTGCAGAGCCTGCTTGGGATTTTCTCTGTCTCCCTTTCTCTCTTTCTGCCCCTCCTGCTCTCGCTCTCTCTCTCTCTCTCTCAACATAAACTTAAAAAAATTATTTTCACTTTAAAGAGGCCCATACCACTATTCGAGATTGAGAAATACTAAAATAGGCTGAGCAGGACTGGGATATGATGTAGATTTCGTTTTTGTTTCTCTGCTGGCAATCTGCAGGATAGGTGGGAGGTGAGAGGCAGAGGTGAGTTTTGGGTAGAGAATAACATTCGTTGAAGGTCGACTGTTGACGGGGCTTTAAGCAAAACAATCCTGTGGGTTGATTTCCTAATTTTACCAAGAAAAAAAAAAAGACAAATGAGGAAACCGAGGCTTGGAAAAATTAAGTGACCAGAACTACAGAGCTAGAAGTGAAGCAAGTGGGATGTCCATTCCGACTGCATCCCTTTGCTACCAAATTATAATCCAGGGATGAATGATGGCCTTCCTGGGACAGTCACAGCTGCATCCAGAAAAAGGAATGAATCTGGAAACCTTGTATCTTGAATTTTCCTTTCCACCTAAAGGTCTGAGGTACCCAGCACCTGCCTAGAGTATGACGAGGTAAGCTAGTGACCCTGGCATTGGAAGGCCTGGTCCTCAAACTCTTCCCCTTAAACCACATTCCTCTCATGTGAGTTTACTTTTTAGAGGAGCAGGTGACCTCTGTCCCCACTCTGGGTACGGCTAGTAGAAGTTAGGTTCATGGCCTGTGTTACTGTGGTTTTTTATTTATTTTTTAATTTTTTTTAACGTTTATTTATTTTTGAGAGACAGAGTGTGAATGGGGGAGGAGCAGAGAGAGAAGGAGACACAGAATCCGAAGCAGGCTCCAGGCTCTGAGCTATCAACACAGAGCCTAATGCGGGGCTCGAACCCACGAACCGTGAGATCATGACCTGAGCTGAAGTTGGACGTTAAACCGACTGAGCCACCCAGGCGCCCCCTGTGTTACTGTCTTTTTTTTTTTTTTTTTAAATACTTGGTGATTGAACACAGGATGTAAACTTTTTCTTGGAGGTTGGAAAAATAAGTTAAGGGAGATGCTACGTCCTTAAACCCTTCCGGTGATCTTTTGGTCTCATTATCTTCTATCCAGATTTATCTTGTGGTTTGATTTTTAACAGTCTGGTCTGGAAACAGAGACTGTTTCATGGCTTTCAAGGCGATTATTGGGCAAAATATTCAGAAAAATCTAAGCATTCCTGTGCTTGAGTTTGTGTGTGGTAGAAATGCCTGCTTCCCTCATTCAACCCACGTCACCTTGGGTTGTACCTCCTCCCTCCCCCATGGTGCAGGCCAGCTTGAAAGTGGGGCAGATTTTGAAGAGCCCATCAGCTCCTTGTATAGAGATGCCACATTGCACAGTTGAGAAGGCTGGGGGCTGCCTGTTTGTGAAGGACTTGGATCCCCAGCCCAGGCTCCTGACTCCCAGTCCGAAACCCTCATGTTGCTTATACATCACAACGTTGTGTTTCTTTTCTCTTAAACTTAATTTCTAAATAGCATATACTAGGTACTATGTCTGCATGGCTTAAAAGGCAAAAATTAGGAAAAGCTGCATAGATATCTTGTTGTTCCCCGCCACCCTCCCCCCCACTCCTGCCATTAACCCCATATCTTACATAGGACAACTTTGAGTTTCCTGTTTATCCTTCTGTTGTTCCCTTAGGCCAGAGTTTCTCTACCTCAGCACTACTGACATTCAGGGATGGGTAATTCTTTGTTGTGGGGGGCTGTCCTGTGCATGGGGTGGGGGGGTGCTTATCAGCGTCCCTGGCCTCTACACACCAGATGCTGGTAGGCCCCTGCCACCCCCACCCCAAGCGGTGACAGTCACAAATGTCTCTAGACATTGCCAAATGCTCCCTGGGGAGCAAAATTGTTCTTGGTTCAAAACCACTGCTTTAGGCAAATAGATATACCTGAATATATATCTTTATTTTCCATCTCTTGTCCATTTAAAGGTAGCAGTCTATATTCAATTGGCCCTTGAACAACACGGGTTTAAACTGGGTGAGTCCACTTACACTCAGATTTTTTTCAATAAACACAGTACAGTACTGTCAATGTATTTTTTCTTCCTTATGATTTTCTTACCATTTTCTTTTTCTAGCTTCACTGTAGGAATATAGTATACAATACATATAACATAGAAAATACATGTTAATTGGCTATATCAGTAAGGCTTCCGGTCAACAGTAGGCTATCAGCAGTTAAGTTTTGGGGGAGTCACAAGTTAGACGTAGATTTTTGACCGTGTCGGGGGTCAGTGCCCTTAACCCCCACATTGTTCAAGGGTCAACTGTACACAGTTCCTCTTCCTGAGATACCTATCTATATTTATTACCTTTCCATGTAGAGATATCCTAGAGATCCCTGGATCAGTAGCTGGAGGTCATCCTGGCTTTGGCAGCTGCCTAGCATTCCATGGTGTGGAGGCGCCATAATTGAATCAACCAGTCCCCTCTTGTTGGGCGCTTCTTTCCGGTCTGCCATTACTCAACTGTGCTCGGTTCTTCCTTGTGCAGGTGTACCTGTGGGATAGACACCCAGAAGCGGGGCTTCTGGATCAAGGGTAAATGCATCTCACCTTGGTAGCTGTTGGCAGATTTCCCCTTCACAAGGGCCATGACCTTAGATGTTCCCATCAGTGATGATTGGGAGGCCTGCTTCCCCACGGCCTCACCAGCCGTCCTACGAAGCCTTTGGATTTTTGCCAGTTGTAGGTGAGAGATGCCTCATGTTTCCTAATGGAGCAGCGTTGCATTTATTTTAATAGTCTTATTCATTCTGGGCAGGAGCTCAGTGAAACCCCGCCTTGTCTGCTTCCCCCTGAGGGGCAAGTACCCTATGCTGCTCTGTTTGGGGGGCCTCTATCCTTGCCATGCCCTCCACTAGGAATGTTTTCCTCCTTACTTTCAAAATTTTCACCGTTCTTTGACTTCCAAATGCCACCTCCTCTGAGAAACTTCCCGATTTTGCTTTATGCCCCACTTAGCGGTCCTTTCCTCCTCCTCCATTTTCCCTCTGGCTTTACTACAGCTGCCTTGTGCTGTCGCCCATCACAGGGTTGTCACGTTGCCCAGAGTCAGGTGGGAGTCCAAAGTTGGACGGCTCTGGTTTCGAATTCCAGCTTTGCCACTTACCGTCATGGGCCTTTGGTCCAAGTTCTTAACCTCTCTGAGCCTCACTTTCCTCACCTGTAGAATGGGAACGATGCTTCCTTATAAGCCTGTGGAAAAGAGTGACCAGAGAACCCACGTGAAGTATGCAGTAGCATAGGGGCATGTAATAAATGTCAGCTCCCTGAGAGCAGAGGATGTCTTCCGTATATTCCTGCACACAACAAATAAAGGTATCGCATCTGTTCCTTAAAACAACAAAACTATAAGGGGATAGTAATTTATTCAACACGTATTTGAGCACCTGTTGCGTTTCAGGCATTGATCTCAGAACTGAGGATTGAGCAGTGAAAAGAGACAAAATCTCTACCTTTGTGGCTTACATTCAGTTGTGGTGACAAGCGATTAACAGAAGTGACTGACACCTAATCAGTTGATGACATTTCTATGGCACCGTCCTTTCTGTTAACCGCTTCAAGAAGTATTCATTTTTGCGTTATGGCATGGTATGTTCCTTGGGGACAGGAATGATGACTGCTTTTTGAGGACCCTCCTTGGTGCCTTGTATGATGGAGGGAGCCCCTCCAAGGCGATGCCGTCCAGACTCCTTCCGGGGCCTGCCTGCTTTTACAGTCTGTTACCTGCCGGTTTGCCTGCTCCTGAGCCCGACACATGCTTTCACTCCACTGGACGGACCTCTAAGTTCTAGAATGCCCCTTGCTGTCTCATGTCTGCGTCTTTGTACATGCTGTTCCATTTGCCCTGAGTAGTTTCCTTGTCTGCTGCTTCTGGCCTGTATTCTTCGGGTCCCTGTTAGATGTCCCTTCCTTCAGGAAGCTGTCCTTGATCAAGGACCACCTCCCATCCCTGTCTGGGTCACATGCCTGGTTTCTGCTTTAGTAATGATCAGGACTTCCTTTTCATCAGACTTTGGCAGCCTTATTTTCAAATTGCCAGTTTGCTTGTCTCGATCTAATTGCTAAGCCCCCTGGGAGTAGGGACCTGCGTCTCTCTCATCTAATAGTGTGTCCACAGTGAGTACCTGATGGCGAGTGGTGGATGTACAGATGGATAGTTGAAACATGCATACATGTTCTAACTTGTCTTTATGCGAGTCAGCCCAGTTGGAACCTGTGTTCCTTTGTGGGAATCTCGTTTTCCTTTGCCACTCCCTGGAGATAGGCCATGCATATTCTGCTTCTGGCTCTATTACTGGTCTGATGACCCTTGAGAGATCACTTATTCTTTTGGAGCATTTATTAAATGACCTACTGGGGCTGCAGAGTTGCTTAGGTCTGAGGGCTCTGTTGATATCGTATCCTATGGGAATAGGGTTGCATGATGCACCGTGTTGCTTCAGATGTTCCTGCTGGATTTGAGGTTCCACAGGTCAGGCCCCTGACTTTTCCACCCAGGTTTTTCTCTGGAAGAGCAGTGCCGCATTCAAACACAGGGGGACATGGGGCGCCTGGGTGGCTCAGTTGATTGAGCATCCGACTCTTGATTTCAGCTCAGGTCATGATCCCAGAGTTGTGGGGTCAAGCCCCATGGCTGGCTCTGGTGCTAAGGGTGGAGCCTGCTTGAGATTCTCTCTCCTCCATCTGCCCCTCTCCCCGGCTCCTGTGCTCGCTCGCTTGCTCTCTCTCTCTCCCTCTCGGATAAAACAAAACAAAACACAACAAAACAATAACCAAACACGGGAGGACAGAAGGAGCACGTGTGTGCATGGGTGCGTTGATCCTGGGCCTAGCCAGTAGAGGGCAGGAGAGCAACCCACCATAATGTCCACATTTTAATTATTTTGTTAAGCCATCGTGAGCTTCCCTTTTCCACTCACCTCCTGTGTGTTTGCTCCCAAAGGATGGTTGTTTTCCTGGAAGATTTGTGGTCTAGCCACTGACCAGAGATGATAAACCCTCCTGTTATGTGTTCACGTAAGGAGATGATGCTGGGAGAATTGCTCCCTACTTTTGAAGAGGGATCACACCATTTCCTTGCTTTGAATTGACGCGGTCTACCTAAACCTGAACTAAGCCTTTCTCTTCTGTGAGCCAACATTTGTGACTGAAACTCACCTTGTGGAATGAATGGGGGCCTCCCGCAGAGAACGCCCCTGCTGGTGTCAGCCCCGCTCACTACTGGGGTGGATGTCCCAACCTGCTCTGTTGCAAACCCAGCGGTATCATCACAGCGTCTTGTGGGAAACGGTGATGCTGAAGGAGATCAACTTTTTCTGTGGTTCACCAGCCTTATCTGGAAGAACATTTAATTACCAGCTTGGCGTAGTCAAGGAAAAATAAAATTCTTAAACTCAGGGGGATTTGGCAATTTAAAATAAAGGGCTGTGTGGAGGAAAGTAAGATCTGTGTGTGGGAGGGATTTGGGGAAATCGTTTGGGTGCTAATTTAAGGACTCGGAGTGTTGGTTTATGAAGGAGCCCTGGATAAGAATAACATTTTAAAAGTCAAAGATGGTGAGAAACTCAAGGGCAAAGAGGTCTGGTTTGTGTCCTCCATCAGGGCTCATGGTCATTAGCCATGTGCATTGCTCATAGAATTCCAACAAAATCGTTATAATCTCCAAACTAACTACAGACTTTCTGTGGATATTGGAATATGTTAAATGTGAGAAATGCTATAGACATGTGACTTTACTTTTTGAAATCTTTCATTCTCCTAGAAATTCTCAGAATAAGAGCTCGTGGTGTGTTTCCAGGGAGACCCTAGGAAGGGATGTTCCTTACATTCAGCTTCTGCTTGTTAAATTAAAACAAGTCCGATTTCGTATTTCATTTGTTCTCCTGTCATTCAGCCCCTCATCAGATGAGGTTCACATCTCAAAGAGTACTGTTTGCATAGAGAATATTCTGTGGGAAGTGAGAGAATGTCAAGGCACCATTTCTAAATGTAAACACTTCTTCTTTCTACCCCTCCTTTTTGAAGAAGAATTCAAAAGAGAGCATTGGTTTAAATCAATGAAAATATTGGCGTAGGTTCCCCTGTATTGTGTAAGCATGTTGGAATGCTAGACTTTTATCTGCTTGCCTCTCCCTACTCTGGAGATATGTTTCCCTTCTATAGGAGTCATCAACTCCAGGGGGAAAAGACATACATAAATCAGTAGGAAGGCATTTCTTTTTTTTTTTTTTTTTTTAACGTTTTATTTATTTTTGAGACAGGGAGAGACAGAGCATGAACAGGGGAGGGTCAGAGGGAGGGAGACACAGAATCTGAAACAGGCTCCAGGCTCTGAGCCGTCAGCACAGAGCCTGACGCGGGGTTCGAACTCACGGACCGCGAGATCATGACCTGAGCCGAAGTCGGCCGCTTAACCAACTGAGCCACCCAGGCGCCCCAGTAGAAAGGCATTTAAAAAAATTATCTGAATGTTGGAAATAAGGCAAAAAAAAATTACTTGAGTACCCTTTCAGTATCCTACTTGGACATTGTTTAACAAGTTCACAAAAGATCATCTGAGGTTCTAGGGCAGAAGTTAGCAATTTTTCTGTAAAGTGCCAAATAGTAAATATTTTAGGCTTTGCGGGCCATATGGTTTTTCTGGCAACTACTCAACTCCTCCATTGTATTGTGCAGGCAGCCATAGGTAACATAAGCAAATGCATGTGACTGTGTTCCAATAAAACTTTATTCATGGACATTGACATTGGATTTCATATGATTTTCATGTGTCACGAAATATTTTTTTTTAATTTTCAACTGTTTAAAAATACAAAAATCTGGGGTGCTTGGGTGGCTCCATCAGTCAAGTGCCTGACTTCAGCTCAGGTCATGATCTCATGATTGGTGAGTTCGAACCCCACATTGGGCTCTGTGCTGACAGCTCAGAGCCTGGAGCCTGCTTCAGATTCTGTGTCTTCCTCTCTCTCCTCTCCCCTCCCGCTCATGCTCTATCTCTGTCTCTCAAAAATGAGTGTTAAAAAAACGAATAAAAATTTAAAAAAATAAAAATATAAAAATCATTCTTCACTCACAGGGGCTGCTATGAAAACAGATGGCTGATATTAATACATTGCAAATGATTTTTGTCCAGTTGAGATGCAGATGATTTCTCCCAGGTAGAAGAGGACCGTCAAGGGTATTGCTTTATGTCCCGCAGCACATTAACTTAGTTTTGTATCAGTTTCCAATCTATTCCAACATTCATTTTTCCACAGGTTTTTTTCCTTTGAGCCAGTTTTGACATCCTGTTGATGCCCTCATCAGTGAGTTAAATAAATCTGTTATGTGCTTCTGTATATTCATATAAGAGTCAAATGTTTACCTTTTTGGAAATTATAGTTTGACAGCCACATATACAAAAAAAATGGGTAACATTTTGAACAAGATATAAACTTCAGTTCATTGATTTTTAGAACTAAGAACAGGCCAGTTCAATCAGTCATTCAATATGAGGGTAAAAGGTTTATACCTCATCTTCCGTCCTGCCAATTAAATACAGGAAGTAGCCAAGGGAGGGTGAAGGTAGATGAACGGGGGCAGACACATAGGGCGGGGTCCTCTTTTGTGCCCCCTTGGACTTGGTGGGGTTGTAGTGTTGCTACTCTAGGCAGAGTGGGGGCAATGCACTGGGGATGCTTGACATCTCATACAATTTTCCAGGCATGATTTTGGTTTCCAGTCAGGGCTTCTTATTCATAATGTTTTTAAAAAGAAGAAGAAAAGAAATTTTTTCTTTCAGAAAGCATTAATGTGAAGAAGCCAGGTGAGATCCCAGAGCACGTTGGATTGGGTGTCGAGGTTTGTAGTTTTGAGTCTGTGACCAACTATATGACATTGGGGATCACATGACTTTTGCATATGTAAAATGAACAGCTTGGATGCTGTAGTCATTACTATTTTTTCTGGTGATGAAATTTTATCATGAAAAGTGGACTCAGATTCCATTCGGTGGAAATGAGTGGTCGCTGATTCCTAATTTTTTTTTTCTTCTAAGTAAGAATAGTCCGTGTTCAGAATCTAGATTTACAGATTTGACTTCTTTTTTATAAAAGCTATAGAAGACTTCTGTTATAAAAAATAAAGTGGCCACATATAATAAAATAATACGTGAAAGGTAACCACTTTCAAGGTAATTCTCTACTTGGAACAAATAGTGGTGGAAAAGTACAGAATGGAATCGGCTGCCTTTGTTTGCTATTCGCATTATGGTGCCAAGTGCCTCTAACAAGATCATTCTGTTCCTCAGACTTTAGGATCACTTCCCTGTTCAAACTTGGTTTTAAGTCTGAGAGCAAAGATTTCCTTGGCTAAGGGAGGAAATGATGCAACAAAGCCCCAAAAGGCAAGTTGGCATCCTGACAAGTCAGCACGTTGGTGAAAGAGATGGAAATAGACGATAAGGAATCAGAGGCCCCTTTGAATTTAAAAGTACACTGTGGGTGCTTGAAATTCCACGGGTATTTCAAGCCCAGGTAAGAGATTATAGCAAATCTCAAAAGGCATTGGCTCTAGCCTTTTGGGGAGGTCAAAGATGTGTTGAGAACTGAGGAAAACAGAGGTCCTATTCCTCATGAGCATGTGCGCATGTGCGCACAACCTACAGACTCCTCCCCCTCCAGGTCCCACCATCCCACACCCACCCACCAAGTTTTTCCTTATCTTCAGGATCTTTTGAGACCCCGGAGACAAAGAGATTACTTGCTAAATTTGAACAAAGGGGCCAAAGCATTTGGTGTAGAAACTTATCTCTGAAGAAGGACCTGGTCTCAAAGTTTTCACACTCAAGTGGCCCTATTGAAATATTGAGCTGGTTTTTTTCTAACTCCGAGCCCTTGCAAACAACGGCATGCCTGATTGTGCAGCTTTCTCCTTTTTGCAGCAAACTGTTCTAGATGACTATTGTGTGAACTCTAGACTGAATGTCCAAATTGCACAAGTCCAGAATCCAAAATAAATAAGTTTAGGCTGTAAATAAGGTTTACTAAAGAAAATCTTTGTTATCTTCTTCTAAGTTGCAGATAGTTACTGCTTGCTGGAAATGCAGCCTTTCCTGGCAAGGTTTCTCCATATCCTCTTGAGAGCATTTGCGTTAACAAATTACAAAGATTACTTTAATCTTTGTTTGGGATTCATTTAGTGTGTGCATAAATCTTCAAGCCCATTATCATACCGATGAGAAATTTCTAGGATTTTTAAGAGCTCTGATTCATCAAAACTTACGATTTCAGCTCCTTCTTTTTTTTTTTTTTTTAATTTTTTTTTTTCAACTTTTTTTATTTATTTTTGGGACAGAGAGAGACAGAGCATGAACGGGGGAGGGGCAGAGAGAGAGGGAGACACAGAATCGGAAACAGGCTACAGGCTCCGAGCCATCAGCCCAGAGCCTGACGCGGGGCTCGAACTCACGGACCGCGAGATCGTGACCTGGCTGAAGTCGGAGGCTTAACCGACTGCGCCACCCAGGCGCCCCTTCAGCTCCTTCTTAATGTGACAACAGAGTCAAAACATATTAGATTGGATTCGGGGATTTTTTTTTTAATCTTAGGCTTTCAGACACTTAAAGTAACTCAGGTTACTTATCTTCAGATTTGAGGCAGAACATAATATTTGGTTCTTAATACCCTTTTCCCCTGTGTGATGCATCTCTGAAGCATTCTGGCTTGATTACATACTCATAGCAACAGATCTGTACCTAAAGATCTTCTCCGCCCCTCCCCCCGCCCTCCGCCCACTTTAATTTTGTAAAATTTCAGATCTGTAGGAAAACTGAAGGAATGATTCATTCTCACATAAATTTTGTAGACTCCTTCGTTTACATTTGCAGTTAGCATTTTGCCACGTTTGCTCTATTTCCCTGTATGTGTGTGTCTGTTTATTTTTGTTGTTGTTCAACCACTATGAAGCAAGTTGCAGACAGGAGACTTATTCTCTAAATCCTTCAGTTTCCATCTCCCAAGAACAAAGATGCTGTCTTATATCATTGCAATACTTTCATCACACTGAAGGACTTTAGCATTGATGTAATGCTAGATAATGCAGCCCATATTCAGATTTCCCACAATGTCCCTTAACCCCCCCACCCCCCACCCTACTTTTTGTTCAAGGATCCAATCAGGATCAGTAAATTGCATTTGGTGGCCACATCTTTTAGTCCCCTTTAATCAGGGAAAGTCCCCAGCTTTTTCTTGTGTTACAACGTTGACATTTAGAAGAGTCCAGGCGATTTTCTTCTAGAATGCTCCACAGCCTGGTTTGTCTGTTTCCTCATGAGGAGGTTCACATTGGACTGTTTGGGCAAAAAACAACCTGAGTGGTGCTGGACATTTCTGATCATATCACATTAGGAGGCACAGGATAACAGGTTGTTCCCATACTGCTGTCACTAAGTTTGGTCACGTGGTTACAGGCGTATCTGCCAGATCTTGTAAAAGGGACCCATTCACTTGTAATAAGTCTGTGGGACCTCTTTTGAGGCCACATGAATGTAGCTGTTGCTAACAATCTTTCAGGGGATTTCGGCACCCAGTGACGATCTTAGCATTATTTTGATTTGTCGTGCCATAGGAGGAAAGTAAAAATATAAAGGAAGAGTGCCCAGTCAGATCTTTGTAGAACCATGCTTATTACTTCTTTATTTGTATAATTGCAAGATGTGAATGATGTGAGTGCTCTGCATTTTCCAGATTGTTACACTCAATCTATATGAACAAAAGAAGCGTAGTTTAGCTCTGTCTGCCCATAGAGAGACCTCCAAGGCAAATACTTGTCTGGAGTCAGTAGCCTACAGTGATTACTGACAGTCTGAATGAGGTTATTAAAATGCCTGATGTTTGCCCTGGTGGCACACACAAGACAAATGAGGCAGAATTCTTTTAGCTTGGTTACACATTGGTTTTCATGTTTTCGTTAATAGCATAGAGCAGAAATGTCTGCTTCAGTAGCCTCAGCCAGTTAACAGCCTATGCAGTGTAGTAGAAAAAAATGAGTGGCATATCTCAGGGACTTAAAGAGACAGATTTAAACTTTGTAAGTAAAAGGTTTAACTAAAACTTGCAAGAAATATTTGTGTGGATGAGAAAATTCATGTGAATTTTGTATTTCATCATTCCCCACAGGGGTAGTGGACTAAAACAACTTTGGGCTAGTGAGTGAGAACCATCTAAGAGGGAAACATGTTGGCAATCTGAGTCCTCCTTGGGAAGTACTATATATAGGATGATGTCATTTAAAAAAATGCTTTAATTTATTTTTGAGAGAGAGCAAGCGAGTGGGGGAGGGCCAGAGAAAGAGGGGGGCAGAGGATCCAAAGCGGGCTCTGTGCTGACAGCCTGACATGGGGCTCGAACTCACAAACTGTGGGATCATGACCTGAGCCGAAGTCGGACGTTTAACCAACTGAGCCACCCAGGCGCCCCTACAATGTTGTAATTGTAATAATCTTCAACATTATTTGTCTCAGACATGTTAAATGTTTCTACAGCGCTGTCTCAGAATTGTAGCGTCATGTAGCCCAATCCTTAATGTCAGTGGTCCCCAACCAGGGAAGTGATTTTGACGGTCAGGGAACAGAGGGTGATGCCTGGAGACATTTTTGACTGTCACAACTGGGAGGGCACTGTTGGCATCTAGTGAGTAGAGGCCAGGGATGCTGCTAAACATCCTGTAGGACCCAGAACAATGCCCCTTCCACACACACACACCACTATCAACAACAAAGAAATGCCAGGTGCAAAAGGTCAGTAGTGCGAGGCTTGAAAATGCTTTTCTTACAGGATGATAGAGTTCTATTATTTACAAGTGTTTGCAGTGCCTGTATAGGCACTGGATGTTCCAAGAAAATAAGAGTCTACACTCACAGCGAACATCTAGTTAGGAAGACAGACCTGTAGGCCATCACAGAATTGTGATAAATACACTTTCTTGTTCTTTTATAAGCTTTCTTAACTCTTTAAGAGAAAATGGTGCAGCAGGCTGTACACAGAAGCCTCATTTGGACTGGAGCTTACCAGATGAGCAGGCATTACTACGTGTGAAGTGTTGAGAAGTTGTATTCCTCGGTTCGCAGCATTATCAATGGCACACGTGAGGCCTCATGTCGTTTCCCCATTTATCCCCCCTTTCCCACCATACCTTTGGCATCTGTACTTATGGGTTAAATGCAAATCTTTAATTTTGCATGTTTTTTTAAATAAAATATGCACTGTTGACTTGTATGGCTATCTTCACACAAGTGCATTTGTGTAAATGATCTCATTCCGTTTCTTTCCCAATTATCTCTATGCTGTTAAAGTTAATTCGTGTTGCTATGGACCCATCTATTCTGTTACTTCTAATCGCTGCATAGTAGTACTCCTTGGGGTATGTTTCAGGTAGTTACACTTTAATAAGCCACCCCCAACTTAGTGACTTAAAACAATAGTCATTCATTTTTCATGAGTCTCTGTCGGTTGAGTGGTTTGGCTGATCTGTGTCTGGTTCTGCTCATCTCAGCTGGTGTCACTCATTAATCTGTGGCCTGCTGGGGGCTGGATAATTTAAGAGGGCCTTGTACATTGTACATCAGGCTAGCCCAAGCTTGGGCACATGGTGGAAGGGAAGGGGTCCAAGAGAGGGAAGATTCACAAGGTCTGGACTTGGAACTTGTACACAGTCATTTCTATCATATTCTGTTGGCTAAAACAAGTCACAAGCCTGGCCTCGATTTGGAGTTTTGGGGGAAAGATTCTACCTCTTGATGGTACAGACCAAAATGTCACATTGCAAAGGGTGTGGTTATGGGGAGGGTCATTAGGGCCACTGATACACAGTCACCCAAAGCATGCATCTGCCACTTTTCACCTGTCCAGCCTTCCAGTGACACCTGTCCAAGTTGCCTCCAACCTGCATATTGGGATAAACATTCTTGTATGTGTCACGGGTGGACCTTATGGACTTCAATGAGAAGCTTGGGGATATATTCCCAAGAATAGGATTGCTGAGGCATTGTACACAACAAAGTTTGACCACACACTTTCTCCAAGATGCGTACTGTGGTCCTTCCTCCCACCAGCAGTGCTCAGGGCTCCTATATTCCCACACTGCAGCTGACTCCTAACACTGCCCAACTTTTAAATGTTGGCTGGCTTAATATGTGTAAAGTGGTATCTTGTTGCCATGATTTGTTATGCATTTCTCTGGTTCCTGAGTTGGGACATCTCTTCATGTGCCTGTTAGCCTGCTGGCTTTTCCTGGGCAGAGATACTGAAGAGAGAAGCAGCGTGGGGCAAATGGTTACATCTGTCTGGTCTGGGCTGCAGGAACAGCAGGAGGGAAGGCTGGGGACGGAACGAGACTCCCTTGTCAACAGGTGGGGACTCTGCCCTGAGAGCGGCGGACGGCCTTCGGTTTTAGGCAAGGCCCTTGCATTTAGGTTCTCGTCATAGAGGAGTTCTCTTGACAACAGTATGAAGAATCAGAAGGGACAGATGCTGGATTATTAGGTGTTGGATGCACATGGAAGCTGGTTTAGCCAACTGAGAAATGACAAGGTGCTGAGGTAAGGCCATGGAAAAGAAGAGAACGGGTACAATCCACCCGACCTGGTAGCTGATCAGAAGAGGGAGGTAAGGGAAAAGCAGGAGTCTAGGATGTCTCGGTGGTTTCTGTCTTGGGTGGGAGGGGATGTGGTGTTGGCATGTGTTGTTGGGGAACGTGGGAGGACCCAGCATAGACCCTGGGGGAGAAGAGATGTCCTTTTGGGGTAGCGTTAAGTTTAAAAGCCTATGGAGTGAGAAGCAAAGATGTCTAGAGAGCACATCCACACAGGTGGATGTCCAGCTTGAGAGGAAGTTGAGGTTAAAAGTGAGGGAATGGAAATTACCAGACAGTGGGAGCAGGCACCTGCTTAGGCACGGGTTCATCAGAGGCAATGGTTCTCAATCTTCCGCGTGCATCATAATCGCCTGCAAGATGGTTAAATCACAGGCAACTGGATCCCACCTCCAGAGGCTCTAACTCAGTAGGTCTGGAGTGGAGCCAGGGTAAAAAACTTCCAAGTGATGCTGCTGCTGCTGGTCTAGGGACCACAGTTTGGGAACAACCAATGCAGAGCAAGAGTACAAATGGAGAAAGGCCCTGGAGGCTCATGTTCAAACAACAGGCAACAAAAAACAAAGCAGCGAAGGAACCTGAGACGGTGTAAGCCCTTAGAAGGCAAGAGAATAGTGTTTTAACAAGGAATTGAGATGCAGTTTAAGGCCACTCGTTTTAGAAGCTCAGTTCAAAAGGAGAGAAGAGAAGGCACGAAGCATATTTTCCTTGCCTTATTACTTTTAGTGTTAGTAACATGATTTTAGGATGGAAGAGACCTAAGCATCTTTTTAGGATAGATTAAAAACCAGGTGAAGGGTCACTCCTGCCTCAGCAGGGTCACTCCACCCCACTGCTGTCTCTAAGTTGGCACGGGTGGGAAGGGGCCATCGGGCTAAATAAATGGTCCTGCCCCCTGCAGCATCAGAAAACGCAGAAGCAGCTTCGTGTCTGTAGATTGCCAGGCCCATTAGTGATATATTCTAAAGAAAAAAAAAAACAAACCAAGCTGTGGAATAATATGTTGAGTTTTCTCCACAGGGAAGAACAAATGTATAAACTCTCCCTTCCCATCTCTTTGTGTATTTGCTTAAAGGAAAACATATATTTTCAAGAGAACTCTTTTATTTTTTTTAATTTTATTCATTCATTTTTGAGAGAGAGAGAGAGAGAGAGAGGGCGTGATAGCTTTTTAATCAACAATGGCTAGAGGTGAGTGGCACTCATCCAGGGACAGCCAAGGCCTGGGGACTGATGGCATTAGAAGGCTGGGAGGATTTAGGACGTCTGACTATTTCCTTGATAGGACCAGAGAGCCTTGTGTCCTGGGGAGAACTGTGTCTTGATCATATTCACTGAGCTGCTAATTTCTAGACAAACATCTTTAACCCACCGCCGGCTCACTGATATATCGAGTGGCTGCAAAGTGTTACCTGGGCCTGCCTTGGCTTCCCCTGGTGCTGCAGCAAGACCAGCTGATTTGAGTTTAATCTTGGAAAGGCTCATGCACGCCTGAGCTGAACACCAGTTTCTTCTCTTGGCCCCGTGCTGGACTCATGTGCCTGCAAAGTGTCCCAAACTTAGGGCATCCGGGATCTCATTTTTCCTCAAAGGCCAGCCCAGTGAGAGCCCAGTCATGCTTTTAGTAGTTCAGCTGTTTTACCTGAGACTTTGGTCCGTCAGGAAGTCCAGAGTGGATGTTCAAATGCTGTGCTAGCCTTGTCTGTGTGCCCTGAGCTTTGTGACTTCCCAGCTCACAACAGGGACCGGGAGCTTTGCAGGTGGGAGAATTTGTTTGCTCCCTTGGGCATTCTGATGACGGCGTTCAGTCTCCCTGGGCTGTGTTCGGTTGCCTCTGCTGTTTGCAGGATCACTGGAGACTCTCACAGCCGGTCATTACATTCCTAACTCAGTCTTTAAAAAGGAAAAGAGGAAGCAAACAAATGACATTCAAAACAGGACTAAACCAAAACAGAGCAGGAAATTCATCCACTCTCATTTTTACCACACAAGCTACATGTGTAGAAAGGAGTGCTGGAGTTACGGATGATTTTTAAAATTGTGTGGGGTTTTTTCCTGGATAACTCAAATATCTCAAGGCGAATACGTAGCTTGGAAAAAACCACAGCCGTACTCTTCTGTGGGGACGGGTTCGGGAGAGGGTGTCCTTGGGAGGAAGGGCCCGTCAGAATTCTGTCACAGCAGCGGTAAAGCAGGGGAATTTTGCGAGCACTGTTAGGCCGCAACTAGAATTGACAGTCTAGGTGTGTTTTTGCTCCAAGAAAAATTATACCTGAGCTGTGGATACACTGTCTGGAGTTGCTTGAGAAATCTCCCATCCAGGGGTGTCTGGGTGGCTCAGTCAGGTAAGCGTCTGACTCCTGATTTCTGCTCAGGTCATGATCTCACCGTTCATGAGATGGAGCCCCACATCGGACTCTGTGCTGGACAGAGTCCGCTTGGGATTCTCTCGCTCTTTCTCTCTCTCTCTCTGCCCCTCTCCTGCTCTCACATTCTCGCTCTCAAAATAAATAAACTTAAAAAGAAAAGAAAAGAAATGACCCATCCGGTAAATAACTTATTAAAAACAATAGATTTGAGAGGCACCTGGGTGGCTCAGTCGGTTGAGCATCCGACTTCAGCTCAGGTCATGGTCTCGCAGTTTGTGGGTTGGAGCCCCGCGTCGGGCTCTGTGCTAACAATCGGCTCGGAGCCTGGAGCCTGCTTCAGGTTCTGTATCTCTCTCTCTCTCTCTCTCCCCCTCTGCTGCTCATGCTCTGCCTCTCTCTGTCTCCCCAAAATAAATAAATGTTAAAAAAAATTAAAAACAAAAGATTTTATTTTTAAGTAATCTCTACACCCAACATGGGGCTCGAACTCACAACCCCAAGACCAAGAGTCACACGCTCCACCAACTGAGCCAGCCAGATGCCCCCGGTAAATATCTTAGTAGGAGGCCTCGTCCTTGCCTACGAAGGGCACCAAAGGAAGAAACGAGTTTAATGAAAGTAGTTCAAACTTAGAAGTAGCCCTTTACCCCTTCTTTCCAGGGTTATTTTCCTGCAACGTGAGGAAGAAATCATATTGCTGGGTGCAACACTGCAGTTGTGGGTTTCTCCTAAGAACCTGACAATCTCACTGTCAGGATTATGTGTTAGTAATCCTTTATCATCAGCTCTGGGCACAGGCCTCGAGGGGTGCCAGGGACCGGCTCTGCTTCTGAATGTGCAAACAAACCATTGAGGAAATACTCTGACTTGTTTTATAGGATTGGTTTGCATTCTTATAAGTATAAAGAATTTTAGAAACTTGGAAAAAGTTACAGAAATTAAAAAAAATTTTTTTAAATGCCTATGCTAGTGTGCTTTTTATCCTGGACATTTTGTAGAGTATAGTCTTAATGTTTTAACAATTAATAAAGATTATGGTAAAGAAAATCTAAATACTCGGGCCTTTTTATCCACTGGTAAACAAATCAACAGTTGTCAGGGTGCCTGGGCGGCTCAATCGGTTAAGTATTTGACTTCAGCTCAGGTCATGATCTCACAGTTTGTGGGTTCAAGCCCCGTGTCAGCCTCTGTGCTGACAGCTCAGAGCCTGGAGCCTGCTTCGGATTCTGTATGTCCCCTCTCTCTGCCGCTCCCCTGCTCATGCTCTGTCTCTCTCCGTCTCTCAACAGTAAATCAATGTTTAAAAATTAAAAAAAAAAAAAAAATCTACAGTTGTAGCACAGCCATACAGCCGGATACGGCACAGTAATATGAATTACTGGCATATGCAACAATACAGATGAAATTCAGACTAATGTTGAATAAAAGAATCTAGACAAAGTAGAGTCCGTACTGTATCTGGGGTTGGCAAACCACAGCCTACAGGCCAGATTGGGTCCGCCGCTGGTCTTGACAAAAACACTGAGAGGGACGGTGACATTTTTTTAGTGGTTGCGGAAAAAAATTAAAATAAAAATGCTATTTTGCGATATGTAAAAATTACATGAAATTCAAGCTTGCGTCTGTGAATCGAGTTTTACTGGAACACAGCCACGTCTCATTTGTGTGCTGTGTGTGGCTGCCTTTGTGCTCCTCGGGGACTGTGTGGCCTGCGGAGCCTAAAATAGTTACTGTCTGGCCCTTCGCAGAAAAAAGTTGTGCTGGCCCCCGTACTGTACGATTTTATCCATATGGAATTCAAATACAAATAAATCGATAGGACAGAAAACAGATCATCACAGGCTGCCAGGTGGTGGCAGGAGAGTTTAATTGTAAATGAGCACAAGGGAGTTTTGGGGGCGACAGAAATGTTCTGAATTTTGATTGTGGTGGTGGCTACACGGATGTATATACCTTTGGCAAAACTTATAAAGCCGTGTGTTTTATTATTATTTTTAAAAATATGTATTTATTTCTGGGAGGGTGCAAGCTGGAGAAGGGCAGAGAGAGGGGGACAGAGGGGATCGGAAGCGGGCTCAGCGCCGACAGCAGCGAGCCCGATGTGGGGCCTGAACTCACGGACCAGGAGATCATGATCTGAACCGAAGTCGGATGCTCAGCCTACTGAGCCACCCAGTGCTCTAAATGGGTGTCATTTATTGTATGTAAATTATACTTCAGTGAAGCTGTGAAAAAAAAATTTTTTGACTCTGAATCCTCCCACCTGCAAGGTAATTCAGCTTTTCTAAATTTTTAGTTCCTTCCTCTTTATACAGATGTATAAACATTTTCTGCAGTTGGGATGATAAGATGTGTCATTTTTTTAACGTTTACTTATTTTTGAGTGAGAGAGAGAGCAGGAGAGGGGCAGAGAGAGAGGGAGACACAGAATCTGAAGCAGGCTCCAGGCTCCGAGCTGCCAGCGCAGAGCCCGACATGGGGCTTGAACTCACGAACTGCGAGATCATGACCCGAGCCGAAGTGAGACGTTTAACCAACTGAGCCACCCGGGAGCCCCAAGAGTATCATTTTTTTAAAAAAAAAATTTTTTTTTAACATTTATTTATTTTTGAGACAGAGAGAGATAGAGCATGAACGGGGTGGGTCAGAGAGAAAGGGAGACACAGAATCTGCAACAGGCTCCAGGCTCTGAGCGTTCAGCTCAGAGCCCGACGTGGGGCTTGAACCCACGAACTGCAAGATCGTGACCTGAGCTGAAGTCGGACGTTTAACCGACTGAGCCACCCAGGCGCCCCAAAGACATTTTTAAAGACATTTGTAGTATATTCATTCTTTTGTGTCCATTCCTGGTGGAATGGTGGAAGGAAGTTCTGGTGGAAGGAAGTTTGTCACCTTACTTGGGATGATGCTTTCAAAATGTGCTTCCTCAATTCAGATCCGCAGTTGTCCCCCATGGCACTTGGGCACCACACTCCAGTTTTGCTTTCTGATTGGAGAAGATTCAGGCAGAGAACAGGCATGTGGCCTTTGGGCCCTCGAAGCTGTTCCAGAACTTTCTGCTCAGCAGCCAGTCACCCGGGCTCCCAGCCTACCTGTGGCCCCCATGTCTGGTCTAACTCTTTCCCTCCACCCTCTAGGCCGTTTGGTTGAACTCACCCCTTGCTGTGTGCAGCTTAGCTACTCCAGACCTCCTCCTTCCCCACAGCACCTCCATCGCAGGCAGCTAGCTTTCCCTCCCTCAGTTCCGGCTGCCCCTCCCCACACTTTCCTAACCCAGTCCACCCACGGTGACAGTGACATCTGTGTTGCAGCTTCCACCTCCCTCTTCCTCTCAGTGATGTGCTGTCCTGCCCTGCAGAGTGGTAACTGCATGATGGAGTTGTGAAGACGAAACGGTCTTGCCCGTAGAAGAGCTTAGGACGGGGTGCCTGGCACACAGGGAGAACCCGGGGCACCACCACCATCAGCAGCACCGCTGTCGTGCCCCGCAAGCTGTTCCCGCCTCTGTCTTCTTCCGTCTGTACGCCCAGAAGCATTTCTATTCTTTTGGCTGGCTGGCATTTTTCACTTAAAATATCTGCCTCTTAGAGGGGAGATATATTTGACATCTGGGCTACAAGCTTAGTACAGTCCTGGCTTTTTCAGGTTTCTCGGTGTGTGTGTGTGTGTGTGTGTGTGTGTGTGTGTGTGTGTGTTCGTTTCCTATTGATTCTATAACAAATTATGACAGACTTAGTGGCGTAAAGCAACACAGATTTATTCTCTTACAGTTCTGGAGGTCAGAAGTCCAAAATCAGTCTCACTGGGCTAACACCGAAGTGTTGGTGGGGCTGGTTCCTTCTGGTTCCTCGAAGGGAGAATCTGTGTGCTTGGCCCATGGCTTCTTCCTCCATCTTTACAGCCATTTCCAAATCTCTCTCTGACTCGGACTCCCCTGCCTCTGTTTTTCACTTGTAGGGACCCTTATGGACCATTGAGCCCATCTAATAATCCAGGATAACCTCCCTGTCCCAGAATTATTAACTTAATCATGCCCACTGCGTAAGGTGACAGCCACAGGTCCTGGGGACTAGGATGTGGACATCTCTAGGAGGCCATTATTCTTTCTATCACAATGTCATTCCTTCTCCCGCTTTGCCCTCTTCACTCGGTCTTTTAAAGCAGCGGTTGTCAAAGTACCATGCATCCATGAGTCACACGTAAGTTGTTAAACGTAGCTTCTTGAGCACCCCCCACCATGCACCCAGAGATCCTGACCCAGGAGTTCTGGGATGGAGCCCAGGCACTTGCATTTTTTACAAACTCACCAAGAGATTTGGGTGCTGGTGGTCTAAGCATCACTTTTTAAAAGGAAGACCACTCAGCCTCAGAGATGCTCCCAAAGCTAGTTCCTGTAGAAGGTTCTACATGATTTATTTCTCATCTTGGAGGCTGGTACAGCTACAGTAGCAGCCAACCCAGAAAAGTAAAGCATTAATGCTTTGTTCTGCATCAGCAGAACCAGGGATGCGGAAAAAGGGGAGCAGTGGACTCAAGAAAATGGCACCTTTGTTATTCTATGGTTGTGCCGGGGTGAGAGGAAACACTGTGTATGGGGGTGCCTGGGGAAGAAGGGGATGAGGGGGAGCATGTTGGGAGCACCTGACCCACAGTCACTCTGTTAGGAGTTGAGGGATGGTTAGGATGTGTCTGAGAGGAGCCAACCCTTCACGGACTGAGGGTGTGAAGTCAGGTCTGGCTCAGGGGGAACATGGGTAAGAGGAGTAAGGCAGGATTTTTTTTTTTTTTTTTTTTATCTACTTAGAGAACATGAGTGGGGAGGGACAGAGAGAGAGGGAGAGAGAGAATCCCAAGCAGGCTCCGTGCTGTCAGCACGGAGCCTGACGTGGGCCTCGATCTCTGCGAACTGTAGAGATCATGACCTGAGCCGAAATCAAGAGTCGGGCGCCTAACTGACTGAGCCACCCAGGCGCCCAAGGACTTTTTTTCCTAATATGTCCATTTTCTTTCTTTCCGTTATCAGTAAGGAGGGAGAATTTTCTGGGGTGGGTCCAACTGAGGCATCACCGATAGAGACATTGACAGCCTTTTTTACAGAGACCTTGAATTGTGTGTTCTCGTGAACGTAGCCTGACACTTTAGTAAGTGCTGGAAATCCCCATCGCAGCTCTCCTCTCCAGTTTCTCTGTTCGTGCTTCCTGACTTCTGAGTGCCGCTGTGAGTCTTTGGGGTCAGTCGTTCAGTGGTAAACTGAGTGCTGGGGGAAACACAGAGGTAGCTAAAGCACATTCCTTGTTTTCAAAACTTCACATTGCAGGGAAGAAGAGAAGTGGACAGTGACCCTGAAACACACGGCAGGGTGAGGATAGTGATGGAACAGAGGTGTACCTGTCCAGGTGCTCCAAGAGGACTCTGCACAGTGGGATCCCTGGCATGTTAGGTTTTGAATGAAAGGCATTCCATGGCCAAGTAAGTTTGGAAAAGGCCAGGTTAGACAAGGTCAGTTTTATTACCGTGAGCCCCTTTGGAGCCTTCAGTGTGCTACATCTCCAAGGGTTGGCTAGAATCCACCTTTCCCAAACGAATCTAACCATAAACCCTGTTTTCATGGGGTACCTTTAAGAACATACTTTGAAACATGACTTCAGGAGCAGGTGGCATATTTTTTGGTGGCTTGTGGTATTATTCCTAAATTATCTGGAATTGATAACGTATACTCGATTCCTTTTAGGAAAGCCAAATGGCACCCTCTCTCTCTCTCTTTTTAATGAGTTAGTTGTATTTTGAGACTCTCCTGACATTCCTTGAAATAACTAGACATCCTCTGGAAAGTTAACAAAAGGAAATCGCTGAAATCTAAAGCTTCTATGATTCTACCTCTTTATTTGCTCAGGTCCATCGACTAGTTAAGCAGTTTTGATAACATTTTGGCCACTGTCTTTGAAAAAAAAATTCCTCCAAGATTAACTCAGACTTTTCCAGATGCCCAGTGTTTACATGTTGGGTCTCAAGACTTGACAGATGGGCAGCTTTTTCAGAGCAACTTAGAAGACGGTTAACAGAAGGCATGACAAAAATGTGACCTTTATTGTGAGAAGGTTTGTGGCTAAATATGTAAGACCTTATGGAGACGTTGAATCATTTGTCGATCGCTGCACTACCCGAATATGAAATGAGAGCTGAATATAAAAATGCTTCCTTGCTGGCTCTAGGGTTCTTTTTTCCAAGACAGCAGTGCATCGAGACTCAAATGTAGAAAAGGGAATGATGTTTGGGGATGAGGTGGGAAGGCAAGTGGAATGATTTGAGTTGAAAGCTAAATTTTTCGGTAAAGTTTTTTAGAAACCAATGGGTTATATGGCAAGAGAACTCCTCAGGGCTAACTTTCTTTTCTTTCTTTCTTTTTTTTTCCCCCCCTAAGTCATAGAATATATGGACTGATGTGATTTTTTTTTAATGTGAATCATTTTCCATTTATAAATATTTCAGGGCACGGCACTCAGATCAAATCCCTGACTGACTGTGAGCCCAGATTTAGAGGTCTCTTTGCCAATATGGTAGATGTTTTCCTGTGATAAGAAAACGCTTTTGTGTTTAATTTATCCCTAACAGTGTAGGACAAGCCAGTGTTTGAAGATTGAATCCCAAACTTATATATTACTGTAAGAGACCTGAATATTGGGAAGTGGCTTGGGACCTAAATTTGCACATTTTCTGAGTCTCTAGGGGGTTGTGCACAGAAAAGCCACAGAGGGAGAGGGTGAAGTGCATCTGACATCAGCTTGTCACTCCCAAGCTGTGTGATCTGGGACAGTTACTCATGTGCAGGCTTCTTTCCTCGTCTCAGTTGAGGTTGGTAATAGAATTGACCTCAAGGCCGTGTAATGATTAAGCTTAGAGCATTGCCTGGCCTTCAGGGGCTGCTTAGTAAATGTTAATTTATTTTTTATGCAAGTACTTAAAACACGGATTAAGCAGTAAGTATGGACAATTGTGATGACTTTTCTAAAGTAAATTCTTCATGTCCAACTTGGTCCGTCTTCCTTGAATACTGCTGTAGAGGAGAAGGCAAGCGATGGTCATAACTCTGTCCAGGGTTTATTTTTACATTCACCTATTATTGGTGGTAAAGCAAATAGAAGTAAGTGAAAGTCTAACCTTTATGAACAGCCATTTAACAATAGCCATCACCAGGATTAAATGCAAATATTCTTTGACTCAGTAGTCCCACTTTTGTATACATTTGCCCACAGCACACCCGGACACCTACAAAATGGTATGGGTATGAGGTGATTCTTGGCAGCTGCAAAATGTGCACCAACAGGGAAGTTATCAGAGACACTGTGTACTCGGGAAGAGTATGTAGCAGTTGATTGAGAAACAAGGATGCATTCTAAGATCTTGGAACAGGTCTCCAAGATGCATTAAGTCAGGACAGCAAGGGGTGGGGAGTAGGGGAGCTAAGTATAAGTTTGGAAAGGTACCCAGGAAACTGATAACAGTGCTTGCCTCAAGGGGTTAGGGAGGGAAAGGTGTAGCAAGAGAGGGACCCCAAAGGGGATTGGTGATAGCCTTCCCACTGTCTGATTTCTTACACTTTTCAGTTTCTGAGCCATGTCAGTATAATTGCCAGTTCGAAGAATTTAATCAGGAAGAATTTCAACCCCAGTCTTCGTCCTTTGATATCAAGGTGTCTGCAGCCAACAGTTGCCCTGTTGGTGGTGCCAAGACCCTGGGAACTTCTCTCTGCATCTAGGAATATGTGGTTTTATTTTTACTTCTTTACGGGAAGTTTCAAACTGAGCATAATAAACTCCCACGTGGCCACTGCCCAGTTTCAGTAATTGCTAATTTATAGTCAATGTTGTTTCATCTCTATTCCTACCCACTCTTCCTCCAGGAGGATTTTGAAGGGAATCCTAGATGACATCTCATTTCATCTGTAAATATTTTAGTCTGGAGCTCTAAAAGATAGGAATTTTCTTTCACTATTTTTTAAATATTACGTTTTAAAGTAGAATTTTTTTTAATTAAAAAAATTTTTTTAATGTTTATTTTCTGAGAGAGAGAGAGAGAGAGAGAGAGAGAACGTAAGTGGGGGAGGGGTAGAGAAGGGGAGACACAGAATCGGAAGTAGGCTCCAGGCTCTGAGCTGTCAGCACAGAGCCCGACACGAGGCTTGAACCCACAAACTGTGAGATCACGACCTGAGCCGAAGTCGGATGCTTAACCGACTGAGCCACCCAGGTGCCTCTTTATTTTTTTTATTTTAGAGAGAGAGTGCACATGTGTGAGTGGGGGAGAGGGACGGAGGGAGGGTGGGAGAGGAGGGGGGGAGAGGGAGAGAATCTTAAGCAGATTCCACAGCCCGCGTGAAGCCCGATGCAGGGCTGGATCCCACACCATGGGATCATGACATGAGCCAAGATCGAGAGTCAGACACCCAAATGACCGAGTCACCCAGGCGCCCCATGCTGGATTATTTTTTGAAGTATTAGTCCTCAGCCCATGCTTTTAAAGGTTTTATCACTTCATCACCTTGCTTTGCAGATGCTCTTTGGAGAGTGACTTTCAGCATTTCCTACATGTTAAGCTTGTCCTTCTCAGTTGACCAGCCCAGTGGCTTTCATCCTGTGAACATGTGGTTAACAATATTACCACTGGCACCAGCAATTCCAGTTTTCCACTTCCCACCCACTTTAAAAGCCTAATAAGGCTAAGAGGCCACAAAATATTCAGATATTTGTGCAAACTTGCTCTGCTGTGGAAGTAGGCATGACAGACAGAGCTGTCAAAACCACCCTAGGAAAAAAACAACCCTTGGTGGAAATATTGGTCTGTCAGCTGACGTCAGGATGCTTAACGTTAAAGGCCTTTGGGGTTGCAATCAGTAATGTGCCAAAATTGAACTTGAAAGTTGAGGCCCATGTGTATTTCCTCATACAGTCCTGTTCTGCTCTGAGCAGCTGTGTAGGAGAGGGAGTATCTGGAAAGACTTCCGCTCCTTCTGACTAGAGATCCTGTATGTCTGTTATCTAAACATCTAACCTGACCCCCGCCGGGCCACACCCTCAGATCCTCAGCAGGCTTCCCTTATACATGCAAAATAGGACTAGATTTAAGAGAAACGAAGAGGGGCGCCTGGGTGGTTCCGTCGGTTAGCGGTTAAGCGTCTGACTTCGTCTCAGGTCATGATCTCGCAGTCCGTGGGTTCGAGCCCCGCGTCGGGCCCTGTGCTGACAGCTCAGAGCTTGGAGCCTGCTTCAGATTCTGTGTCTCCCTCTCTCTCTCTGCCCCTCTCCTGCTCAGGCTCTGTTTCTCTCTCTCTCTCAAAAATAAATAAAAGTTAAAAAAAAAAGAGAGAGAGAAATGAAGATATATGGTAACATACAAATTTTTGTACCTGAGGGTTTATAGCAGCATTATTCACAAGAGCCAAAAAAGGGAAGCAACCCAAGTGTTCATCAGCCGACAAATAGACAAAATGTAGTGTATCATACAGTGGAATGTTATCCAGACGTTGAAATACATGTCACTGATTCCTGCCACAACATTGCTGAACGTTGGCAGCATTATGCTAAGTGAAGGAAGCCAGACACAAAGGGCTGTGTGACGTATGATGCCACTTCCATGATCAAGTGCCCAGCAGAGGCAGATCTGTAGCGATAGATGAGTGGTTGCTTAGAGCAGCGGATGGCAGTGGTAGGGGAATGAAGAGTGGCCGTGGATGGGGAAGGGGTTTCTACAGTGTGCCGAAAATGTTCCCCAGTTGTGGTGATGGCTGTACAATTCTAAGGCACTAAAACCCATTCAGTCGTACCCTTTAAATGGGTGAATTTTATGATGTGTAAATTACATCTCAACAAAGCTGTTATTAAAAAAAAAAATAGGGGGGGCGCCTGGGTGGCTTGGTCGGTTAAGCGTCTGACTTCGGCTCAGGTCATGATCTCACCGTCCGTGAGTTCGAGCCCCGCGTCGGGCTCTGTGCTGACGGCTCAGAGCCTGGAGCCTGTTTCGGATTCTGTGTCTCCCTCTCTCTCTGCCCCTCCCCTGTTCATGCTCTGTCTCTCTCTGTCTCAAAAATAAATAAACGTTAAAAAAAAATTTAAAAAAAAAAAAAAATAGGGGCGCCTGGGTGGCTCAGTCGGTTGAGCGTCCGACTTTGGCTCAGGTCACGATCTCACTGTCCGTGAGTTCGAGCCCCACGTCGGGCTCTGTGCTGACAGCTCAGAGCCTGGAGCCTGCTTTCGATTCTGTGTCTCCCTCTCTCTCTGACCCTCCCCCGTTCATGCTCTGTCTCTCTCTGTCTCAAAAATAAATAAACGTGGGGCGCCTGGGTGGTGCAGTCGGTTAAGCGTCCGACTTCAGCCAGGTCACGATCTCGTGGTCTGTGAGTTCGAGCCCCGCGTCAGGCTCTGGGCTGATGGCTCGGAGGCTGGAGCCTGTTTCCGATTCTGTGTCTCCCTCTCTCTCTGCCCCTCCCCCGTTCATGCTCTGTCTCGCTCTGTCCCAAAAATAAATAAAAAACGTTGAAAAAAAAATTAAAAAAAAATAAATAAACGTTAAAAAAAATTAAAACAAATAAAATAAAATTTAAAAATTTAAAAAAATAGAATTGGATTAACTTACATTTCTTCAAGACGTACCTGATTCCCTTCCTTGGCATTTGCCTTTGTTTTTTCCTGGAGTCAGGGTGTGGTGCAGGCCCGGGGTGGAGGTGAGGGGGTGTGTGTGGTAGTTAAGATGAGGGAGGAAGGAGATGTTGTTTCCTTTCACCTTTGAAACTCTGTGTAAACTTAGTTTCTGTCCCCCCAAAAAATCACCTGGAAAACAGTAGTGACTTTCTTTGACTCCATCATCTTATTTTACTTCCAGTTCGTCATTTGGGGTAACTTCCTTCCTTCTCTACCCACCCCCACCCCTGCCAAACTTACTTTTTTTTTTTAAGTTTATTTATTTTGAGAGAGAGCGCATGAGCAGGGTAGGAACAGAGAGCGGGGAAGAGAGAGGCTCCGTTCTGTTAGTGCAGAGACCGATGCGGGGCTCGAACTCATGAACCATGAGATCGTGATCTGAGCCGAAATCAAGACTTTGATACTTAACTGACTGAGCCACCCAGGCGCCTCTCCCAACCCCCGCCAAAATTATTTTAAAGCATCTTTGTGCTTCTTGGGCGACAATGGCTTTCCTTTTCTGGAGGTTTCATGCATTGGAAATTGCTTTGGGCTTCAAAAACCAGCACTGGTATCTGCTAAGGACAGGCCCTTTTACTTATATGGCCCAGCCGGAAGACAGAGTATAAAAATGCACATGTCAGAGGTGTAGTTTCCTGTTAGAGAAAGAGCCACGCCAGCATTGTTTCCCAGGAAAACGTGGCGCTGTTTAAACAATATTGCAGACCTCAGTGAGACTCGGGTCAGACATGGGCTCGTCCACTTGAAAATCTGCTGAGAACAAAAGACCAGAGAGGGAAGAGAGAGAAAAACAGACAGCTAGCAAAAGCGTGCGTGTGCAATGTGAGTGTGCATGAGCGTGGACTGATGAAGGGGTGAAGGCCCCTCTCAGGAGCGTTGGGAGGAAGGAGAGGCAAGTCCTGACTTCTTCCCTGAAATGCTCCAGTGAGGAGGAATGTGCCTTCCTGGGTAGGGAGCCCCACCGCATTATCCCAAACCTGGTTTGCTATGAAGGGCAACTGTAATCTGCCAGATCAGGAGTCGGCAAACTACAGCCTGGGGGCCAAATCTGGCCTCTGCTGCCTGTTTTCAGAAGTTCTTGTTCAAACACAACCATGCCCATTTGTTTATACGTTGGCTGCTTTCAGGCCTCAACCACGGACATGAGTTATTGCAACTGTCTGTCCTGCAAAGCCTAAAATATTTACTATCTGGCCCCTTGCAGAATAAGTTTGCTGACCTCAGTGCTAAATGATGCACTTCTCTTCCTGTGGGGAAAAAGTGTTTATTCAAGGTACCTGGAACTTGAGCCTAATATGTATTTGAGAGAAAAAAACCTACAGGTGCCAGAGCTATTCAGCTAGCGGTTCAAGAACCCAAGTTAGCATGCAATCCGATTTAGATTATTCCAACATTACATACTAACTCTGTATTAATCAGATGGCTTCTTGTGTTTTTCTGCTTGGAGTGGTCAGGAAGGCAATTATTTGGTCCTCTTTCAAATATTCTTTAGTAGTGTGTGCATCACTTATTGGGAGCATTTGGAGTCAGTGAGGAGCTGGCCTGAAAATAATTTAAATTTTGCTTGGCACCAAGTTTAGTATTTTCCCTATAAGAGTTTTAACCTCCTCATAGATAGGTAAGTCGCTTCTTGGCTGCTCCTCATAGATAGGTAAGTCGCTTCTCCCTCTTTTTGAGAGGAGAGAGAGAGAGACACAGAATTTCAACAGGCTCCACACTGTCAGCACAGAGCCTGATGCAGGGCTCACAAACCCTGAGGTCATGACCTGAGCCGAAGTCAGACGTTTAACCGACTGAGCCACTCAACTGGCTGGGCCACTTTTAATGCTGTCCTGGTCATGAACACCTGTTGAGTTCTTTGCTCACAGAGTTTCTAAGAATTATCAGCCCTTCTCTTTACATGTCATGGCAGCAGCAATAGCCACGTTCACTCATGGTGATATTTCACCCTCCACACCTGGCCCAGCCAGGCCACTGTTGTGTGGTTGAGGGGCAGGCACCTGACCCAAACTGGGTCACTCAGAGTGTTCTCTAAGAACTGAGACTGGAGACTGAGTTGCTGTAGTCTTTCCCTAAGAGGCTAGAGCCCTGACATTGACCACATGGGCGACATTTTCCTTCCACGTGGCTGGGATACAAAGAAATCCAGAGACAGAAGCGGCGGAGGGGACGTCTTATGTTCCCCACAGCATCTTGGTAGATCTTGGTTCCTGCTTCTCCAAAGTAGATGTTTTGGGGGCTGGGCAGGGTTAGACCTCACGGAGAGCTTCATGCGCTCTTACCAAAGACATTGACCCAGGTGCCAGCCGTTTCCTACAGAAGCAAGGAGGCAGTGAGGTCCGGCATAATAGTTATCAAGTGGCCCAGGGATGTTCAAGCCAAGAGAAATTCAGATGGTCTGGTGGGAAGACTGTGGGGGGTGGGGGGGGGAACCCCCCGGGGTGCACATCTGGCAGCTGCAGAGCTCCTGAGGCCAGCATGGCACTTGGGGAGGGGGAGTAGCAAAAGGGACAGAGGGACAGCCGGCGGCTGTCATGGGCCTCCTCTGGTAGCTTTCCACTGGTCACTTGTCTGTCAGGCCGCCTGTCCCCAGTTTGCTTCCTGGAGATGCATTCATGGATTTCCTGGACTCAGCTGCAGTGATGAAACAACCATTTCCACGTTTTCCCCGGATTCTCCATCTCTGTCTTAGGTAGTTTGTTTTCTCTCTGCATAAAAAACGTATTTATAAGTTAACGTCAACATGGCCAGACTTTGACTCTCAAACTTGGTAACGTTTGCCCACAATGACTTTTATTCCTAATAGTGCTTGCACATAAATAGTTCCCTGTTGTTCCTGAACCAGAGACCAAGTCATCCCGCCCTTGTCGCCTAGAGACTGAGAGCTTTGCGACAAGAGCCCCTTTTGCACTTGAGCTTGTCCGGGACGGTGTCTGTTACCCAAGGAGTCTGGACAGCCAGATCCCTTTCTGGTTTTTTGAGCATAACTCAGAAGTGGCCAAAGATCTTATAAGTGAGTACGGCCTTTTGATGTTAGAAAATCAGGTGCAAATCCTCCACCTGTTGTTGGCTTTAGGCAAATTGCCAACTTTGCCTCTATTTCTCCGTTTTTAAAACGTGGACAAAATTGCCAACATCGTCAAGCTGTTGTCGCGATTGGCGGTGATCCTTAGGAATCCTTTTGTTCGTGATATGGACTCAGGGAGTGCTAGCTGTTTCTTTTTTTCTCCTCTACAACATGATGCAGGCCAAGGCCAAAGCTGACCAGCTCTGCTAGTTACTGACATCCCTGCAAAAACTTTGGTGGATGCAGCCACGCGTGGCCTTGAATCTGGAACGTGAATTTTGGGGATTTTTGGCAAACTTTGACTTGGATATGTCAGCCCCATGTTGCTCCCCTTCATTTCTGTGTTGTTTACAATGATCAGGCTTTTAATTTTTCACCAGTGGTTTGCAATATAACCTATTGCACCATTAAGAACAATCAAAATGTGTCGTGGAGCCTGGGTGGCACAGCCAGCATCCGACTCTTGATCTCAGCTCAGATCTTGATCTCAGGGCTGTGAGTTCAAGCCCCATGTTGGGCTCTGTGCTGGGCATGAGACCTACTGAAAACAGTAATAACAATAAAAAAACCCAATAAAGTAAGGTGTCGGGAGTCTGGTTGTGAAGCTGTTTGCTTATAACGTAAAACCATTTTATATATATATATATTTATATTTATATACAAACAATATATTATTATATATATAATAACCTATTTGTTAACATTTTCTGCCTCCAGTGGACAAGCCACAGTTTACATAGTCCTCTCAGGCTTACGGGCTTGTTTTGGTGTGGCCTTCTCTACATGGAACTGTGCCTCCCGCTTCTCTAAGACAGGTGAAGAAGGTAGCAGTCTCATTTTCCTCAGTTAGGGAATTATTACTGTTAAACTCATCTAAGGCAAAGGAGACTGGGGTCTCCCGCATCATCTTGCCCAGGAGGGAGTTTAGCGAACTGTTTAAAACGTCAGCTCCACTGGCACTGGCACCTTATTCTGGTTTTAATGGGAGCACTGACCTATGACCACCCCCGGGGATCCTTACACACCTATTTAAATTGTGAAATAGACCAAGGGGCGTTTAGGTATAACTAGTTGCAGGAGGAAAAAGAGGTTCCAATAATAATGCAGTGTTACTGGCAACCTTTAAAAAGCCCCCATGATCAGCTGTCCTTCAGAGAAAAGTCCATGCTAAGCCATGGATAATATGCTTGCTCCTACAGTAGTGGAAGGAGCTTGTCTATTTTTGAACACTCAGCAGAAGAGAAATGTCACAGTAGGTATCTAAATTCACGAGTCTTGTTTCTATAAGCCTGTGTTTATTACATTTTTTCAACCAAAATATCCCAAACCTCTGAGAGTAAAGCTCATTCTCTCAGGGATCTGAGGATGAAGCTACCCGGGTAAAATTTGGGGGAGGGCGTTTTGTATTTGATATTTTTAATTCCTGTGAGCTTTTTCCTCTGCGATATTTCTGGCTTTGATTTTCAATTTCTGTCTTCGTCCATTTAGGCTGCTATAACAGAATACCATAGACCGGATTGTTTATAAACGACAGAAATTTCCCTCTCACAGTTCTGCACGAAGGCAGATTGGATGTCTAATGGGGACCTACTTCTTGGTTCATATTTGGCCATCTTTGTCGGCACAAGGAGAGAGTGAGCTTCCTAGGGTCTCTTTTATAAGGACGCTAATCCTGTTCATGAGGGTGTAGCCTAATCACCTTCTAGAGGCCCCACCTCCAAACACCGTCACACTGGGGATTAGGTGTGAACATAGGAATTTCAGAGGCACACAAACATCAGGTCTGTAGCAGGTGCTGAGTAGGGGTTTATCTGTGATAGTACCTCTTCCCCACCTCAGCCCCAAATCTTCGGATAAAACCGATGCTAAGGTAACATGGCTTCCTGTACTCCCAAAGGTCCTTTCCTTCCCAAAGATTAGTTGTGTGCTGTATACTATTCCTTCTCATTCCTCAGTAGTCTCAGGAAAAGTCCCAAAGGACCAGCGGCCAACTGTAAAATACTGCATTGAGCATTTGAACCCACCAAGTGGAGGAGTATCACTTTCCCAGGAGGATGGCATCACCCAGGGTGGAGGCTCTTAGGGGGACCCATGAAATAAGCCAGCTTGGGACATCAGGCTTAGAACCCTCTCCCAAGAATGCACGTCTGCTGCCAAGATGCAAAGGCAGCCGGGAGAAGTGTAGAGGCCAGCCGGCCAGCCCGATCTGCTGCTGTCTGCCCATCCGCCGGCCTTCTAGGCAACATGGCATTGAAACAAATCCTCCTGATGACTAGCCCACCCTCAGTCACGTGCCTTTCTCCCATTGCCAAAGGAGATTTTGAAGATATGCCAACTCCGAAACGCTGATGCCAAAGATAACTGTTTCCAAAAAATGCCGCTGGTTCCATCATGCCTGCCTGGTGAGTAAATTCTGGACTCCTTAGCCCGCCATTCCAAGGGTGGCCCAACCGCCCTCTCCCTCCACAACTCCTACTGCCGTCCCGAGCATTGCCAACCCTCTGGCCTTTTGCCCACATCCTTAAAGCATGTAGATGCCAAGTACCAGCCTCACCCCTGCCTGGAGAGCAGCTACACCCGTTGAGGTCCTGGCCTTCCTGATGCCCTTAATCCTCTCTGAGCACCCGAGTTATTTATTGCTGCCCCTGAAGGAATCATTCAGCATTTCATGACATGATTGCATTCTCTGGTCCTTACCATTGGCCTTGCTGCAGCAGGGTTTTCTGTTTGCTTTATCTCCCTGGCCACACTGAATGATCTCTCTTGTACGCACTGGCCGTGTGCAGTGCCTGTCTCTTTGGTTGTCCTGGTGTCCAGTAACCTTTGTGACCTCCATTCAGTTGCTGGAAGAATGAGAAATGGAGTTTTACACAGAGTTGCTATAAATAGATGCAATCCAGGAAAGTTTGAGTTTACGTGGAAACTAAATTAGAAAGTGATTATTCTCCCAAACAGGATTCTGTGCATCCTCTTGTGAATAAGCTTTTTAAATAAATTTTGATTTACAGCAACCTGATAACATCTTCTAGAAAAAAAAAGCTCTTAAAATATTGGGGCTCACCTGTATTTAAAACATAGCTGTTGGTGGGGCACCGGGGTGGCTCCATTGGTTGAGCCTGTGACATCGGCTCAGGTCATGATCTCGTGGTTCGTGGGTTTGAGCCCCACGTCAGGCTGTGTGCTGACAGCTCAGAGCCTGCAGCCTGCTTCAGATTCTAGGTCTCCCTCTGTCTCTGCCCTGCCCCACTCGTGCTCTGTCTCTGTGTCTTAAAAATGAATAAATGTTAAAAAAAAAAATTAAAACACAGCCATTGGTGCATAGGAGGGGATGCCAGGGTGGCTCAGTCAGTTAAGCATCCAACTCTTGACTGCAGCCCAGATCTCGATCTCAGGGTTGTGAATTCAAGCCCCTCATTGGACTATGCTCTGGGCATGGAGCCTACTTAAAAATAAATACAAATAAACAAACAAACAAATAGATAAGTATTAGGAGGAAAACGTTGATGACCCTGCTATTTAAAAAGAAACTCTTGGGGTGCCTGGGTGGTGCAGTCGGTTAAGCATCCGACTTCGGCTCAGGTCATGATCTCACGGCTTATGGGTTCAAGCCCTGCATCATGCTCTGTGCTGACAACTCGGAACTTGGAGCCTGCTTCAGATTCTGTGTCTCGCTCTCTCTGCCCCTCACCTGCTTGCGTGCACTCTCTCCCTCGCTCTCTCAAATATAACTAAACACTAAAAAAACAAAATGCAAAGAAACTCTTACAACTCAATAATAAAAAGACAATCCAACTACAGAATGAGAAAAGGGCCTGAATAGATGTCTGTCCAAAGATAAACAAATGGCCAATAAGCACATGAAAGGATGTTCGGAGTCGTTAGCCATCAGGAAATGTAGATCAAAACCATGGTGAGATACCATTTCCTTCCCACTAAGATGCCTAGACTCAAAAACACAATGAGTGTTGGCAAGGATGTCCCTGCAGAGAAATGAGAAGCTTCACCGTACTGCCGGTAGGAACGTAACGTGGTGCAGGCACTTTGGGAAACAGTCTTTCGTTACCTCAAAAGGTTAAATATGGAGTCATGTGACCCAGCAATTCCACCCCTAGGAAGGTGCCCAAGGGAATTGAAAACCTATATCCACATAAAACATGTACACACAAATATTCACAGCAGTATTATTCATAATAGCCAAAATGGAGAAACAACCGAAATGTCCATCAGCTGTCTGACAGATAGATAAACGAAATGTGGCATGTCCATACAGTGGGACGTTTTTCATGAATAAAAAAGAGTGAAGTTTTGATACTTGCTGCAACATGGAAGAAGGTCCAGAACAGGCAAATTGATGGAGGCGGACAGTAGATGGTTGCCTAGGACTGGGAGGCTGGGATGGAGTGTGGTTGAGGGGAAATGGGGAGTGACCGCCAGTGGGTACAGGATTTCTTTTTAGGAGGATGAAAATGATCTAAAATTGATTGTGGTGATATTTACACAACTCTGTGAATATACTATAGTCCATTGAATTGTACATTTTTGTGTTTTATGTTATATGAATTATAGCTCAAAGCTGTTATTTTAAAAAAACTGAAAAAAGGAGAGTATATTCTCTACCCGACCAGATTGTCAGTTCAGTGCAAACACAAAATAGGCATTTTTAGATAAGGGACCTTATTAGGAAGCTGCCAACAGTAGCTTCCAGTAGCAGCCTGAATGCTGAATGCTTCGACTTACCTGATTATAAGGATGAGGTGAGGAAATGCTTAAAATGCAGATGCCCAGGCCTTCTTTAGAAATGCCCCTTTTAGGGGTGCCTGGGTGGCTCAGTCATTTAAGCGTCTGACTTCAGTTCTGGTCATGATCTTACAGCTCGTGAGTTTGAGCTGACAGCTCAGAGCCTGGAGCCTGCTTCATATCCTCCCTCTCTCTCTCTCTGTCTCTGTCTCTCTCTCTCTCTCTGCCCCTCCCCCACTGTGCTTTGTCTCTCTCTCAAAAATAAACAAACATAAAAAAAAAAAGAAAGAAATGCCTCTTAAGCAGTCTGGGGTATACCCAGGGATCTGTATTTCTAACAAGTGCCCATAGTATCTCCCAACAAGTTACTGTACCAGGCATAGTTCCCGAGAGCTTTACAAATGCCAGCCCTTACTTTTCATGACCCTAAATATTATGCTTATAATGTTCTGTATTGGAAACATTCTTAAGCATTTGAAGCACCTTTACCAGAGTGTTAGGGTTAGTTTTCTCTGACTCATAAAAGAGCATGAATGATTTTTGTTTTCTTAATGTTTTTCTAGATTGTCCAAGTTTTCTACCATAATTATGCTGCTCATCTAATTGAAAACAAAGTTCTCGGGGTACCGGGGTGGCTCAGTCGGGTGAGCATCTGACTCTTGATTTCAGCTCAGGTCATGATCCCAGGGTCATGGGATCAAGCCCCACGGCAGGCTCCACACTGAGCCTGCTTGAGATTCTCTCTCCCTCTGCCCCTCTCCCCTGTTCATGGTCTCTCTCCTCTTGCACTTTCTCTAAGATAGATAGATAGATAGATAGATAGATAGATAGATAGATAGATACAAACAAAGTTATCAAACTTGTATAGATAGTTGGAATGCACATGCTGAATGTGACAAATGACTACCCTGAGAAACCCTGATTAAATAATTGGGACTCACTGCGTGTCTGAGTCCCAACAGAGAGAAGCCAGGCCAGTATGTCATCAGGACAGTGTTGAAGCCAAAAGACCCAGCTGTCTGAGATGCTGTATGAGCCATCGTTCCCTTTCCGGTTGGTGGCTCTTTTGGCTTCTGGAAGCAGAGCTGAGGCTTGTCTGAACTTCCAGATTCTGGCTAGAGAATGAAGCGCAGGGGAAGTGTGCTTTCTCACCTGGGGCTAGTGTCTGCGTGCTGGGGGACAGTGCCTCAGTCAAGTATCCCACTGCCCTTCACCTTGAGAATTGGGTAATTCCGACCATCTTGGGGAGTCCCTCCTCAGCCCTTGACTAGCTTCTTGTTGGCAGTCCCTACTGAGACTGTGTGAGCCACGGGAGATAGAATTTGGTTGTCTCTAGTTGCCTCTGGAAGGTAATGTGGAGGTGAACCATTTGTCTGAGTGTGAGAAACTGCTGACTTGTTTTAGAAATTCATTAGCTGCCAAGGGGAATTTTATTTTTAAGGAGGTTGTCTTACTTTGATTTTTTTGATTGCCTGAAGGTTTTGGTTTTTCACTCTGGGAGTGAAGTTTGAATTGGAGACTCCCAGGCAAAATTGCCAAAATGATCCCATTGCATTTTTCTTAGTTATGAAATAGCAGAGTTGGCACATGAGGTGTTTTTGAAGGGCATCTGGAGGGTTCCATTCTGAACTACTAAATTGTATATACAGTGCCTAAGCCTCTCCTAGCCCTTAGTGTAGGTAGAAATTGCATTTTTTATATGGCAGGTCAAAAAGATTGAAGTGTGGAATGTATTGAAACTGCCTGGGCAATCTTCAGCAATATGACAAATCGGCCTCCTTCTCCATGAAGATTCTTTTCTATTATGGTAATAGGTGAACCTTTAGTCAATGAATATTGGAACCCATGAATACATACAGGTATTTCTGTGCTGTAAGGGTATGAGAGTCTTGCCATCGAGAAAGCAACACTTAATTGGTGCTTTCAAAGGATCAACAAAAGTGACAAATCCTTAGCTAGGCTAAGAAAAAAAGAGAAAAGACTCAAAGAAAACAATCAGAAATGAAAGAGGAGACATTAACACTGAAGTCACAAAAATGAAAAGGATCCAAGAGACTACTAGGACAATGATATGAATATACGTTCTAGGATAATCTAGAAAGGGATGTATTTCGAGAAACATGCAGCCTTCCAAGACTGAATCGTGAAGATTTTAAAAATCCAGACAGACCTATGATTAGCGAGATGAAATCAATGATCAAAAACCTCCCAAGAAAGATAAAGCCCAGGGCCAAATGGCTTAGCTGGAGAATTCTACCTCACATTCGAAGAGGAATTACTCCAATCCCCCGGCAGCCCCTGGCTATTGTGGAAGGGAGGGCTATGTCTGTCCTTAAGTGTCTGCCCACTCGAAGTAGGGCTCTGGTAAGTTGTGCATCTCCCATAGGAAGCAGACTGGCTTGCCTGGGGGAGAGGCTCTATGAAAATGTGGAGGTCAGACTCCCTTTGAGCCACAACTTGACATTCCTAAACTTGTTTCTAGAGGCCAGATGGTTACCTTTCTCCCTATCTGCTGCTTGACTTAACTGCCCATGGCCATTGGACCCCACTGGGCCTGTGCATCTGCTGCTATTGGGGCGAAGGCTAACGGGGTAGCACAGGTGTGTTGACGATTACCCGATTCCAGTGTTTCCTGGACAGACCATCATGCTTTAGGGCCTCCTAAATTGTCTTCTGTTTGAAACAAAAAGGCCTGATAATCCGGACACCACAGAATTAAGAAGAGTGGACACAACAAAGGAGTATAGATTCCAAAGAGGCAAGCGTGTCTGCTAGGGCCCCTTCGGCTCCGTGGAAGCAGGGAGGCCTGCAGGCCAGGAGACCAGAACTCTCACTTGAAGATGAAGCATCTTCTGTCCTGCCCTCAGAGCCGGTTAAACATCCGGGGGTGAGTAGACCCCAGAGAAGAGCAGCCCAGACAGACAGCTAGAGAGCCTCCTGCCCAGAGTACAGTGGTCCTCCCACATGAGGGCTCAGCTCTTCACACCCTGCATCTTTGGTGGAGGGAAGTATTTCAGAGCCCTCCCTGTTTGATTTTTATTTCAGTTCTTTTGAGATGGACATTAAAGAGTGGCCGTGTGACTTCTGGTATTATACTGTTTACCACTGTGTCAGAACCTTTTGGTCTGATCTCCTCCTTCCCTGGTGCCTAAAGGTAGGACAGAGTTGGGGATGTCCCAGGGAGAAACAGGTTCACCCTGTGAGCCGTCCCCGCAGGGCACCTGTGATGAAGTGCGGTCAACACAAATCAAGGCTTGCACGCGTAAGATTTCTCCTTGACCGCCAGCGGAGCCGTGGACCTGTGGGCAGTGCTGGGAGGTTCTGTAGCAGAAAGCAGTCCTCGGACCTGGCTTTGAGCCATGGCTCTACTAGCTTTGTAGAATGTGGTTTTGGAGATGGCCGTTCACTGCTCTGAGCCCAGAGCCTGGATGGGGATTGTGATTATCTACGTCGTGTGGCTGTTGTGTGGCTTGAGTGGGAGGAGAGTGTGTAACTGGTAATACTTTAGGTCAGTGTGGTGCTCAGAGGCAAGACGTTAGTGTTGTTATAAGATCGAGTGTCTCCCACGGACAAGTGGCAGACGCTGTTTTACAGCATCCCATCCCCTCCCATCCTATTGCTTCTTTCCTATCAACCTTTCATCTCTTCTGTTCCTTAAGAGATATCCTTTGGCCTCTGCCTCCTTACCTTTTATACCCCCACACGCCACTAAAACGAAGGGATCCAGCCTTCGCATAAATTTGCTGAAAGAAACAAGTTGGGCCGGGAGCCATGTTGGCATCTGACGGCAAAGGGTTCCATCCATCCAGGCCGCAGGGAAGGAGAGGCCTTGAATTATTGCCACTTCCCATCCCTCTGCTCCTGGGTGCCATCACCACACAGCTTGCTCTGGTTCCTTGAGCTATTTGGGTAGGACTGGCTGCTGCATTGCTTATTGGTGACCCAGGACAACCGACCAAATGCTTTTCACTGACTCATGAGAATCCTGAGGTTCCGGGTGTTCTTTATAGACCCGAAGATTGTTGATCGGGCCAGTGCCGTCCGAGATTCCTCTTGGGTCCCTGGGGCATGGGGCTTCAGGTGGAAGGGAGGGGTGGAAGGTGAGGCTTCTCAAACATGAGCGGCAGGGGGACTTGTGAAAACCCGTTGCTGGGCCCCTTCCCCACGAAGGCTGATTCAGCAGAGCGGGGTGGGCCTGAGTGTTGGCGTTTCTGGCAAGCTCCTGGGGATGCTGATCCTGCTGCTCTGGGACCACACACTTGGTGAAGAAGCAAGGCTGGAGGGCAGAGGTTGGCAAATGATAGCCTGGCAGCCAAATCCAGCCTGCTGCCTGTTTTATAAATACAGTTTTAGTGGTACGCACTTACTCCCATCCATTTGCATAATGTCTGTGGCCGCTTTCATGAAACAGTGGCAGAGTTGAGTAGTTGTGACAGAGACCATATGGCCCGAAAAGCCAAAAGTGTTTACTATGTGGTCCTTTACAGAAAAAGCCTACCAACTCCTGCTCTAGTCGTTCCTCTGCACCCTGATCCTGTTCTAATTATGGGCACAGACCCCTACCCCCCACCTTCTTTCACTAGCTAGGTGTGCTAGGACCCTTACTGTCAAATTGCCAGCTATGCTGAGCATTAGGTCATGTTTCCTGGGAGAAAAAACATGAGACCAGTAGTCACTGCTGTTCGCCTAGATCTTTGCAGATCACAAAACACCTTGAAACCCTGAGCAACCTAGCTAGTGCTGTACCCATCTCATGGGGTTACAAACCGAGGCCCGGAGGTGAAATGGCCTACCTCTCCTCTCACAGCAAGTTCGTGACAAACTTAGGTCTTCTGTCCATTCTGCCTACTACACTGCCTCTTGTGTATGAGCCCAAATTGGCCGAAACTTGGCGTATTAGTCATCTATTACCATGTAGCAAATCACCCCCAAACTTAGCTTCAAAGAACAGTAAGCATTTATTATCGCTCACAGTTTCTGTAGGTCAGGAGTCCGAGAGCACCTTGGCCAGGTGGTGGTGGCTCAGGTGTTTTCCTGAGGCTCAGTCAGCTGTCATCTGGGGCTGCGGTCATTGAAGGCTTGACTGAGCCTGGAGAATCCACTTACAAGATGGCTCACTCACCTGGCTGGCAAGGAGCTGCTGGCTGCTGATGGGTGGCCTCTGTTCCTCTCCATGTAGACCTCTCTGTAAGACTGCCTAAATGTCCCCACAACGTGACTGCTAACCAACTGACTTCCCCGGAGCACGATATTGAGACAGCAGCAGGTAGGCTTTATGACGTAGCCTCCCAAGTCACAT
Source organism: Panthera onca (assembly GCF_046562875.1). Classification (NCBI taxonomy): domain Eukaryota; kingdom Metazoa; phylum Chordata; class Mammalia; order Carnivora; family Felidae; genus Panthera; species Panthera onca. The sequence goes on from NC_138347.1 coordinate 148,060,014, forward strand.
AGCATCATGTCTGCCATACTTTGTTCACCAGAAACAATTCACTACATTCAAGAGGATCCTACATTTGAGAGGCGTGTCAAGGAATCTGTGGACATATTTTAAAGCCAGCCCTGTATTTGCATTCTATTTCCTTCTGGGAATATTGGGGTCCCGAGGTATTGTCTCAGGGCAGATCTAGTTGATCATAGACTGAAGTCCTAAGCAAAAGCAAGGTTAAGTCACAAATTCTTAGCAAGACCCAGGCCTGAAGCTTCGTTTTGCTCCGGAGTACCCAGGGGTTTCCTACAATCGTATTTGAGGAGGGGTCAAGGAGGGCCAGAGAGAGACACCCACTCTCATGGCGTATATGGAAAGTAGGATGAAAACCACATGGGTGAAACCCCAGCTGATTTGATATGCTCCTCCCATGTGCTGGCCTCCCCACTCCCACTGGAGAACTGGGTTTCTTATCCCATTCTTCCCGTTTCCACATTGGGAAAGAAGAGGCCCAAAGAGGCCAAGCTTCTTATTGGGGAATCAGCAGCGTCTGAGGCCCCTTGGTTTCGCCGGCCGATACTCCCCATAGTCCCTCCTATAGAATATTAAATACACTGCAGTAAAAATCTCATAGGGGTACACAAAGAAGGCCATGAACTTGTGGGATTAAATTTGCCCTTCCAAGTCTTTCTCTTAATTAATCCTTATCTCATTTGGCTGGCTACATTTCTTGTCAGATCTGTTTCTAGGCAATGTCTGGTTCAAGTGAGTGAATACCAGACCAAGTTTATTCTTCCACATCCTGCCACCTCTGTGGAATGCGCTTTAAGTGTAGGAACTCATCCAGACAGATGGTAAACTCTGCTGTCTCCATGGAACAGGTATCAGAGGGCCTTAATCTTTCATAAGCGGTGTTTGGCCACCCTCTAGTGGATAAGTGGAGAAGGTCACATGCTTACTGAACAGAAGAGCTACATTATAATCCTGAAGGGGCGTGGAGAGGACTGCTGTAAAGATCCCTTTTTTTTTTTTCTTTTAATGTCTTTATTTATTTTTGAGACAGAGAGAGACAGAGCATGAGCAGGGGAGGGGCAGAGAGAGAGGGAGACACAGAATCTGAAGCAGGCTCCAGGCTCCGAGCTGTCAGCCCAGAGCCTGACGCGGGGCTCGGACTCACAGACTGTGAGATCATGACCTGAGTGACCTGAGCTGAAGTCGGACGCTTAACCGACTGAGCCACCCAGGCGCCCCGTAAAGATCCCTTTGACTGTATAAAGAAAATACTCGGCAGGTGTAGGCAGCAATCAGCCTGAGGATGATGCAATTCTTTGAGGTGCAGGGAAAGGGTACATGCTTTTATCCTATCACCTCCTCTGGCTCAAGGGATTAATAACCTGGTTTGTTTGAATCAATGCAGGAACCAAAAATATTAAGTACATGTATATAGGTGCATGTGTGCATGTTTCCTGGGCAGACAGTATGTGTGCTGGTCAACAGGAGTGGCTAAATGTTTTCTGTAAAAGGCCAGATAGCGAAGACTTTAGGTTTTGCAGCCGAAGGCCACATATAGTACTCTGCCACTGTAGCATGAAAACAGCCATAAATAATATGTAGATTAATGAGCATGGCTGTGTTCAAGGGCTTTATATACAGGCAGCGGGCTGCATGTGGCCATAGTCCATAGTCGGAACACCCTGGTGAAGGAGAGTTGAACTGAATTGTGTTTGTCTCACACTGGACAGTACGTTCCTTGGGACAACAACAGCGTGCCTTGCCCACCTTTGGACCCTGAGCACCCGGCACTGTGTCTGACCCAAGATGGCTCTCATGTCAACCTCTGTAATGTATCAACTTTCTTCCTGGATTTCTTGGAATTCATTGAATTAAAAGCATACTCTCTGCATTGGGTGTTTGCACCATCAGAGAAAATAGGATTAGCTGCTATCCCTATTTTCTTTCTACTTGTCCCTGTTTTTTTTTTTTTTTTAAGGCTTTTAAAATTTATTTTTGAGAGAGAGCACACAATGGGGGAAGGGCAGAGAGAGAAGGGGACAGAGGATCCAAAGCAGGCTCCACCCTGACAGCAGGGAGCCCAATGCTCAACTGACTGGGCCACCCAGGTGCCCCTCTGCTTCTCCCTATTTAAAATGAACCAATGTGTCATCTGAGAGACTAATAGATAAAAAGTTTCCATGCCACCCTCAAGATGGCACCCCCTAGTGGCCCAGCCTTAGTGGGCAGCTGCTGGGAATCTTGTTTGCAGAACCAGGGATGGGTTTGTATCAAGGCATCTGCTCACTTTACCAGAACCTATTTCTGCCCAGAGACTTGGACCTGGGGGGGGGGGGGGGTGGCGGTGGAGCTGGCTGGTGACATTCTAGGTAATGCTGCCTCCCTAACACAGAAAGAGCACAGCCTAAGAGCCAGCTTCTCTGTCTCCAATACCAGCCTTTTTAGCCCTGCATGTGGCTATTCCTCCTGGGCAGGTTTGTGGTTGGCCAAACCACTCTGTTTCTGCTGTTATCACTCATGGTAGTAGCTGTCCTTTATAGAGTATATTGTCTCATCATGTGAAATACTGTTATCCCTATACTGCAGATGAAGAAACTGAGACACAGATAAGTTCAGTGATTTGGGCATGATACTGTTATTGTATAGCAAAATATTTAAAAGTTTGGACTGTTAACACACTGTGCCTCAATTTCCCCATAAAATGATAAAATGGTTGTGAGAAGCTATTTTAGTTATGTGGGTTAAATGAGGGAAGGCACAATAAGCACTTCCTTACTCCATAATAGATACTACACTATTGCTGTTACCTGGAGCTTGGGCATATAGTAGGTGCTCAATAAATCCTGGGTAACTAAATTAATTTGTCCCGTCACACAGCTGGTAAGACTTCAAAGCCTGACTCTTTCTGCCAAATCATATGGCCATGGCGTCGTATCATTTAACCAAATAGGAGCAGAGGACACGATAATGGTGACATTGAAGGTGTCCACACTGGGCAGAGAGGACAGAGCTTGAGGGTCAAACACCCCCAGTCCAGTCAGCCTGCCATCGTGTTGGTGTTATTGCTTACAGGAGAGCCCTCAAGCTCAAGCCACACATCCAGGGAGCTGGAAATAGATACGACTCCTTGGCTCCATGCAAGTGTAAAGATTTTGAACTACAGAGAAAGGCTGCTCTTACCTAAGAAAGGAAGAGGGGAGGTACTCCTGAGTCTTTGTAAACCTGCTAATATAATACTAGCATAATAGTAATAACAGACAGGCACCTAGCATTGTCGTGCGTGTGTTACTTAACTGTGTGGTCTTCCTACACCCTGCAAGGAAAGTCTCTATATCCTTGTGTCGATTTTACAGTTAAAGAAACTGAGGCTCTGGTCAGTAATTGCCCAGCAGCAGGGAGTGGAAGGCAGGCAGGCTGACTCCAGAGTGTGTGATTTCCTCACCAGGCATACTCTGCCTCTCAGTCTGAATTTCCATGAGTGGTAGCGTCACTCCAGACAGTGAGTGGGGAAGGAGAAGGAAGAAATCAAGACCTTACAGTACAAAGTAAAGCATCACCAGACTGGAAGTCACAGCTGCGTGCTGATTCTGCTTTGACCGCTAACTAGCCTCGTGATTCTAAGCTTGTCGCTTCTGAGCATCTCCGGAACTTCTCGTCCAGCACTAACCTTCTTTGACCCTCAGACCACCTCAGAGTGAGCCTTGACTTTGAGAGAGGATGCTGTCTGGAGACTGATATCCATCCAGTGCTGGGCCATGAATCAGCTTCTTCTGGAACTGGACTTGCTGTTGATCTTCCTGTGTTAGGACAGAACCTCGGGAGATTCACAGCGCCAGATGGGGTGTCGTCGCAGTGTCAGCATTCCCGCTACTGTGCAGATTTGGCCTGGTCGACTCCCATGCACTGATTGCATCTCAGACTTCCTCTGACCATCCATGCTTGGGTCCTTATGCCTTACATTTTCACATCAGCCTCATTCCTTTCATAGGACTCACACAGTTTATAGTTAAATACCCATCCGTGTACCTACTCTGAGGACAGCAAGGACATCTCCAGTAGCTGATATCCGGTGCCCCTTCATTGCAAGGAATAAGTATGTAAATGATTTAAAGCCCAGTGAGGTACATTAGAGGTGTGCTGAGCTCACGCCTGGAACAATGTCGTTCCCCTGGGCAAAGCCAGCTGGGAACAGCTGGTACCTTGCTCCTAGAGTAGCCTAGTGGATCGTCACGAGTCACCTGTCTGTCTTCCAGGCTGATGTACAGATGCAGTAAGCGATGCTCATGCCAGTCAATGCTAAAAGCAGAAATAAGTCCGCCAACCTGTTTGCCATAGCAATGTGGCATTTCCTGCCCCACCAACAGTGCCAGAGAAACTCCTGGCGCATAATAGATGCTCTGCGGAGGTTCGACTACATGAGACCCTTTAGCACCACCGTCAGGTAATTCTTCTGTAGCTGTCACAAAGTTCACAGGCTTCATAGACTTGACTTCACAGGAGAGGCCTCACAAGCAAACTTATTTTGTGTTTCAGTGTGATTTTTAGAAGTCTAAGGCATCTGATTTCTTTGTGTGGGGGCCATGTACATACAGGAGACAGAGAAACACTGTTGCAGTCAGCTCATTGAGAGCCTCAACAGGTGACCATTGACAATTTCAATTAAAAAAAAAAGTTCTTCGGGGCGCCTGGGTGGCTCAGTCAGTTAAGTGTCTGACTTCAGCTCAGGTCATGATCTCGCTGTTCGTGAGTTCAAGCCCAGCATCAGGCTCTGTGCTGACAGCTCAGAGCCTGGAGCCTGCTTCGGATTCTGTGTCTCCCTCTGTCTCTCTGCCCCTCCCCCACTCGAGCTCTGTTTCTGTCTCTGTTTCTCTCTCTCAAAAATAAGTAAACATTAAAAAAAAATTCTTCATAGAAAGGCACGTGTATCTGGTACCATTAAGAGTAGAGGCACACAGCCTCCTGCCAAAGCACAAGGCAGTAATTGAAACATTCAATGTTCATAATGACCCTGGGTCATCAAAAGGTTCAGCTATATTAGGAATACTGTACTTCATTTTAAAAGGGAGATACAAAACATTCATTCAACTGAGCTCATTACCCTGTTGTTCATGAGGGAGGTTGGAGAAGAAACCTTAGTTCCCTAAAAAATAAAAGTCTTTAGCTTGATAAAGGGCACCCACCAACTGTCAACAACAGACCTCATACAAATGTAAACATGAAAATAAATAAAGTAGAATAGAATAAGGATGGTCACTGTCATGTGGTAGATGGTTCTGGAGATTCTAGTTAATGTGGCATAAGAAACACAAACAAGTCATATAAATATTGGAAAGCATCAAAACTGTTCTTGTGGGTATCGTAGCCAGAAAATTCTAGGGAATCAGCTGAAATCAGTAGGGTGGTCAAATACCTGGAGAACTGAAAGGCTGATGACAAAAGGCGGTTCTCACCCCAATACCTCCTTACTCCGGGGTCTCCCTCCCAAGAGACAGAGGTCTCTACTTGGGACACCTCTGACTTTACTCACATCCACAGCCACAAATAATATGAGCGGTGCCACAATCTTATGTGTCAACTAGTAACCTTCTGTTACCATCTGCCTTAGCTTGGGCTGCCATAACAATATACCATAAGCTGGGTAGCTTAAACTCATACTTTTGGATGCCTACTGGAAGTCCAAGGTCAAGGTGCCAGCAGAGTTGGTGCTTGGTGGGACTTTTCTCCTTGAGTTGGAGACAGCTGCCTTCTTTTTCCTTTCTTTTTTTTTTTCTTTTCTTTTCTTTTCTTTTCCTTTTCTTTTCTTTTCTTTTCCTCTTTTCTTTTCTTTCTTTCTTTCTTTCTTTCTTTCTTTTTACCACCAAATAGGTTGTTTTTTTTTTTTTTAATAATAATTTCAGGAATAGAATTTAGTGATTCATCACTTACATGTAACTCCCAATGCTCATCCCAATAAGTGTCCTCCTTAATGCCCCTCATCCAACCCAACACCTTGCCAGCACCCCTCAGTTTGTTCTCTGTATTTAAGAGTCCCTTATGGTTTGTCTCCCTCTCTGTTTTTATCTTATTTTTGCTTCCCTTCCCTTATGTTCATCTGTTTTGTATCTTAAACTCCACATATGGGTGAAATTGTATGATATTTGTCTTTCTCTGATTTATTTCGCTTAGCATAATACACTCTAGTTCCATCCACATTGTTGCAAATTTCATTCTTTTTTATCACTGAATAGTATTCCATTATATATATGCCACATCTTCTTTATCCATTCATCCATCAATGGACATTTGGGCTCTTTCCATACTTGGCTGTTGCCTATAGTGTTGCTGTAAACATTGGGGTGCATGTGCCCCTTCGAATCAGCATACCTGTATCCTTTAGGTAAATACCTAGTAGTGCAATTGCTGGGTCGTAGGGTAGTGCTATTTTTAACTTTTTGAGGAACCTCCATACTGTTTTCCAGAGTGGCCGCACCAGCTTGCATTGCCACCAACAGTGCAAAAGAGATCCTCTTTCTCCACATCCTCGCCAACATCTGTTGTTGCCTGAGTTGTTAATGTTAGCCATTCTGACGGGTGTGATGTGGTATCTCATTGTGGTTTTGATTTGTATTTCCCTGATGATGAGTGATGTTGAGCATCTTTTCATGTGTCTGTTAGCCATCTGGATGTCTTCTTTAGAAAAGTGCCTATTCATGTCTTTTGCCCATTTCTTCACTGGATTGTTTTTGGGGTGTTGAGTCTGTTAAGTTCTTAATAGATTTTGGATACTCACCCTCTGATATGTCATTTGCAAATATCTTCTCCCATTCCCTCGGTTGCCTTTTAGTTTTGCCAGACAGCTGCCTTCTTGCCGTGTCTTCACATGACTTTTCTTCGGTGCCTGTGCAGGGGTGGGGTGGGATGTGCTTTCTGGTATCTTGTAAGAGCACTAATCCCATCATGAGGGACCTGCCCTCATGACCTCACCTAAACCTAAGTACCTCCTAATGGCCCCATCTCCAAATACCATCCCATAGGGGGTTAGGGCTTCAACATATACATTGGCAGGTGGTGGGGGGCTTGGACACAATTCAGTCCGTAGCACCATCCCTATTGCTTCTGTCCTCCATGTTATGATACATTTAGGTTGATATTTAGTGTTCATTGTTATCTCTGTGCAAATATTATTTAGGGTGGAGGGTTGTAGTGAACACCTAACTACAGACAACTGTTGCAGTTTCTTTCTTTTGGTTTTTACTTAAGTTATTAACATAGTACAACTATTTTTATTTGCTTAGGGTTTTTTTTTTTTGTGGCTAATTTGTCTCACATTTTTCCCGTATTAGCCTCTTAGTAAAGTTGCCCACAAGGGCTGTCACATCACATAGTCACAGGGTCATCTTTATCTTAGATGATAAAAATCATCGTGGGGCCTCCCTTCACTTTGGAATTCCCTTTACCTTTGTATTGGGCTGAATTTCTTGGATCCCTTATCTTCCTGTTTCTTGGTTTCCTCCCTCACTTTGGTAGAGCAAGTTTCCTAATAGCCTCACCAGGTTGAAAAGAAAGTAAAGTGACATAAAGCAGGTGGTGATAGCCTTTGTCGTGCCTGTCTTCTGAGTCACTGTCCCAGTCTGGCATGGAGCACCTGTCCTGTCTGATTTCCCCTCATCTTGGGGATTGCTCTCACCTCTCTCCTGTATAGCTTTCCTCTTAGTCTAGTCCATGTTTCCTTTTTAAGAGTTTCTACCCTCATTTTGGTGAATCACATCCAACATTGCATGTTTGGGGGGAGTGGAGGGAGGAATGTGTTCTTCTCATGCTCTTCATTGATAATTTTCCTGGGTAATTTTGGGGCTAGAAATCATTTTCCCAGGGTGCCTGGGTGGCTCAGTCGGTTAAGTGTTCGACTCTTGGTTTCAGCTCAGGTCATGATCTCATGGTTCATGAGTTTGAGCCCCGAGCCAGACTCTGCCCTGACAGTGCAGAGCTTGCTTGGGATTCTTTCTCCCTCCCTCTCTCGCTGCCCCTCCACCCCCAAAAATAAATAAACTAAAAAAAAAGAAATAATTATCTGATTTGAAGGCATTTGCCTGTCTTCTAACATCCTATTTCTTTTAGAAAAGCTTAAAAGCTATTCTTGTTTCTGATCTTGGGTAGGTGACCTGTTTGTTCTTTGGTCCTTTAAAAAAATCTTCTTGGGGCGCCTGGGTGGCTCAGTCGGTTAAGCGTCCGACTTCAGCTCAGGTCACGATTTTGCGGTCCGTGAGTTCAAGCCCCGCGTCGGGCTCTGTGCTGACTGCTCAGAGCCTGGAGCCTGTTTCAGATTCTGTGTCTCCCTCTCTCTCTGACCCTCCCCTGTTCATGCTCTGTCTCTCTCTGTCTCAAAAATAAATAAACGTTAAAAAAAATTTTTTTTTAATAAAAAAAAATAAAAAAATCTTCTCTTTGTACCTGATGTGCTGAAATTTCATGATTTACCTTCCTCATTGGTATCTGTTTTCATCCATTGTGCTGGGTTCTCAGGGGAGCCCTTTTATGTGGAAATTCATGTCCTTAAATTCTGAGATTTCTTCAGTGATTCTGTGGTTGATATCTTTCCCTCCATTTTCTCTAGTTTGTATTCCTAAAACATATCATTCAGGTGGTTGACCTCCTGAACCTGTCCTCTAATTGCCCTCTATCCTGGTTTCTTTTTTTTTTTTTTTTTCCATCTTTTTGTTTCTTCACTATCTTTTCTAGAAGGTTTCTTCAATTTTATCATGTAACACTTTCACTGCATTTTTAAATTTCTGCTATCCTATTTGTAATTTCAAAGCTAATTTTGTTTCTGAAGGACTATTTGTGTCCTTTCTGTAACCTGTTTTTGGTTCACCTACTATAATGTCTTTTCTCCCTGAGGATACTGATTCTTTTTCTCCCTCTTCAAAGTTCCTTTCTTCCAGTTTGTTTTTTGGTCTCAGCTCTCTGCCCCATTATACAAGCTTTTTTTTTTTCTTCCCCCATCACAGATCTGGTAACCTTGGTTGTCTGCCTATGTTTTAAGAGTACAAAGCTGTTGGGATGCTCGAAGCACGTAGGTGGGGCTTATCAACTTGGAACTTCATTGTGGGTTGACCTGGCCAAGCTGTGTGTTGGTGAATCCCCAAGGCCTTTTCTCTTGTGGGAGTGAAGGCTTGGCTGCCAGTACCCCCAAGAACCCATGGAAGGGAAAGGTTAGGGACTGGGAGGGTAGGGAAGTCTTCACATAGAAGAGTCATAGAAGTCTCTTGTTTTCAGGTCGTTACTCAAACCTTCAACTGTGCCCCTCAGTCCAAAGACCTCCGCCCCCCCCCTTTTTTAAACCTTCTTTAGAGTGGTTCTCAAACAGGGTGATTTTGCCTCCCAGGAACCAGTTGGCAATTTCTGGACACGTTTTCGATTATCAGTAAGAGGAAGAGGGAAAGCTTGGTGCTGGCATCTACTAGATAGAGGCCAGGGATGCTGCTAAATATCCTGCTCAGGACAGCCCTCTGCAACAATGAATTGTTGGCCTCCTGTGTCAGTAGGACTGAGGTTGAGAATCCCTACGTAGAATAAACTTGCAGACCAATGACAAAGGTGGGGCATTCACCCAGTAGCTTAAAGTAGGACAGAAGGTTAGGACACAGCTACTTTCTTTCTCCCCCCAGCGCTCCCCCTCTTTTGTTACACAGTCTGTGCCCAATATGGGGCTCGAACTCATAACCACAATATCAACAGTCACATGCTATATTGAGTGAACCAGCCAGGCACCTCCACCCCCCACTTTTTTAAAGTCATCTAGGACACAGCTACTTTCAAACAACTTTCCACAAATCCTCCTTACTTGAGCAACACCCCCCTTCTCTCCCAGTCCCCCTCCCAGAGGTGCCTGAGTCTTTTCAGACTTTGCAGTGAGCCTCATTGGTTCTTTACTTTCCCTGTCAACCAGCTTAGCATTCAGCTTTCTCATAGTGGCCAAGTCCATTATCCTTTATCCGTTCCAAGCTTCTAAAAATGTGTCGCTTTTGTCTCCTTTCCTATTCATCCCATTCTCGTGATAATTTTAGAATGGTTTTGGGAAGGAGCAAAATTAGATTCATGTGTTTGACTTGACATCTTTATCCAGAAGCCTAAAGTACGTGCTGAAGCTATGGTAGCTGGCACTCGAACGGCAGTCACAGAGACGGGTGGACTAAAATAAAGATTCCAGAAACCCACCCAGTATGTGAAAAATCACCAATAAGTGATTACGGATCAATTGACTATGTGTTAGAAAAAAATTAAAATTAGCCTTTACTCACCCCATATATGGAACTTAATTCTAGTTGGATTAAAGATCTGAACCTATATACAAACTGTAAAAAAATAGATGAGGGTTTTTTAATTTTAGAGAGAGAGCGTGTACATGTGCATGAGCAGGGGAGGGAGGGAGGGAGGGAGGGAGAGAGAGAGAGAGAGAGAGAGAGAGAGAGAGAGAATGAATGAATCTCAGTCAGGCTCCACATTCAGCACACAGCCAGAGGAGGGCCTTGATCCCACAACCCTGGGATCATGATGTGGGCTGAAATCAGGAGAGGACACGCAACTGACAGAGCCATTCAGGCGCCCCTATAGGACAATATTTTTATAATCTTGTGTTGAAGACCTTCCTAAGCAGGTAAGAATAGAGGAAGGCTTAAATGGGGACCAAATAACTATGTAAAAGTTTGGGGTACCTGGATGTCTCAGTCAGTTAAGCGACCAACTCTTGATTTTGGCTCACATCATGATTGGACCTGCTTTGGATTCTCTCTCCCTTTCTGTCTGCCCCTCCATGGCTTGTGCGTGTGCTCTCTCTCTCTCTCTCAAAAATAAAAAGCATTGGGGTGCCTGGGTGGCTCAGTCAGTTTAACGTCCAACTTTAGCTCAGGTCATGATCTCATGGTACATGGGTTCAAGCCCCACATTGGGCTCTGTGCTGACAGCTTAGAGCCTGGAGCCTGCTTTGGATTCTGTGTCTCCCTCTCTCTCTGCTCCTCCCCTTCTCATGCTTTGTCTCTCTCACCTTCAAAAATAAATAAAAACATGAAAAAAATTTTTAATTAAAATAAATTAAAAAATAAAAATAAAAAGGATTAAAAAATTAACTATGTAAAAGTTTAAAACTTCCATATGACAAAAGACTCTGTTAAAAAAAGATAGTTAAAAAGCAAACCTGGATGGGGAAAATACTGCCACAGATATGATCGGTTACCATCCCTCGTATGTAGAGAACTTTACAAATCAGGAAGGAAGTGATGTTTTAAAAAACGTAGCAATAAATAAGGAAAGAACTCAAAGTGGCTAACAAGCATTTGAAAAGGTGTCGTGCCATCGTCACCACTGATCAGGAAAATGCAAACTACAACAGACAAGGGGAATACTATACACCAGTGGTTCTGAGCGTGTGGTCCCCGGACCCACAGCATCAGCACCACCTGGAAATTTGTAGAAATGCACATCTTCAGATCCCATTCTAGATCAACAGAAACAAACTCTGAGGGTGGGGTCCGTCCATCTGTGGTTTAACACTCCGGGCAGGTGATTCTGATGCTCACGGCCCAACTGTCAAAATTGGCCTAGATCGGTATGTTTGAGAACCACAGCCATGTAGCCAGGAGAATGAAGAAATGGCATTCGGTTGTCGTGCTTGAATCACACCATGCTGCGTGAAAGAAACCAGATGCAAGAGTACATACTGTGGGATTCCATGTATGTGGAGTCCAAAAACAAGCAACGCTAATCCAGAGTAATAGGAATCAGGAAGACGGTCAGTTACCCTCAGAGAAGGGAAGGAGTAAGTAGAAGTGAGGTTACAGCGTCCGGGACACTGGTCACATTCTGTTTCTTGGTGCAGGTGCTGGTTACACAGGTTTGTTCCCGTTCGTGAAAATTCATCGTTCACTTCAGATTTGTACACTTTTCTCTATGCTGCATTTCAGTAAAGCAGGGAAAGGCAAAATGTGAGATCTCTTTCTTTTTTAATCGGGTTTGAAATATTTAAAGCGAGGGGCGCCTGGGTGGCTCAGTCGGTTAAGCAGCCGACTTCGGCTCAGGTCACGATCTCTCGGTCCGTGAGTTCGAGCCCCGCGTCGGGCTCTGTGCTGACAGCTCAGAGCCTGGAGCCTGTTTCGGATTCTGTGTCTCCCTCTCTCTGACCCTCCCCTGTTCATGCTCTGTCTCTCACTGTCTCAAAAATAAATAAAACGTTAAAAAATTTTTTTTAAAAAATGAAATATTTAAAACGAGGGAACTTGGGGTTGAAGGGAAGACCATGCTTTAGTACAGTCAGTCCAAGCCTTGGATGAGTAATTGGGCAGTATCTCTAACACTTCGTATAGCCTAGAAATTTCACTTCTCAGAATCCATCCTGGAATTCAGGTATAAATTAAAAGAATGTTCCCTGGGCATTTTTATACAAGCATGAAGGAGAAAACTTAAATTTCTCTCAGTCGGGAACTGGTTACATGAATTATAGAAAACCGGGCAACTGTCAAAATTGGCCTAGATCGGTACATAGTAACGTGAAAGGAGGTCCCGCATCGTATGTGTACTCAGAGAAGCAAGTTATAAGCACCGTGCACAGCGTGATTCATATTTTCAAGGGAGAAAGAAAAGGATATACTGGTGGTAGTTACAGATGCAAAGGAAAGAAGAAGGGTAGATTTAAAAGTTTTATATTGGTTTCTCTTGAGAATTTACAGTTGGCAGATGGGGGTTGTTGCTTCTTTGTATATTTTATATAGCTGTGTTTATTTTTACCTGCATTTATCACTCCTGAATTTTGACTCTTAGCTTTACCATTCAAAAAAGTCTTAGCCTAAAAAAATGCTCATCAGTGACAAAAACAAACACTGTTTTTGTAGTCTAAGCAAATAAAGAGCTAGAGTTTGTTTTGAACGCACACATACACCCACACAGCAGGAGATGAATAACATTTTTGTGGAGTGATTTTCATCAGTATCAGTTATAGTAAGAGACAAAAGGCTTGCTTTTTATTTCTGTTACCTAGGAAATTCACTTGGGTAGAATTCTTTTCTTGACAGGGGCATTCTTTTAACTGTGTTTGCTGGTGAGGTCATGGGTCAGGTACTCCTGCTCTTTGAGAGATGGTTCAGTTAACGACACTGTCCCTGTGTGTAAAAGATGACCACTGCTAGCACATTAGACAAAGCGTCTCTAGGCAGTGGACTCTGCTTTAATAATGAAAAACGTTTCACATTCAGAGCCAAGAGCTGTTAGCTGAGCCTGGTGAGCTGGACACGGGCTTCTACTGGAGACTCTTAAACCCTTGCACTCCCCTGGAAAGACACCCTAACCCTGTTTGCCATGCTTCTTTCACACACCGTAATGTTTCCTGGGTGCATCATCAACAAAGGGCTGTTCTGACCCTTTCAGTTGGAATCAAGAACGCCGTGATGTTATTTCAGGCACCACCACGCTGGATTACATCTACTACCTGTCTCACTGATCCAATGAGTGTCACATATATGTGTGTAGATTACCTGTCAGTTATGCTGAATCCAGGCCCGAAATCCCATTAGTGTGAGGCTTCGCACTTTCCGGAATTCTGTCCCATTTTGTACATCACTTTCGATAAATTCTGCTGCCACAAATGTAAGCATAAAAACACATCTCCGTTAAGCATTGCTTTGGAATTCGTGTACAGTATCAACTAGATCAAAAGAACAGTGACTTTCAACTCTAAAGAAGGGAAACAGCAACATTTAGAGTCTGTCTAGTGCTCTCCAGCACAGCATCCAAACTGTACCAGAGAGGTGGGCTTCTCTCCATGAGCAGTGTAAAATGTCCCTTGGAAACCTGTCTGAGGGCTTCGGTGTCTTTTTTTTTTTTAATGTTTATTTTTGAGAGAGAGAGCTCTAGCAGGGGAGGGTAGAGAGAGAGGATCTGAAACGGGCTTCTTGCTGGGAGCAGGGAGCCAGATGCAGGGCTTGAACTCATGAACCGTGAGATCATGACCTGAGCCGGAGTCGGACGCGTAACTGACTTGGCCACCCAGGTGGCCCATATGTGTCTTCCTTCTTAAAAAGGGGCCTGCACTCTTGTCCCTGCAGCGTCCCCTTCTAATCGCTATCTGGAGTCCCTGACCACCTCAGATTGCATGGGTTGAACAACTGAGGAACTGTTGTTCAGATCAGCCTGTTAACCTGTTCCTGTTTCATTGTTCCAGGTGAGGAAACGACACCCTAATGCACATCGTGTACCTTTCCAGAGACTCTGCATGTCTTTCCACTTTATCCTGGTCTAACCTGTGAAGTCTATTAACGTCCTAGCTGCTGCTGAAGTCTGTCTCGAATTCCCTCACTTGCATATTCACTGCCACCATCTCGGTCTTGAATATGTCATCTTCTCTCACTGAGACTATTGTGACAGTCTCTGAGCTTGTCTGCTTATGAGTGCACGCGCACGTGAACACACACACACACACACACACACACACACACACACACACACACACACACCTTTCCCCTCCATGTGTCCATTCTCCTCGATCGGCCAGAGTGGTATCACAACCAAACTAACATGAGTTCCCTCCTTGGTGAGGCATAGAAGGAACCACACCTGGTGGAGTTGTGGCACAAAGGAAACTTTATCTGCAACAAATGAGATCAAGGGGAATAACTTCAAAGCCTTGACTCCCAAGCAAGGTGAAAGGGTTCCTTTTATTTATGGTTAGGATGAATGTTTAGATAGGGGAGCCTTGTCATCGTATGTAGAGGCGGGCATAAGGCCACACGTGTGCCTTAAGGAAACATGCCTGTGCATAAATGAGGTGAGGCTTGCCCTCTGACTTGGAGACTGGGTGGAGGTTTAGTATTACAGTGAGGTAAAGGTAACTGTTGGTCATTCCCTGGGTCACTCCATGGTCTATCTGCACAGGTGTGAGTGGAGGTTAAGTGCAAACCTGTCTGTGAGTGGTCCGGCCACTTCCTGTTGCTTGAGGAGTAGTTTCAATTTCTGTCATGGGATGTTATGCCCGTCCGGTCTTTTGCCTGAGTTAAAAGATAAGCTAGAAAGAAGAGCTTAAGGAAAAATGAGGGACAGAGGTTGATAAGTACAAGCAGGTGAGGCAGTAAAGGTCAGGTTCTGGGTCTATAGCTGGCGACAGTATAAAGAACTTACACCTGGGCCCATATAATCTGACCCTTCCCAACCTAACATTTTGCACCAGTGTCCTAACTTTCTATACTTTCTTTACAGGTTCTAGAAGGCAGCAAAGCCCTTCCCCGCTCCGGACGAAAGTTCTGTGCCTAGAACTCTGTCTTCCCATCTGTCTCTCTCGCTAGCTCTTACTGGGTCTGGAGGGTATTCTTCAGCATGGCCTTCCCTGACACTTCCCATGCCTGCAACAAGGTCATATCTGTTATACACCCTTACTACAGCCTTCATTTTCCTTCACAGCATTTGTCACAATTAGAATTATGCAGATATTTCCCCCCACGAGGCTTTAAGTTATGTACCGCAGGGTGTGTTCAGTAATGTGTGCCTGACCCCGTCCTTGGGGCCTGATAGCAGGAAACCTGGCAGAGTTTAGGTGCTCTCAAGGGTTAAACAAGTGAGTGAAAACCATCTTCCCAGCTTTGTGATTAAAGTCTCTCTAGTATTTTGTTCCCTACACCTTGAACACAGCTAAAGCAGAAATGAGATAATTTGTCCTGAGTCGCACAGCAATCCAGAACTTGCAGCCAGAGCCTGCCTGGGCTCCTGATGCTGTCTCCTGGGGATATGGTTTGGATCTAACTTCTTCATGGCTTAGGAATAAAGTCCTGGTCCCTGGAAGGTACTGGAATGCGAGATGCATACTTTGTTGCTGCTTCCCTTTGTTCAGGGCTAAAGACGCCTGCAGTTTGGATCGGTTTCTTTTCCCTTGATGAAACCTGCCTCTAGTCCATGGGTGCCATTCATTTGGCTTTGGCTTTGGTCTTGTTCATCAGCAGTGGTGAAGATTTGGATGGCTGTTACCGGAATAAATGCACAACTTTTCTGTGTCTTCCTCTCTCTCTGCTCCTCCCCTGTTCATGCTCTGTCTCTCTCTGTCTCAAAAATAAATAAACGTTGGGGCGCCTGGGTGGCGCAGTCGGTTAAGCGTCCGACTTCAGCCAGGTCACGATCTCACGGTCCGTGAGTTCGAGCCCCGCGTCAGGCTCTGAGCCCCGCGTCAGGCGCTGGGCTGATGGCTCGGAGCCTGGAGCCTGTTTCCGATTCTGTGTCTCCCTCTCTCTCTCTGCCCCTCCCCCGTTCATGCTCTGTCTCTCTCTGTCCCAAAAATAAATTAAAAAAAAAAAAAAAAAAAAAAAAAATTAAAAAAAATAAATAAACGTTAAAAAAAAATTTAAAAAAAAAAAAAGGGGGGGCGCCTGGGTGGCTTGGTCGGTTAAGCGTCTGACTTCGGCTCAGGTCATGATCTCATGGTCCGGTCCGTGAGTTCGAGCCCCACATTAAGCTCTGTGCTGACAGCTCAGAGCCTGGAGCCTGTTTCAGATTCTGTGTCTCCCTCTCTCTCTGCTCCTCCCCTGTTCATGCTCTGTCTCTCTCTGTCTCAAAAATAAATAAACGTTAAAAAAAAATTTTTTTTTAAATAAAAAAAAATAAATGCACAACTTACGTTAAAACGCTGAATGCCGGCATCTGCCCTGGGCCCTTGCTTGTTCTTCTTTTCAGAAGCTCTCTCAGGCCACATGTTACTTGCCCTCTGCAAGGAAGAGGGGGAGGGGCGTGAGGGAAAGTGGGGGGCCGGGGGGGGCAGACAATAGTGGCCGTGGGGTATCCTCAGAGATTCATCCCTTGAGAGCGGATCAGTCCCAGTAGACCTCAAGTACACCTGCAGTCTTGTTTTCTTGACAAGTATCGGCCTGTGAGCAGATTCCAGCCACAGATGTGTGTGGTTTGTCCCCTCATGGCGTTTTAAAAATCATCATGAGTGCTAACATTTAAAAATCAAGATTATCGGGGTACTTGGGTGGCTCAGTTGGTTGAGTGTCCGACTTTGTCTCGGGGCACGATCTCTCAGTTTGTGAGTTCGAGCCCCACGTTGGGCTTGCTGCTGTCAACCTGTCTGCACAGAGCCTGCTTTGGATCCTCTGTCCCCCTCTCTCTGCCCCTCCCCTGCTAGCACTCTCCCAGGAATAAATAAATATTTAAAAATCAAGATCGTCATGTACAAACTTGAGTTGCTGTGTTTTCTTGGAGGAAAAAAGAAAGATCTAAGAAAACTGGTGCACCACAGGGGTACCTGGCTGGCCCAATCAGTGGAGCGTGTGACTCTTGATCTTGGGGTCGTGAGTTCAAGCCCCACACGGGGGGGGGGGGGGGGGGGGTAGAGTTTACTTTTTTAAAAATTGGCCCTCAAACCAATTTGACAATAAATTGTACCTCTGGCATTTATGGGCACCTGAGTTTGCAACCCGTTTTATATTTGTTAGTTGTGTGTGGAAATATGAATAAAAGCTGCAATGGACACTTGATATAATTTTTTTTCCCTCTGTCTCTGCTTCTTTCTTTATTTTCTTCTTGTGTCTCCCTTTTCTTTTCCACTGCCTCTACCGTTTTCCAGGTTCTGGGACTGCTGGTATGGACACTTATCGCCGGAACCGAGTACTTCCGGGTCCCTGCTTTTGGCTGGGTCATGTTTGTAGCCGTGTTTTACTGGGTCCTCACCGTCTTCTTCCTCATCATCTACATAACAATGACCTACACCAGGATCCCGCAGGTGCCCTGGACAACAGTGGTAAGGAGGCCTGGGGTGTTGTTATTGTCCATTGCCCGCTATGCAGGTTGGAACTTAGTCCTTCTTTCCTCAATTCAGTTGTCTCCCTGCTGGCAAAGCAGAGGGCAAAGCCAGGGAGAACCCAACACAGCAGATAATCTTTATGTTATCCTATTGTCTCTAGGGTGATTATACCTGAGTGTGAAACTGGGCATATGGGAAAGTCCAGGAATTTCTTCTTTTTTTTTTTTTTTTTTTAAATTGTTGTTGTTGCTGTTGTTGTTAATGTTTATTTTTGAGAGAAAGAGAGACAGTGTGAGTGGGGGAGGGGCAGAGAGAGAGGGAGACACAGAATCCGAAGCAGGCTCCGGGCTCCGAGCTGTCAGCACAGAGCCCGACGCGGGGCTCAAACCCACGAACCATGAGATCGTGACCTGAGCCGAAGTCGGACGCTTCATCCACTGAGCCATCCTAGAACCCCCAGGAGTTTCTTTTAGGCAAAATAGCGGACCAGTTCTCAGAAGACTGAACGAAGAGAAGTTCAGTTCTTTATTAGTTCCCTGGAAAACAGGTGCGTCAGGGCCCCAGCCTTGGCAGATCTCACTTTCTTGCACACAGAGCTCTTTGATGTTGGGATGCATAGCGTGTACAGGATCAGAATGAAAAATGAAACTACTGTTAGAATAAATAGATGTCCTGACATTTGGAAGCAAGTGTGGTCAAGGGGGATTGGAGGCTTGTCCTGGCTCCAGGCACCATGCTGGGTGCAGGATAATCTAAGGGGAACATACAGTCTGGGGTGAAATAGATAAGAAAATATACCTTAGTGTGCACTGGCACCATAACAAAATACTACAGACTGGTAGCTTTAAATGACGGAAATGTATTTCTCACACTTCTAGAGGCTGGAAGTCTAAAACCAGGCATCAGTATAGTTTGATGAGGTTTTGGAGTAGTGGTGGTTCCGAGCTGACAGCCAAGAAAAAATTCTTGAGATGTCTTTCATGCAAAAAAGGGTGATTTTTATTAAAGCACGGGGACAGGACCCGTGGGCAGAAAGAGCTGCACTGGGGTTGTGGAGAGTGACCAGTTATATACTATGGAACTGGGGGAGGTAAAGACAAAAGGGAAGCCTCCCAAAGGACTTTCATATGCTAACGAGGACTCCAAAGATCTAGGAGGACTGCTATTTTCAAACTAAGGTTGTATTCCCTCTAGTAAGACACTGACATTAGGATGGTCGGGGGCTCCTGGAGAAATGTTACCCACTGTATTTGCCTCAAGTAGTTGTCAATGGACTGCAGGTTGCAAAGAAATTTAATTTTATCTGCTATTTCCTTCTTGCCTTTGTTCCCCACAACTATGGAGGGGAGGGGTGATATTAGGGACTCCAGGAAACTGAGTTTGTAAGGTTTCTGGAGATTAGGCTATTGATGAGATTGCCTTTTTCTTGTAATTTACATCCATCTTGTAAACTGATGGAGACTCAGTCTTGCAAGACTGTGATCTCGATCAGTTAACCATTTGTTTTTCCCTTTTCTTTGTTTTTGGGTAGACAGGAGAGCCTGAGGAATGTCACACATAGCCTACCTGGAGGGCGGGGGGTGTGCTAGCTTGTGCTTTGCCCTCAGCTTGCCTTATGGTCCCTCATCATAGCTGGTCTCTGGTGAGAGCTTTCTTTCATCTCTTCTTATAAGGGAGCCGATGCCATTAGGAGGATCCCACCTTCATGACGTCATCTAACCCTAATTACCTCTCAAAGGCCTCATCTCCAGATGGCATCACTCTGTCAATTAGGGCTTCAACATGTGAACGTTGGGGGACATAGGCATTCAGGCCATAACATTCTGCCCCTGGCTCCCCCAAATCTTGCCCTTCTAACATGCAAAATACATGCATTCCATCTCAACATCCCCCAAAGTCTTAACTCATTCCAGCATCAACTGAAATCTAAGATCCAGAGTTTCACCTATAAATATCATCTAAATCAGATATGCTGAGATTGGAGGTAGAATTCACCCTGAGGCAGAATTCCTCTCCAGCTGGGAGCCTGTGAAACCAGACAAGTTATGGGTCCCACTGGTGGGACAGGCACAAGATAGACAGTCCCTTCCAAAAAGGAGAAACAGGGAAGAAGGAAGGAGTGGCAGGTCCCCAGGCAAGCCCAAAACTTACAAGGCAAATTCCATTGGATCTTAAGGCTCCAGAATAAGCCTCTTTGGTTCAGTGCTCTGACCTCCAGGCCCACTGGGGTGGCATCGTCACCCCCATACCTCTTGTCACCCCCATACCTCCACAGGGTGGGCCTGCTCCTGAGGCACCAGGTGGAGATGTCCTGGCTCACACCAGGGAAGCAGCCCAACTCATTGCAACTGAGGAGCAACCAGCCTGTCCCCTGGGCCCGAAGATCTCTGAATGGCCTTTGGATGATTCATTCTTTGTTCTTGAAGATAGGCGCATATTCACAGCCAAATAGCTCTATCATTCTATCCTATAGAATCCGAGAAATTTGACAGAGCTCCTTTATTTTGTCCCATCTCCACCCACTTTCATTCAGACTGGCAGTGTTTCACGGGTATAATCCCTTACCTGTTTCTGACTTCTGCCTGTACAAAATTAGATCTGTGGTTCGCACCCATGATCTCTTTATCAAATGGTTGTTCGGCCACACCTCTGGTGTTCTCTTCAGAGCAAGCTTTCTTATTTTTTACAATATGGATTAAGCCAAGGATTTTCCAGACCATCAAGTTCTGCTTCTTTTTTGCTTAACGGTTTCTTTTTTTTGTAAGTTTATTTATTTCGAGAGAGAGAGAGAGAGCAGGGGAGGGGCGCAGAGAGAGGGAGAGAGAGAATCCCAAGGAGGCTCTGTGCTGCCAGTGCAGAGCCCGATGTGGAGCTCGATTCCACAAACTGTGAGATCATGTACCTGAGCCTAAATCAAGAGTCGGACACTTAACCAAATGAGCCACCCAGGCACCCCAACAATTTCTTCATTAATTCATCTGTTTCCGTTTGCATTTTACTACAAACAGAAGGAACCAAGCCTTGCCTTTCACACTTTGTTTTAAAAATCTCCTCATTTAAATATCCAGTTAATCCAGTTTTGTTGCTTGTAAGCTCTATCTTCCATGAAACAATAGAACCCAGTTCAGCAAAATTCTTTCCCACTTTATGACAAGGATCACCTTTCCTCCAGTTTCCAAAAACGTGTTCCCCACGTGTGCATTGAGATCTCTCCACAGTGGCCTTCAACATGCACACTTTTACTAAGATTCTGTTTGTGATTATTTATGTATTCCCTAAGAAGATGGCACCTTTCTCTCTAGCTCTTCTCTTTTCTTTCTGAGCCCTCACCAGAATCCCCTTCAACATCCGTATTTCTAGTATGCTCCTCAAAACTCCCCAGCCGTTACTCATTATCCAGTTCCAAAGCCACTTTTACATTTTTAGGTATTTGTTATAGCATCAGTTCCGCTCCAGGCTCCAAATCTGTCTACCCCACTCTCGATACAAAGTCTGTATTAGAGTGCTCTAGAGAAGCATAGGCAATAGGGTGTGTGTGTGTGTGTGTGTGTGTGTGTGTGCGCGCGCGTGCACACCCACATGAAGAGATTTATTAGAAGGAATTGGTTCACATGATTATGGAAACTGGGAAGTCCCAAGATCTGCTGTCAGCCAGCTGGACCCCTGACGCACTGATGGTGTGGTTCCCGTCCGAGCCGGAAGGCCTGAGGACCAGGGAACCTGATGTTTCTGTTCAAGCCCAAAGGCAGGAAAAAAGCCTGATGTCCCAGCTCAAGGCGGTCAGGCAGGAGCAGTTCTCTCTTACTCAGCCTTCTTGTTCGATTCAGGTCTTCAACTGATTGGATGAGGCCCACCCACATTAGAGTCTGCTTTACTCAGGCTGTAGATTTGAATGTTAATATCATCCAGAAGCCCTCATAGATAGACCCCGGATAATGTTTGACCAAATATCTGTGCACCTGTGGCCCAGTCAGGTTAACACAGAAAATCAACCCATCATGGCACCCTATGACATATAGCGAAGTGAAGGTATGTACAAAGTGTGATGGAAACTACCACCTCAGCTTGGGACAGCTGGGAACTCTTGAGAGAGGAGGCAGCATTTAGTGTCATCTTGAAGACTGATCACACACATCCTGAGGGGAGCTCAGAGATAAAAGGTGAGGTCCCCTTTGCCTTTGGAGAATTGATAATCTTTTTGGGGAGTTGGACTGGCTGCACGATTTAAAAAAACCCAAGTGGTGCCACACGTGTGTGTGTACAAAACAGGGCTCGGAGCGATACTCTCTTTTTGTTTGCTTATTTTCAACCAGTGGATCAAAAAACTATCCAGTTCCAAATAAGTGACTGATAAGCCAGATTTGAAGCATCGTGTGTAAGTGTGGTATAGCCTGAAATAAAGCTGGCAGGCTTTAGCGGCCTCACTGCTCAAGTGGATCTGGCCTGGTTCTTTCTGGGAGCTGCTTTCAGAGTTAGCTAAGTTAACCCCCCCACACGCACACACACACACATACACAAATAACAGGTCTCATTTGATTGCACGGAACACATTGACGGACTCTTAACAGTCTCCCCAAATACGAACATGAGGATTTTCCGTTATGATTCTCGGAAACGTGGGGCAGGCTCTGAAAGTAACTCCAGCCGAGGTGCCTGTAGCTGCCTGGGGCAGCCCACGCAGCCTGGTTGGAACTGGCGTCCTGCCTCGCTGGTTGGGCACCGGGAAGAAAGACTCATCTGGATGTGGGGAATCACAAAAGGTAGAAAGCACCTCGAAGTGACAGCCACGTGGGAATACAGGGAGAGGGCATCATTCAAGTGACCTGGAGGAACGGGAGGAATGCCGTTTGGGAGGACGATGGGTCTTAGAGGATGTCTTGAGGAAAGTACTTGTGAACTTGGAGGAAGAGGACTTGGGAACTGTAACGGGAGGGGCGCCTGGGTGGCACAGTCGGTTAAGCGTCCGACTTCAGCCAGGTCACGATCTCGCAGTCCGTGGGTTCGAGCCCCGCGTCAGGCTCTGGGCTGATGGCTCGGAGCCTGGAGCCTGTTTCCGATTCTGTGTCTCCCTCTCTCTCTGCCCCTCCCCCGTTCATGCTCTGTCTCTCTCTGTCCCAAAAATAAATAGAAAAAAAAAAACAAAAAAAACGTTGGAAACTGTAACGGGAGAGCCAATGGTTAAGATGCAAGAATGAGCAGTACCTTTAATTCCCCTTCTGCTGAGTCTCAATTCCTAGGCATGTTTTCTGTAGGTTCTTTTTCTTTAAATTTATTTTCTAGAATTTATTTATTTTGAAAGAGAGAGAAAGAGAGAGAGCACATAAGCAGAGGGGAGAATCCCAGGCAGGCTCAACACGGTCAGTTCAGAGACTGACGTGGGGCTCGAACTCACAAACCTTGAGATCATGACCTGAGCCGAAGTCGGATGCTTAATTGACTGAGCCACCCGGGCGCCCCTAGGCCAGATATGTTTAGAATCAGGATTTCCACCCCCTCATATTTTAGAAAGATAAATAATCTGGTGCATTTACTGCATAAGATCCTGAGTCTGGGGGCGGCACTGTAATCAGACATGTTAGCATTTCTGCATGAACACGTGCATTTTCCTGCAAAGAGGGGTAATAAAGACTGCATTGCCCCCATGTCAGTACAAGTCAGCTTTTGCTGCCAGATGACTTTTGGATTTACTTTTGGTTCTCAGAGCATTTGGGGAATCTGAGATTGCCAAGAAGGGATGAGCAGACCAGGCTTTCATCCACTGGGAACTTGGCTGGGAGACCAGCCCATGGGACATGACAAAAACCAGTCTCCTAGTTTTGCCTGTAGCTCTTTGCTTGATAAGGCATGAGCTTTGCACTGGAATTGACTCAATTGTAGGCATGTTTTCTGGGCCATATGAGTCACCCAGAGAGGCTGGGATGTGCTTTGTGACAAATCTGATTTGAGCTAAAACTTCAAAGCAATACCGTTTGTCCTCCTTGGGGCACTAAGCACCAGGACCTGCACAAATGCATTTTCTGAGGATTCATCCTCCACAGCTCATCCCCGTCGGCCTCGTTGCAAGCACTCTGAGCAGTACAGGGCAGAGGGCACAGCTTCCTTTTATAGGCAGTAGCGGCCACCATTCATGAAGCACCTACTGTGTGCCAGAGGTCAGGCTGGGTCCTTCATAGATGACATCATTTCACCTCACACTAACTGCAAACACGGAGTGGATTATTTCCATTTTGCAGGTGAAGAAATAGACACCAAAAGGGTTTTGATAGCCAGGGAATGGGAAGCAGGTCCCCTGCTGCCAACCACAGCCGTCAACCCTGGAATCTCCTTGGTGGCCAGGGTTCACAAATGCCCTGGTCCTAGCCTTTGGGAAATCGCTGGAGCTGAGAGGACCTTCCTCCTCTCCACTGTGAAGGGATGAGGAGTTCTCTCTCCGCAGTTAGGTTTGGTCAGTCGTGGACACCAGTGCTACACGGTGGAGGGCCAACAAGGAGGCCAGCTATTTGAGAGTTTTTATCTGTGTGCCTTTATTTGGGGGGGGGGGGGGGAGGACATTCTGTACCAAAGAGGGATCAAATTTCAGAAAAGAAGAGCCTCCCTCCACCTTCTCCCAAAACGGAGTAGTTGGGAAACTTTGGTAAGACACTGTATTTGTTCTGGGTTCCCTGCAGCCCGGGGATGCTTTGAGAACTGGCATTTGAGTTGGGGGGGGGGGGGCGGGGGGGGCGGGGGCGCTCTAGGGTCTTTTCAGCCTGAACAGTCTCAGACTCGGGTCCTGCTTCTCTAGAGCAGTGCGACCTTGTGTTTCGACGAAGCTCAGTGATATTCCAGAGGCTACCGAAGCTGTGTGTTACCATCCACCACTTCTGTAGCCACACAGATCTCTGTTCTTTAACCTCTATAGCAATCTCAGATCCTGGGGCACCTGGGTGGCTCAGTCGTTTGAGTGTCTGACTTTGACTCAGGTCATGATCTCGCGGTCCATGAGTTTGAGCCCCACGTCGAGCTCTGTGCTGACAGTTTGGAGCCTGCAGCCTGCTTTGGATTCTGTCTTCCTCTCTTTCTGCTTCTCCCCTGCTCACCCTCTGTCTCTCTCTCAAAGTAATAAATAAACATAAAGAAAGGAAGGAAGGAAGGAAGGAAGGAAAAGAAAAAAACAATCTCAGATCCTGATTTCTTTGCCCTTCTTTTTTCTTTCCTCTCTCCACCTGTTTTCACTAGTTTCCCACTCCAGGCATCCCCCATACATATTTAATTTGGGAGTCCTAGGAAGATGGTGTGGGGGGAGGCGGGCAGGAGGAGTTTCCACACTGAGGTAGCAGGAATGGAGGCTGTGATTACCCAGCAGGGGGGAAGAAAGCCCTTCCCTGCTTCTCTCCAAGGGAAAGAGAGCCTTGGAAAAATGGATTGGGCCACACTTACTAAGGGACGGGGACACATATCCTCAGGGAGTCTTGTCACCACTCCCTCTCCGGCCCTTCACCCACCCAGCAGTGGGGACAAGGCCCAGGGCCACTGTCAGGGCAGTCCTGACCAGGCTGGCCTCTGCGAATGCTGTCTCCGTCATCTCTCCCCTTGTGTGGGGACTGGACATGCATGGGCACCCCCAAATACTTGTTTAAAGACATTCGTCACAGTAGCCATTTGTGACCCTGGGAAAACTAGGAACGTGAAATGCCCATCGATAGGGGAAAGTTAGATTCTAAGGTATTTGTGTTATGACAACAAATGAGGTCATCTGTTTGGACAGGCATGCAAAATTGCCCTTGGTATCTTTTTCAGTGAAGAAAAAAAAACAGCACCTCTAAGTTTACATAACTCTATGACTCCTTTTGTATAAAATTGGGTGTTTGTTTATATCCCAAAGGAAAAAGCTGAGGTGAAAAAAATAGACTGACTTTTTACTCCAGATTCTTGTATCCACACTGGATTTTGTTTGGTTACCATGAATATGCATTACTTTTAAATTTTTTTCTTAAGCATGTTAATGTTTCGAATGTAAGGCGTGACTAGTTTATTAAATAAAAATAAACTTAACCACTACCTGTGGAAAGGCCACAAAGTGAAAACTAAGGTCCCCCACTCCTCAGAGGTAATTACCTTTAGCTGTTTCAGTATTAAAAATATGTATGAAGAGTCCTTTATTTGGCAGATAGCAAATGTATAAAACTCTGGAGGTAATGTGTAATTGAAAAAAAAACTTGGAGGTGCCTAGGCAGCTCAGTCGGTTGAGCATCCGACTTTGGCTCAGGGCATGATCTCACGGTTTATGGGTTCGAGCCCTGCATCGGGCTCTGTGCTGACCGTGCAGAGCCTGCTTGGGATTCTCTCTCTCCCTCTCTCTGCCCCTCCTCCATTTGTGTTCTCTCTCTCTCTCTCTCTAAATTAATTAATTAATTATAAAAACTTTTTGTAATGCACAAATGTGTTTCTGGACCCAGAAAAACCCCACAACCAGCAAACATAATGAGTCATCCAGGGAAATCACGTCTTCTTGGGGACACATTTCTATGCAGATGAGCACCAGGGGATACCCTGAATCCTGGACTACCCTTATCAATAAAGGTTAATCTCGTTAACCCGGCATAATATAAGTGTGGAGGAGGCAACAGGGATACACAACCCACCTCAGAATGCTAGGACCTGCATCTGGAAAATTCTACATGCCTTTCTTTCCCTAAGAAGAAAAAGATATTGCTTCCTCCCCTTGCCCCTATTTGTTCCTGTCTCTCTGAATTCCTGAGGGAGAGCTGTTAGACCACAGGGGATCTATTCCTTGAGAGCCACCTTCTTCCTACCTGTATAAAGCTTTGGTTTCTGCATCAGTTTTGCCCCACCCCACCCCCTCCTCTCACCCTTGTTCAGATAGGATCAGGTTTCGCACATTTCACATTTCGTATGATTTCCTAGAGTTTAAATATAGCTGAAAACCAAATACCTGCTTGGATTTACATATCTGTCTTCTCTAAGAATTGGAAAAAATAAGGTGAAGCCAAGGGAAAGATTAGTTCCCAAAGGGCTCTATTAATATGTATAATCTTCTTTTTAGTTTGAAGAACTTGTTGCTAGGGTTGAGGAGTTCACCTAAATGTCCCGCCCTGCTTAGAACAGGGAAATGGATCAGCTCGCCTGCTTTGGGAAAGGCTGTCTCCCAGCTCTGGGTCAGGGACAGGTGCTGAAGGGCTGTACCTGCTGGGGCCATGGGCCAGGCAGATCTTGCTGGGGCCCCCAGCTACCTGCCTTCCTCAGCCAGTAGGTCACCATGGCTGAAATCTGGGTGAAGCAAGGATTAAGAGCAAATTGAGAGAGAGAGAAGTGGCTGAAGGGATGAGCAGGCAGCCCGAGTATCTTGGGGGACAGGTGAGGGGTGTCTGGTTGTATTGTATATAAGCTGGTGTTAAGCCCTCTCCTCCTAGAGGCCCTGAAGAGCTGCTTCGGGGGTGGGGGGCACCTGGGTAGCTCAGTCGGTTGAACATCTGACTCTTGATTTTGGCTCAGGTCATGGTCTCATGGTTCATGAGATTGAGCCCTGTATCGGGATCTGACAGCAAGGAGCCTGCTTGGGATTCTCTCTCTCTCTCTCTCTCTCT